>NC_067398.1:548552159-548870159 GCF_016432865.1 Antechinus flavipes
TTCTGGAGAACACAGCCTGTGGGCAACTCCACAGGGGTCACAAGAATAAAGACTACCATAAATAAGGAGTCCCACAAGAGGGAGAAGGAGAGAGAGAGATAAGGAAAAGGAAGGAGGGGGAAATGGCAAGGGGGAGAGAAAGAGGGAGGAAGCAGGGAGAGTGAAAAAAAGGGAGGAAGGGAAGACAAACTGAATGAATGAATGAATGAATGAAGAACCAACCAACCAACAAGAGAGAATAGGAAGAGGGGAAATTGGAATCTGGTCTTTTTCTGTTTTGCTATGTTCTTTCTACCTGTACTGATGTTAGGCAGGTCCCTCCAACTCTGTCACTTCAGTTTCCTTCCCTGCAAAATGAAAAGGGCTGAACTAAAAGAAGAACTCTTCACACTGGATAATATTGTTAGACCTGGAAACTTTGATTCAAAGCCATTCTCAGGTAGGCAGATAGGTACTAGTTGTGTGATTCTGGGCAAAGCACTTAACCTCTCTTTGCCTCAGTTTCCTCAACTGTAAAAATGAGAATTAAACTCATCTATCTTACAAGAGTTGTGAGCTGTCACCCTAATGCCTTAATTCAAATACAAACAGTAGCTATTCATTCTCCAACTGATAAATGATCAAAGGATATGACCAATGTTCAGATGAAGAAATTGAAACTGTTTCTAATCATATGAAAGAGTGTTCCAAATCACTATTGATCAGAGAAATGCAAATTCAAACAACTCTGAGATACCACTACACACCTGTCAGATTGGCTAGAATGACAGGGAAAGATAATGCGCAATGCTGGAGGGGATGTGGGGAAATTGGGACACTGATACATTGTTGGTGGAATTGTGCACAAATCCAACCATTCTGTAGAGCAATTTGGAACTATGCTCAAAAAGTTATCAAACTGTGTATACCCTGTGATCCAGCAGTGTTTCTAGTGGGCTTATATCCCAAAGAGATCATAAAGAAGGGAAAGGAACCTGTATGTACAAAAATATTTGTAGCAGCCCTTTTTGTAATGGCTAGAAACTGGAAATTGAATGGATGCCCATCAGTTGGAGAATGGCTCAATAAATTGTGGCATAAGAATGTTATGGAATATTATTGTTCTGCAAGAAATGACCAGATGGATGAATACAGAGAGGACTGGTGAGATTAACATGAACTGATACTGAGTGAAATGAGCAGGACCAGGAGATCATTATATACTTCAACAACAAAACTATATGATGATCAATTCTGATGGACGTGGCCTTCTTCAGCAATGAGAGGATCCAAAGCAGTTCCAATTGATCTGTAACGAACAGAACTAGCTACACCTAGAGAAAGAATACTGGGAAATGAGTATGGACCCCAGTATAGCATTTTTACTCTTTCTGTTAATGGTTGCTCGCATTTTTTTTCTTATCAGGTTATTTTTACCTTCTTTCTAAATCCAATCTTTCCTGTGCAACAAGATAACTGTATAGATATGAAAACTTATATTGCATTTAACATATACTTTAACATATTTAACAAGTATGAGACTGTCTGCCATCTAGGGGAGGGAGTGGGGGAAAGGAGGAGAACAGAAGGTTTTGCAAAGATCAATGCTGGAAATTATCCAAATGCAAAAAATTACCACATAAAAAACATATATTTTGTACATAAAAAGCTGTAATAAAAATTAAAATTAAAAATTAAAAAAGAAAAAAAAGAGTTGTTGTGAGGATCTAGACACAATACTTAGCATATAATATATAATAATATAATTTATATATTTAATATGTTTCCTTTGTAATCCTATGTATGTTGACAGTTTTAAAAACAGGGATCCCTAGGTTTCATCAGACTGCCGAAAGACTCCAAAGGCAGGGAGTGGGGAAGTGGGGAGGAATGAAGACCTGGACAAAACATCATTCTTATGGGCATGGTTAAGGCTTAAAGCGAAGGAGATGTGTATTTCAGGGAGTACTACCGAAGAACCCCAAAAGTCAGGAAAAATTCAGCATGAACTAATTAATGTTTCCTGCAATTTGTCAGAATATGAGGCAGTACTATTTTGTCAAATGGACAGAGGCTAAGTACTGGACCTTGAAGCCAATTCTAGTCTCTCCTACTGGTTCTTATGTTCATGAGAGTTCAGTAAAAGTCACAAGAGCCTAGAGCAGTAAGGGGAAAATAGATTGATTTACATGTGAGATGTCTCCTTGAAGTACAAGACATCTTCTAAAAATCTCACAGTGCTTTGGCTAAACAATTTAAATCATACTTAAAATCTAATTGATTCAACAAATATTTACTGAGTATCTAATGTGTTCACAACATAGAGAAAAACCCTAAAGATAATTTGCTCTCCATACAGAGCTAAAAGGAAAGAGAAAAACTTACACATTTCAAATGGGATTAAAGATATGATTTCTGGTCCTGCTTCTTCAATCAATTAACAGCTGAATAAATTTAAGCAATTTAAGATAATTTTTAAAATTAATACTAATAGGATAATTAGATTTTTAAATATATGGTGCTGTGGATTAGAGTACATAGCCTGGATTCAGGAAACCCTTAACTCAAATTTGGCATCTAACATTTGCTAGGTTTATGAAATTGAGATGGTCACTTACCTTCTATTTGCCTCAGTTTCCTCATCTGCAAAATGGAGATAATACTTGCCCCCAACTCCCAGTGTGAGGATAAAATAAAGTAATAATTGCGAATTATAGTGCTATAAGGAAACTAAGGGAGGTGTGTTCAGGTTCTTCTATAAGAATATAGGACTGTTGTTGGGCCTACATTCTTAAAGTGAACCATGACAGGGGAATGGTGTTCTCATGATTTTACAAATGAATTGGATTTGGGTGAGGCACAGCTGTGCACAATCATCAGCCTCATTCTCTCCTCCAAAGCTATCTGGGCCCAGTAGCAAGATCAGGACACCTAGAGCTAGCCCATTTAAGATAAAATCATTCCCAGGTCTCAGGTTGACTAAGTCAACACCCATCCAATGATAAAAACTGGGTAAGAAAAGAAGTAAAGAATGATCTCTTTTACTTAGTCCCTTCTCCCTCCCCCTCAAACAAATCAATTGTGAGAAGATGCGCAGAGTTTCTGGCCCAAAGAGAAACAATTGTTTTTAAGCAATTAAAACAATTTATTTTTATTCTGTGGCTTAAGAGCCCAAACATAAGACTAGTAAGACTAGGGCTGGAAGCCTATAGTTGACCAATTCGTGAGAGAGAAAGTAATTCGGGTTTAAGTCAAAGTCCTTAAAAAAAGATATGTTAGCAGGGTTTCAGCAATCCAAATTTATATTCCTTTGGGCTGAGCTTCTACAGAGTAGGTACTACTACTACTCACAGACTACTGTTCAAAGGATAAACAATCATAAAGAAAACAAGAACCCAGTTTAGACAAATCTCTAAAGGCTTTTCCAGCTACAGAATTTTGGGAATCTATTCATAGTGGAATGCCAAAGTACAAGGAAATAAAACCATTCAAGTACACAGGAACAAGAAGTCAATTCCATAGGAGAGGAACCCAAGACCCCATCCTTTCATGGTGGAGGAAGCATTTGAGCCCATCTTAGTGATGAGTAGAGAATAAGAGAGCAACTATGGAAATAAAGAGGGAAGCCTACAGTGGAGAAATAAGGAATCCTAGTGTAAGGAAATGTTTCAGAGTATAGTGGAAGAGACATGTATAACCCTGAGGCAAGTCAAGAGATAAAATGCTGAAGGAGCCAAAAGCCAGATATTAAAGGCTTTTGAAAATGAAAGCTGCCAATCACACCAGAAAGTTGTGTTTTAGGAAGATTAATATGGATTCTTGAGTGAAGTTCCAATCTGATGTTTCATAGAGGTGGTTGATTGTGGGTTCTCAAAGTATATATGCCAACAGAGCACAGGCTTCTACTACATTTTCTGAAAATGGAAAGGTGAGTGGGAGCCCAAACTAAAGGGACTTCTTTGCCACATAAGGATATTTTTCCCATTGCATCCCCCACCCTATAACTCCACCACCTTCCTCTTCTTCAGCTCCCTTTTTTATTATACTTATCTTGTACCCATTTCAAATATCAGCACCTTGAAGGCAGAAACTATCATTGTGCTTGCTTATCTTTAGATTCTTAATGCCTGGTACACAGCCTGACACATAGTGAATGCCTAATAAATGCACTATCTTTGAATATAGATTTCAATGGAAACCACCCAGCAGGTAATTCCTATGCCCTATTGTCCTAAGCAATTCTTCTTTATATCCATTCTCATGAATTCTCCATGGAGACTTTCCACGAAGTCTCACTTTACATGGAAACTTATACAAAAGCGCAACAACTCTCCATCTCTTTTCTTTACCTCCTTTGCCTAGACCATTCCTTTTAAGTCTCTTCTTGCAGAAAAGTCACCTTTGGAAATAATGTTGAAGCATGCAAATGTCCTCTGCCTCAGGGTCACCTGCCGTTTTGATTTTCAAAGATTATAGTTTTGTTCCTGTGACTGGCCATAATAGATATACATAATAGATACTACATAAGCAAAGGATTGTTTAAAACAAAAAAAAAAAAAAAAAAAACAAAAACAAAAACAAAAAAAAACAAAAAAAAAAAAGGGGGGGGGGGAGGGGTGAGAGGAGCCACAGAGATTATGACAGAGTAGACTATGCAAAGCACTAATGATTTGCCAAATGCAATCAAGTGTGATCTCTACCATCTACTCAGATAAAAATCCAGCTGATTATCCAGTTGTTACACCTATCTGGAATACACTGTATTGTTGAATTCTATTCAATGGGCTACCCACACAACTGCACTAAGAACAAGAAAGTTTGATGTCAGGAAAGGGCAGAATTCAAAGCTTGTCTCTGATACTTACAATGGATATGTCACTTAACCTGTCTGCCTCAACTTCTACCATTGAAAACTGGGATAACAGTTTAGATAGTATTATTGTTATCACAGCATGGGTAAAAATCATTATTGGTAAAGAGGTCAAAAAAAAAAAAAAAAAAACCCAGAAAACATCCTACTAATTTCAAATAAAATCTGATACAAACTACAACCAATATCTTCTTTCTCCCTTACTGTAAAAATTGAAAAGTAATAGATGGTTCTTTCAAGTTTATGGGAAACAGATTATATTATAAGCAACACAATAACATAACAATCTTCTTGTACATTGTTAAATTATGGAAAACCTACAGGGTAGGAGAAGAAGAGAGGAAGATGTTGGTGTGCGTTCTAGAAAAATTTGGAATACATCCAAACTAGACTGCAATAAAAACTTTGGTATTCCAACACAACTCCACTACTGTGCTTTATTTTAAACTTCAGTAAATACTTCTCACAGACACTCACTTAACCTGTTGGGCACAAAATTCATTAAGTGGATAAAGCCAGCATCAATGCAGATTGTATATCATTAGAATAATATAAATATAACAACAAGTTTTTCATGTGCTGGTATATAGACACATATTCTTTCTAATAAAGGATGGTTGTTTGGGAGGAGAATATATTAAGAAATCTAAGTCACAGAGAAAAAAAATCAGTTTTTTTTTTTAAAGCCACCTTTACAAATGGACTATGGTACTTACACTGCAGTGGCTCTTTGTTCTTGAATGTACCAGGCACACAGTAGGCACTTATTAAGTATTACTGATTGAATGTGGGAAGAGGATTGAATTTGAAATGTTTGAAATTTCTTATTGCCAACTATTCCAAATGTAATAATATAGAAATTCTGACTCAAAGAGGGAGAAGAGTTGACAAACAAGGTGAAACAACACAAGGTTACTTGATTTTTACAAAGGTACAAGGAAAATATTTCCTGACTTTTACAGCTCAGAATTCTTACTAGAAAAGACCAGTCCCAAGTCAAAGTTTGTCAAAGAAGCAGAATTTTCTTCTTTTCCCCAAAGGAAAAGCAAAACTTCAGGAAGTATTACAAAATATCCCCCACCAATAGGGACCCAATGGCAAACTCAATTTCACCTGCCTAAATGGAAACCCAAAAGGTTATCTATGATTTCTGGGAGTAGAGAGGGTTTTTCCTCCACATATATTAAGAAAAATCAAGACAACCACTTTTTACCCAGTCACAAATTCTTACTGCCTCTGAAAAGAGGAAAGTTATATTTATCTCTAAAATCCATTAAACAAAGGGGGTGGGGGAGAGGGAAGAGGAGAGAGCACCACTAACCTAAGAACAAAATACTTGACTTTGTGTTGTGAACTTGGCTAAAATCCCAAAATCCTGAGTGTGTTTCAGATTTATCATATATAAAGTATGATCTTTGTCACTCAGAAAAATTAGGTATTAATGAAACTTGCAAATAAGTACTTTTCGATTTGATGGTCCCACCAAGAAACTGAAATCAGTGCCTTATGACCAGGGCCCGCCCCAGCAAGACATTTTCAATCCCTTTGGTGTCACTGATGGACCCCTTGGACCATGAGATCTCTAGATTTATCAGAATTAGGGCTTTTTAATGCATAAAATGAAATACAACAAATTACAATGGAAATCAATTATGTTTAAATACAGTAATCAAAATAAGTTTTGTTATTTATGCCTAAGAACTACTGTGTTAGTGGTGCAGTATCTACCTTTAACATTGTACTCATCCATTCAATAAGTACTTATTGAACCATGTGAAAGGCACCATGCTGGGCCAGCAGGACAAATATGCAAAACAGAATGTGCCTCATTAATAGTAGCTAGAAAAGATCTGGCCATTCTGAAAATCGATTTGTAATAATGCTTCCCAAAAAAGTGAATAAAATATGTGTATTCTTTGTTCCAGAGATTCCACTGCTTGTTATGTACCCCAAAGAGGTCAACAAAAATAAAGATTGCATGGATATCAAAAGATTCAGGGCATCATTTTTTAAGGCAGGAAAGACCAGGAGACAAGACAATTAACTGCCTATCAATTGGGAAATTGCTAATATTATGGTAAATTAATTTAATGGAATATTACTGCACTGTAATAAATTCAGAATTTAGAGGCATGGGAAAATTTATAGGAAATAATGTACAACAAAGTAAGAAAACCATAAAAGTAATATACAAATAATGGAATAGGAGAGAAGTTGAAACAAGCCTCAGTGTTAAGCAGGGCTCTAGGGAATAACTGAAAAAATGTAATGTTTCATTGCAAAAAAGGGAGGCTGGGGAAGCATTGCATAAACTGAAAAGGTCAGATAGCTAATA
This sequence comes from Antechinus flavipes, assembly GCF_016432865.1. Classification (NCBI taxonomy): domain Eukaryota; kingdom Metazoa; phylum Chordata; class Mammalia; order Dasyuromorphia; family Dasyuridae; genus Antechinus; species Antechinus flavipes. The sequence continues at coordinate 548,559,344 of NC_067398.1, forward strand.
CCTTCCCCATGAGAGAAAATCTTCCATCTATTTTGTATATCTTGTATATACAAAATATATTTTTATGCTGCCTTACTCCCCTTTCAAATCTAAACTCCAGGACCAGGGGCAGATTTTACCTTTCCTTTTATCATCAACACTCAGGCCAACCGAATTCTCATAGAAACAGATGTAATTTGAAAACACACCATAAAAGTAAACATACACACACACACACACACACACACAACGATCCAGATTTTATCTAGCATCAGGCTATCAAAAAGTGCCAGAACCAATACATTTGGAATTATCCTTATCCCACAGTAGTCAAGGTAACTAAATCTAAACCCCAGATGTCTACCCAGCAGGGTAAAAACCTGCTTTTAGGAAGCATGGCTGTGGGATGAATCTGGTTGAAGTTATGGTGGTTCAACCTTAAAACTCACTCCAAATTAGCCAACTCCTTTTGACTATGAAAAATGATTTTTTTTGGGGGGGGTGGGGGGGGTGGGGGGGAGAGAAGAGAGAAAAGACATGCTGGATGGATGGACAGACATATATAGTTCCTTGAATTGACAGGCTAATTAGGATTATAAAAATATAACAGTTATGAAGGGAAACCTTCCCTCGACTATAGACAGAACAGCATGAGATCGCTTCAGGGGGCTGGACTGTCTAGCTAATTGCACTCTATAACTAAATTTGGATTCCAACTTGGAAACACTCAGATTTCCCCAGGCAGCCTGGCCATAGCAATGAACTTTTATTAGAGAGAGAAGAGGTGAGATAGGCCTGGCTGTGAATACAGACTATTACTTGTAGTCACCCAAACTTCAGCAAAAACCTCAGTTTACCAAAACTTCTGTCTATGGGAGATGATCACTTTTTTCACCCCTAAGCACAAAATCTAGGCATCCCTAGAAAACAAGTCTATCAGACTTCCTTAGAGAAAGAAAATTTATTCAAAAGTTTATCAGACTTCCTTAGAGAAAGAAAATTTATTCAAACCAGGTAAAAGTACCATGTGACACTGGATTCAAATCCTACTTCCCGTGTGAGCTAAGGCAATCCTCAAAGGATTTTCCTTTCTTCATTTATAAAAGGATGAAAGTAAATGACTTTTGAGGTCAGAATAATGATTCTAGGATATCATATCTATCACACAACACAGGGAACCAATGAAAGAGGAAAGCCTACCTGAAGATATCTTCCTTTTTCTCAATTTCTTATCTTCACCAAGAAGCCTCCCAATTGCAAAGAAATGTTTCAGCAAGTAAAGTAACATCTCGGTTTTATAACACCATTAATGATGTAGGATGAGCCATGTTTTCCCAGGCATGTATAACCTTTCCCCTCCCCCCCTTCTCCCATATCATCTGTAAAATATGTGAACTCAACAAGATGGGCTTCTCAATTGCCCTCCTACTATAAAAAGGCTACAATTCTGTGACAAACCTATACAATGAGAAAACAAATACATTCAAGAGTCATGACACAGGACATCTTGAAGGGTTTTAGTATATGATGAAACTACCCTTCATTATGACACATCAACCTGGCAAGCAGCTTCAAACTAAAATTAGTTCTGAATATAACAAGATACCTAGATTTCTAATCTTTCCTAGAAAATAAACACAGAGATTACAATAATAAGTCCCCTTTATTTCAAGTGAGGAATAAAAGAATTTTATTCTTATCTCAAGTACTCAGATTTTTCCAAATTTAGCTCTTACAATGAAATATACAAGAGGGAAGGAGAGAAGATGGAACAATTTCCTAAGGAAAATACAATTTTTGTCACAAGTGAAGACCCAGTTTCTTAGAATAGTTCAGTTTGAGGAGTACCCAGGCAAAGCCTTCCCAGTCAAATAGGCAATAAAAATAAATTAAAATGATACTAATGCTAGATACTTGGGGACTCCATATTTTTTAATATTAAAGAGAAAACTTAATGATTTCAAAAGACATACAAATTACAATGGAAATTAGCCTGTGAGCATATACGAAAATAAGATAAAGAATAGCCAAAGAGAATGGACCTCTTCAAGGTAAAGAGATGGCACTTCAACAATCCAAATTCAGGGTCACGTCAGATCAAAAACTTGGACAAAGCTGCGTCACCACTGTGTACTTCCATCCTACCTTACTCAAAACTGTCCAAGAAGGGCATTTTCTAAGCCATAAAACTAAAATGTAGCAAATGGAAACTACCATATTGGAGGTGAGGAAGGATGGGAATGGAAGGGGTGGAAAGGGAGAGGGGGAGGAGAGGGGAAGAAGAAGAGTTCTAAAAAGCAGAGATGCTAGCTGAAAGAGGATCTGATGGACATAAAAGAGAGACTAGAAGTATGAAGAATTTCAAAATTCTATTTCAGAATAGCTATTACAAATTCAAAAAGCCTGGAAACAAAATGAAAATTTTAGCTTTCTATTAGATGCTGTTATTTAAGTATAAAGTAGTGACTGAAACTTTATTCCTTGACTATAAAAATGGGGCTATGACCAGAAAGGGTATGAAAGCCAGGCTAAAAGTTCCTCTTGAACTTATTATAGTACTTAGTCTACAAGACTGATGAAAAAATCAGCATCCCGCTATTACCCATCCAGACTTAAGACAGGGAGAAAAGATGAAAACAATGAATGAATCACTTGTGCCTATGCATGAGAAAGGAGATGCAAACACAAGTTCTGTCTGCTTACCAATTCAACTACAATTAATTACACCAAAGCCACCTATAAATGCTGGAATTAAGAAATTATTCTTGCCACTTTCAGGATCTTACATGTTTTGCTGCCTACTCTTATGTTTAAGTTCACATTTCTTTAATAGGTTCCTAAATTTTCCTTGTCCTTTTCACATTACCCTAAAAAAGCAATTACTAAGACCTTACTAGGACAGCAGGAAATGGGATGCAACTTCATTCTGCAATCTAGTCAAGATTTCTTAGTCTGACCAAAGGAGCTGCTGGATCTTAGATGCTATTTATAGAAAGTAAACAAATTTCAAATATAGCTAATAACTCCCTCTTCACTTAGTCTATAATTATGTGTACCCATTATTACTGTGTAATTATTTGTGTACCATGTTATTATTTAAGTGTCCCTAATTTTGGACCTAGCAGCCAAGGGCTCTGAGGGCAAAAGAGAAAAAAGTCATTAGCACTAAGCCCTGAAAAAGAAGGCCTCATTTTCAATTTATGGTAATCTCAGATGCATTTTCCCCTTCCCAGAACTCTGAAGTGAAGTTAACACATTGGAAACAGTGGCAGGAAGCAAAACCTTCCAAAAAGACCCCAGAATTTACAGATTTTCCTTTTCTCATTTATTCTTCCCAACAGCTTGTAACCCTGGCTCTATGTCCTACAAAGATAATAAAAAATAATAATAATAATAAATTTTTTTAAAAAATTGTAAATGATCCCAATTGATTTAACTCTGACAAAAATAATAATTATGATAATAAAATCTCACTAAGTTCCATTCATTGTAGAATTCCCAAGAGGGATTTAGGATAGGGAGTGCTCACTCTGTCTTACTTGGCTGGAGCTGGGCAGCAGGATTGTGCCAACAAAACTTGCTGTTACTGCAACTAACACTGTGAAAATCATGCTGACAGCCAGCCCCACCACAGATATACCAGGATTTCACACAAGACATAAGGTTGAGGTTTTAGTTACTTGTAAAACTGGACTGCAAATTAATCTACGCCAAAAGAATGTGTCTATACATGGGCAAGCAATAACATAAGTGGGAATGACTTGAAGAGGAACACTCTGCCAAGGTGTCCCACACAATCTTTTAAATGACAAATATTCAAAATCTGAAAACTGCTTTCAAGAACTTGAAGGAATGACGAGTCATGTCTCCAGAAAGCTGATGACAAATCATTTCTGATGCCAAAGCACCTATGTGGGTGCAAGGATGAGAGGGTCTGACTGGATTAAGATTGGAGGCCAAATCCAAATTTACTTCAAGACTAGTTGTGTGACCCCAGGCATAAGGACACCTCTAAAGTAGAGAGAACAACAGGGCCTGACTGGCAGAGTTGTTGTGAGTGACAAATAGAGATGAGAAGAATGGAACACATGAAAGACTGAAAAAAGAAAAAGGAAAGAAAAAATGGAGACACAAAGAGCAAGTGTTGACACTATTGTTAAATGTAATATATGATTCTTTAAAAATAAGCTGTATATCATGAGATATTCACCATTGCACAAGTCTATATAGAGATATTAATAGTTTAAGCTAAAAACAAAAAAATTTTTTTACTGTTTTGAACTGTACCTCATTATTTACCTCAACTATTGTCACATAATTACTTTCAACTGTAACACATGCTGAAATTACAGCAAAGAGTGGCTGACTTTGATTCTGTTTTCAGTCTGATGCTTGTTATGTGACTGTACTTCACTAGACCTGGTTTCCTCATCTGTAAAAGGCAGGGACAGTACTACATGGTCCTGTAGGATGAATACTGGATTTAATCCAAGAAGACCTGGATTTGCATCCTAACTTTAAAATAAAATAAAATTATGTATACATTTTGTTCAATGTACACATTACATTAAGTTGCTCTGCTTTGATCCAAAATATGCTCTCCTCTTCTTTATCACAGTAATATACAATAGCATTTTATATTTATATTTTCTATCAACATACTTAAAGCTTGAAATCTTCACCATCAAATTATTTTATGTATTCTAGACCCAAGATTCTAGATGCCAAAGGTTCTTTCTATTCTCAAAATTTTAAAACATACTTCATGTTTGGGTTTATCATTAATTAAAATATTTCTGTGGTATTGTCATACAAACTTTAGGGTTGGGGGAAATGGACCAGAAAAATGATAGGGTTGAGAAAGAAAAACAATGGTAATAAACGAACTAACCACAACACTGCATGTATGCAATACTCTTGGCTTTCTACATCTCAATAATACAAGGGGAAATATCCCATTTCATATGATAAAGCATTCCTGAAACAAAAGAAACATCCTCCTCCTGCTTCCATTTTCTCACATAGAGAAAATACAAATAAAAAGTGAACAAAGATAAGTTATACAAGTGCAGAAGTCCTTCTATAGCCTGAGAATGTGGGTCTATGAAACCAAACAGGAAAACTGCAAAACCTGATTAACAAACAAATCCCAAAATTAATAAGAAAAAACTTTCATAAGCAATCTGGAAAAGAATCTCAAATGGGATAGGTCACTAATCTGTATCATGACAATCTCAGTGATAAGTTAGCCACCCTGGTTCTGGGACCAGTCTAGCATTAGTTATATATATATATATTTATATATATTTAGCTACCAAGGATGTACACAGCCGCTTCACTCTCCTTCAGTCTTGTTTCTTTTGTTTTTGAAAGTAAAACAAGTTCTTTCTGGGTAACAATAGAAAGCTGAGTAAGGAGTTTGTCTAGAAGGCCCATTATCCTGAAAACTAAACACACAGATCCTATAAACATGTATGCTTATTTACTAAAAATTAATAAAAAAAAAATTAGGCAGAATATGTCCCCCCAAATGACCAAGTTTCTTGGTAGTCTGAAGAAAAACTAATTAAATTTTAACAAAAAGAAACAAAAGAGGCATATCAAAACTTAAAAAAAATAAAATAAAATAAACCTTCATGTCTGAAATGGACAAAATTCAAAATTACACCCACCCCTCTTTTGAAGGGAAGGGGCCAGATTGATTATTCTTAACACAAATAACTCTTTAAAAACTTTTTTTTTAAATTTCCAGCAGTCTTTATGGAGATATCTTTGCCAACTTTCCTCAGAATTGCCAACATTTAGTAAGAGGGTATGGGGGCAGGGAGACAGGGGTTTGGAAGGAGCTCTTTTCAGCCACAGTAGTCAATGTTGAATGAATGTTTTCTATTGCTTTGCTGAAATTCAGTGTTTGCTTTATCATAAATACCCGGCTGTTGAACGCTTCATAGGTAACTCCATTTTAAAGAAAACCTCTTCCTCTTTCCCTCCCCTCCTCTCCAAAGTTCAAAAGGAGACTTATTGAAGTCTGCATGACATCTGTGGTTGACATGCTACTGGTCTCCAATGATGGAGCTCTCCTTCACCCACTTCCACTCCCTATCCTAAAACAAAAATTATATCTAAGAGGGAGGGAATATATAGTTATTGTTGTATCATCCTATCATCCAGTCAAGTTGTCCAGGGTTGAGCATCAGATAACTAGGCCAGACACTGAGTTCAAAAAGCTCAAACCATGTATAACTCAGGTTTAACATAAAGATGTAGAAAAAATATATACACATTATCCTCTCTATCCTCGAATAATTCTTTTTTTGTTTCTGTGTTAGTTTTTTAAGAGGCAACTGGGTTTAAGTGACTTGTCCAGGGCTAGGAAGTGTTAAGTGTCTGAAGCCATATTTGAACGCAGGCCCTCATGGTGCTCTTTCTTTAGGTATTTCTATTTGTATAAAACTTATACCTAAAAAAAGGATTTAATTCAAACCTGCATCCCGATCAAGAGGAAGGTAGTCTACTGTCTCAGACAAAATTGGAGATATACATTGTGAGGAACATCAGTTCACTGTTAGCTTATTTGACCCTTAGTAATTCTGTGAGCTGCTATCATCATTATCATCACCTTAACACTTCCTGGTACAGACTAAAAGCCTCTTTGACTAATTTATCCCCATTTGACATATAAGAAACTGTGGTTCAATGAGAATTAAGTGGAATGTATAGGACCACAAAACAATTAAGCTCTTGAGGCAGGATTTGAACTGAAGTCCTTTTTACCTTTCATAACATACTGCAATCTCATAGATGCAAGACCATTAAAAGCATAAAAGCACCACATCTCCACATCACAAGAAGAGGCACATATAATCAGCTCTTTTGCAGTGATCCTACTGAAACTCTAAGAGTCCTTCATTATCCATGCTACCCTTTAGCAAGATATAGTGTCCTTCCTTATCTCTTTTAATTAGGTCAATTTTTGCTTTAGCTTGATCTGAGATCAGGATGGCTACCCCTGCTTTTTTGACTTCACCTGAAGCATAGTAGATTTTGCTCCAACCTTTTACCTTTAACCTGCATGTATCTCCCCGCTTCAGGTGTGTTTCCTGTAAACAACATATTGTAGGATTCTGGCTTTTAATCCATTCTGCTAACCGCTTCCTCTTTATGGGGGAGTTTACCCCATTCACGTTTATGGTTAGAATGACCAATTCTGTATTACTTGCCATCTTGTTAACCCCGGTTTATGCTTTCCTCCCTTCTTTCCCCTTTCCCCCCCCTTCCCAGTATTAGGCTTGTGAGCACCACTTGCTTCTCACAGCCCTCCCTTTTTAGTATCCCTCCCCCCCGCCTTAGAGTTCCTCCCCCTATCTTACCCCTTTCCCTCCCAGTTTCCGTATTCCCTTCTGCTTAGCTTATTCCTTCCCTTTTCACTTTTCCCTTCTCACTTTTCAATGAGGTGGGAGAAGTGAAACTCTAACAGTCAAAGAGACATCTTTAGCACTTTCCTCCCTTGCCAGTGTATACACACACACACACACACACGCGCGCGCAATCATAGGCCATCTTTCCCGTAAGAGAGTTGCAGGCAATTTTCTGTAAAACTAACAGACTGGGAGGGAATTACATATGATATTTACTAAGTCACTTGACCTCCTTCCTACTTACTACAAAAACAAACCAACCCTTCAGTTCAAGCTTCTCCCTCTTCTCCACAAATATGGGAGCAATGGGAATCCAACTGAAGCTACTGTCACTGAAGGTGACACAATCCACAACTTTCAAGCCTCCGGCCCTCCAACCCCCTCTTCCTTCCTTCCCTCTGCCTCTCCCTCTTTCTCTCTCTAACAACCACAATGTATGTCAATTAAGGATGTCAGAATAAAGTCCCACAGGGACACATATTAAGTGCAAGAAGTCTTTTCAGGATTTCTCTGAATCTTCTGAGAGGTAGCATATCATTTAATAGACCAGTTTCTAACTACACACAGAGAAGTGCCTTCAAAAATGTAAATTAAATACATAAATCTTTGAGCTGTGAAGGGCAACAAGAAACATCCAGGTGTTTCCCACACCGGTAGTTGTCACAACAGGTGGCATTCATTCCAGATGCAGGCTTGTGCTTTACTCTATGCTCTTGGACAGGTAGGGAAGAGAATGTTCCTCCAACAGAAGGTACAACGGGCTGTCTGGAGTGTGGATTGGCTCATTAAAGACAGATCATAAAACTTCTATCAGGCAACCACCATTGTCCACGGAAGAGGATGTGGCCTTCAGCTGGAGAAACGGCGCAGAACAGGGAGAGGACCATCAAATCTATAACAACCACAGTATTTAAAAATAAAAACAAAAACCTTCTGAACTGGAACACCCTACCTACTCACAATTTTACAAATTTAGGTGCCTCGGGAAAGCATCAGCATAGAGAAGGGAAGGGAGAATTAGAGATTTTCTCCTAGGGAGCTTCCAAGGTCTCAACTACTTCTCCAAATTCAGTAGGGTTATTAAGACTGGAGAAATCCTTCTTGTGTCAGAGAAGAGTCAACTTACCATTCACCGGTTTCAGGCTCCCATTAATGCCATCACCATGCTGTCTCTTCTGTGCATTCTTGAACTCCTTCAGAGACAAATAAAGGACTTTGCGTACCACCCTTTCTTCTGACCAGGGAATCCCATCACTGTCATCCTAAAAATAATAAAGAAAGAAGAGAGGGGAAAGTGGAGGGGAGGGAATAAAAAAAAAAAAAGAAAGAAAGAAAAGAAAAGAAAAAAGGAAGGTTACTTAAAAGAACTAGGCAACTCTTCAGATTCAGATTCAAGAAAATTTCTCAAGAAGAACTGTGTCCAATATCCATATCCAGGATGTCAGAAAGCATTACAACATAGAAGGATGGAGGCTGGGGCATGTCAGTCATCTAGGCAGCAAAGCAACCATATGGCCACATCCATTCTCTCAAGAGGGTTTTTTTTAAAACCAAAAAAAAAAAAAAAACCCTATTAAACACAGAAAATTTTCCTTAAATGCTTGATAATCAGGAATACCAAGATTTGTTTTGGATAAAAAAAAAAAAAAAAAAAAAAAAGGAAATATTATTGCCAATACTAACAAGTTCTAAAGCATCTTCTTTTAACAAGGGGAGGTTAAAAAACACACCACCACCCCCAAGCATTTTTTAGTTTCTACTACATGTCAAATATTGTGTTACATATTGAGAATATAAAGATAGGGGGGAGAGGGGGAAAATTCAACCATCATTCCCTTAAAGAGTTTCCATTCTCTAGGGAGACAAGAAGCACGGAAATAGGTATCTACAAATAGAAAGTATCACAAGAGGAGGAGAAGTACCACACTAAAAAGTGAATAAAGCAGGGAAAGCCTTACCTTAGAGATAAGGACCTCCAAAGATTCTATACAAGGTATGGATTAGATGGCCTCTGCATTCCTGTGCTGTAACTTTCACACTTATGATCCTAGCAAAGTATTTGGTTCAACCTATTTGCTAAAATGCCTCTTTTTTGAAAGTTTAATCTCTCTCCTCTAATACTAAGAAAGAAATACTGATCCTAACCCATTAGGAAAATATGGTTACAATGCATAAAGTCCAGGTAGATGGAGCAATGGAAAGAGTGCTTAACATGGAGTCTGGGAGACATTAGTTTAAATAGAGCCTTAAAAAGAAGACTCTGTACAATCTGACTACCTTAGTTTTTCCATATACAAATAATAAGCATCTGGTTCTTCAAGGTGGCTTATTAGGATCAAATGAGATATTTGTAAATTTCTTTGCCCATTATGTCATATAAATATATAGCCATTATTACTGTTATTATTATCACAAACCATGTGAGAGATGATAGGGGCTTAGGGAACGTGTGACTGAAGAAAAAGTGGGGATGACATGAGAAATCTTGAGATGAAGGGGTGGGTAACTCACCTGATAGAACTAAGAAAGGTAAAGAAATAGAACAGGAACTCAAGAAAAAGGTAACAGGTAAACATGGCAAAGAGAACAACTTGCTAGGCTAAGAGTGAAGGGGATTTTTGAGGATATCTAATTCAAATTGTTCCTTTGAAAACAAAAGGTAGTTTTGTAAGTTTCCCAAAATAGAAATTATGAACATCAAACATAAGATTAACCAAACTGAAAAGAAAAGAAAAGGCACATAGTATATTTATTTGAACCCCAGTGGGCTAAATCCAGGCCCTGGAGTCAAACACTATTGTTGTTCAATCAACTTCATCTGTGTCCAACTCCCCGGGGATCTCACTTGCGGTTTCTTGGTAAAGATATTGGAATGGTTGGCCATTTCCTTCTCCAGCTCATTTTACATATGAGGCAAAGAGGGTTAAATAACTTGCTCAAGATAGCAAATGTGTGAAGCCAGATTTGAACTTTGGAAGATGTCTTCCTGACTTTAGGCCCAGCACTCTAACCATTAAATCATTAACCAGTCTAACTTTTCAAAAAAGAAATACAAAACCAAATCATCTGTATTAAAAAAGAGATTTCACAATAAATGAATTGTTAGAAACTAGTTTGCCCAATTATAGGTCTCAAATTGACAACTTATAAGAAATGGTTGAATCTTCTAAAAAAGATAATATTCCAATTAACAGAAAGAGAATTTAAACAAATGAATTTCAGAAAAACAAGACAGTAAATGAACTCCCAAAGCAAATTACTGGGATCAGAGAAATTTGTAAGTGAATCCTAGCAAACATTTAAAAATTAATTTATTCAAATTATTTTTGCAAAAAATAGAAGAGATCCTGTCATATTCCTTCTACAATTCATATATGGTCCTGATACCAAATCCAGGAAAAGACAAAACAGAGAAAAAGAAAACTGAATATAATGAATATTAATATGAATTTAAATAATTTAGCAGTTTCAAAAAGACTGTACATTATAATCAAATTAAATCAGTCTGTCATGGTTTAATGGACAGAGCTGACCTCAAAGCTAGGAACACTTAGATTTCAGTCCCATCTCTAACAGATATTAACTGTGGAATCTGAGGTTACTTTACCATTTGAAGTCCTAGGTAACAGGGAAGTTGTCAACTTACAAGTAGAGCAAGCTTCTTCACCTGGAAGTTCTCTATAATAATGAAGTTATAGGTCCAGTCCTGATAATCGACTTTCTTAATAGCACAATTAAGAAACATAATATACCCAGATGGGTTTCCAAAAGGAAAGAATGAGGCTCTTGAATTTGCCTCTGCCTCACTTAAGTTCAATTCACTTGCAAGTCATGACATCACCTTCCAGATGTCAAGGTTTCTCTTCCAGAACAAAGGACAAGATATTTTATCACATTTAATCCTCATGAACAAGCCTTTTCATGACCCTATTTGAGGTTTTCTTGGCAAGATATTAGATGAAGTGATATCATTTTTCCCTCCAGTTCATTTTACAGATACAGAAACTGAGACAAACAGTTTAAGTGACTTGCTTACAGTCACACGGCTAATATATGTCTTCAAGCCAGATTTAAATTCAGGTCAGGCATTCCATGTACTGAGCAAACTAGCCCAACCCCACTTTGCAAATGAGAAAACTGAAACACAAAAAAAATTTAATCAGGGTGTTGCTCTGAATTTCAATTTGGATTTTCCTGACTAAGAATACTCCATACATTACAGCACTACAGGGAGGAATACAATCCTTGCAGCCATGCTAGATAATAAATTTTACAAGTCCAAAATACCTTTAACATGAACTTACTAATAACTGTACTCAAATGTTTTGACTGGGCCCTTCATCAAAACCTCAATTACTAGAAAACATCTCCAAAACTTTTTTGGGGGGGGGATACAGGGTGTCAACCATCATGGGTTTAGGTAAGTTAAGCCAGATAGCATGAAGGATTTTTTTTTTAATCCTAAAATAGAATTGCTAACAAAACATTAACTTTCTATCTATAAAGTGGCTTACCCAAACCACTAGGTAAACCTACTGCAAAGATTATGGAAATGGTAGATTCTAAATATTGCAATGAAGGTGACCCTCCAGGGTGCTCTTTAGTTGTCTCGATTCTGATTATATATCCCTCCACCTAAAGGAGTGAAACCATTTAACACCCCAGGTCACACTTTTCCCCTTCATCTCTCTCAGCCCCCTACACACACACACACACACACACACACACACACCACAAACCTCAAAAACAGAATTCAAACAGGTAATAATTTGAGTCTGGGGTGATGATCCTTCACAAATATTAAAAAATAAAACTGATTTTTAGGGCTGCAGAATCATGATGAATCACCTCCTTGGCTGCCTAGGAGAGGTTTCCTAGACACATAAACCAAAGATGAAGGTATTCCAGAAACATACCTCCATGTAATCCAATGAAAATTTCTACCCATTCACTCCTCCTAGGTGGGGAAAGCAATGCAAAAGAAAACTCTTCCCAAGGCTGGATGTTGTACAAGAAATATCTTTTGCCTAAAAGCTACCACCACAATGTGACTTTGTCTAAGCTATTTTCATCAGAACATTACTTTTTATAACAAGAGAAATTTTAATCCTAAGAAGCTCAGTAAAAATCACAAATTTTCTGTCAAAAAAAAATTTTTCACTATCATTTCTCAAAATAGCCATCTTATTAAGCATCAGATATAAATACACAGTGCATATGTATATGGACCAGTGGTAGGCACAGAGGACACAGAAATAAAGTTTTACATTTTACATTACAAAAGTTTACATTTTGCTTGACAGTTCCCTGAATGAAGGACAGGGTAAGGGGGAAGGCCTAGCAAGCCAGCGGGAATGCAAAAGATAAAGTGTGAGAAGGAAGTATGAGGGGCAACCCAGGGAAAGGTAAGAAAAAGTTTGGAAAAACACTGAGAGTGAGTAAGTGAGTGACTTATTAAAGCTTATTAGTCTAATGAAGCAACATATGGATAGTTTCAGCAACAAGTAGATTGAAGAGAAAAATCAGATGGTGATGACTCTTTTTAAATGTCATTCCCACTGGTGATGTCAGTTTCTGATGTCAGACCATTTTAACAGGGTCAAAAAGTTTGGTTAAAAACTTTCTTTTCTGGGTCTTCCACAGCTATGGCTGGAGTGCCTGCAGGCTGCTATAATAAGCCAGATGGGCAGGAATAAAAAATGTACTCACAGATATCTCTCCTTGAGCCTTCACTTACTATGTAAGCACCAGCAAATCACTCTGCCAATCTAGACCTCATTGTTTTTATAAAAATTGATGCACTTTATAAATGACTTGCTATTATCTTGGCTTATCAACTTCCACCAGGCTGAATAAACTGAACAAACTTGCTGGCCTAAACCCTATACTACAAGCAATCATTTAACTTATGCTTTCCTAAAAACTTCCACCCATTTCAAGTACATTTACAAAATATAATTAATATTTCATGAAACAATTGCATTCATATATTCATATCAGTAAAGCATGCTGACCAACTTACTTGGGCAAAAGACCTCAGATGATTTAAGCTAAAATTTTGGGTAAATTAAGACCTGAAACATTCTATTCAAGAACTTAACTCTCCCCACCCCCTTTTGCTTTTTGCACCACAAATATGTTAGAAGGGAAATTTTAAGACACATTCGTTGAACTAAAACTGTATTCTGCCTGTGGTATTTGAAACATATCTCAGAGAACGGTCTAAAAGCAAGAAATAATTTTACTAGAAATATTAAAGGGCTACTTTCTCCAGATCATAATGAAGTTCTCCCTTCTCTGAACAAAGTTCTCTAACAATTCTGCAGCAGATGGTCTTGCTTACACGACTGGAGTAGATTTTTACTTCCACAAGTAATAAATAAAAGCTTGCATTTATATTGCACTTTATAAATATTTTTCTAATTTTATCCTCACATCAACACTGGCAGGGATATTATTATTACCATTTTACAAATTAAGAATCTGAGGCAGACAATGTTGAAGTGACTTGCCCGCAATGTCTAAGGGTCTGATGCAGAATTTAAACTTGGATTTTTTCTGATTCCAAGCCCAGCACTTTAGCAAAGTGTGCAGTGTTCACAAAGATTGGATTAATCAAGTTACTGGGAATGAGATGGAGAGGTTGGGGGGGTGAGGGTGGGCGGAGATCTAATTTGCCACTTTACAATGTAAGAAGACAAAAGAAGGATGTGAATAATGGCATGTTACCAATCCCACTCCTCAAACTCAAGTACCCAGGTCTCCCATGTAACAAGAGGGGAGGGAAAAGTTCTGTTTGTTTTTACTAGTACAGTGGCTTTTAAAGGATTGGTAAATTGATGGCAAAAAAATGGTTCTTTGAAAATTTAATAGGAAACATTTTAGTTTCTTGCATAACTTGATGTAAATGCACACGATCAGGTGAGATCTCTCAGGACACTTGTAAAATTCAAGTAAGGTTTCATCTACTTCAGAGTTGGAATAGGCCTGAAGGTCTTTGAGCATTGACTTAAGGGCATACCTAAGTCCCCTTCCAGCTATCTTCCCATGACATCATTCTCTTCCTACTTCAATCAAATATAGGCAACTTTGTACTTATTGGCCAAGTTCATTTCTCCCAGAGTTGCACATTTAGAAGGTAAGATCCTCAACCAATGAGGATGATGAGCAGTGGTGGGAGGGGTGTTTTCATTAGGGACTACTTAAAGTGTAAAACCTGTCTCAGAAGGTGCCTCCTCTCTTTCATTGCCTGCCCAATGAGTGGAACATACAATAAACTTTTGCTTTGCGCCTAGAGATCTCTCTAGCTTTTTATTAAATGGTGAGCACTCACCAATTTGAGCCACACATGAACAAAGTGCCTTACTGCTTTTACTGGACCATTTAAATGATAGGCCCTTTTAGCAATCACATGAAAACTCCAAAATTTTGTGATTTAACGATTCTGTGATTTAACCCAAGTCCCCTGTTTCACTAATGAGAAAGTCTGGAAGAAAACTGATTTCACAAAGAGGGAATAGATAGAATTCAAACTCAGACTGTCTGTTTTGAAATTCAGCTATTACCACCAAATATACAATATGTAGGGAGGGTACTGGGGACAATTAGTACCAAAAGATAGTTGAAGAAATTGGCAATCTTTTGCCCAAAAGGGGGGGAGGAGGGGGAGAGGGATAATCATTATAATGACAATCATTGATTTAACTTAAGGGAATTGAATTTTAATCATACCTGAGTAACCAGAAGAGGATTTAATTTATTCTTCTTTAAAAAAAAGAAAAAAGATAGAAGGGTGAAGGGAAGGGAATGAAAGGAAATAATAAACATTTATTATGTGCCAGATACAATGCAAAGAACATTAGATTTTCTGTAACATGGGGTGCTACTATCAACCTCATTTTTTAGCTGACAGATTAACTGACTTGCCCAGGGTCATGCTGCTGGCAATTGAGCATGAATTTGAATTCAGATGTTCCAGACAAAGGCCCAATGCTCCAGGGCCTATTACATCAGATAGAAAGAATATAAATTCCATTGCGTTAGTTTGTTGGGGGCAGGGAGAGGGTACCAGCACAAATTCAAAGGAGAGTGGGTATAACATTCTATACTTTGTCCCCAATACTGAATTGATATACTGATGTATCAAATCAAATCAATGTTCTTTAAATAAAGCCTGAAATGAAATATTGTGGTTTTCTATAATAGTTGGTGTGGATAAATCTACAGGGAGTACAAAATATATTTCTATATACGCTATGCTTTAAAAACTGAATTAATTGATTTGATATACCATAACTGCATCATGAGTTTTTATAATTTATTATCTGAATACCTATTTGGAAGCTTTTAAAAAACAGACTATTGATGAGGCAAGCTATAAATTGCACTAAATCATGACAGAGGTGAAAATCTTCATACAATAGGCTGCCCTCCAGTACCAGGGATGCCAAATTCACCGGTAAGATGGTCATCTATGTCTTTAGGAATGCATTTAGAACACACAATCCAGAGTGAATACCTAACAGATTAGTACAACAAAGCACTAACATTCAACAAAACTGAGGATAGATGACCTTTAGAAAATGTTTCAAGGTTTGCAATGTTCTGTGCTTATTTTGTCATTTTGAACAAGATGAGGTGAGATCTTTCAAGACAGTTGTGAAAATCAAGTAAGGCTTCACCTACTTCAGAGTTTGAGTAGGCCTGAAGATCTTTGAGCATTGATTGAAGCCAATCAAGTTCAATTTGTTGGGTAGTTCCTGAGTTTACAATATAAGATCCTCAGTCAATGAGGATGATGGTCAGTGGTGAAGGGATATCTGTGTTAGGGACTATTTTAAAGTTTCAAACCTGTCCTAAAAGATTCCTCCTCCTTTCGATTGCTTGCTCGATGGGAGGGACTCCAAATTCTCAAGAGAAGATACAATAAACTTTTGCTTTGCTCATAGAGATCTCTCAAGCATTTAATTAAATGGTGACCACTCACTATTTCTGAGCCACACAATTTGAACCTCAAAACAACCTTATAAAAGTGATATATAATTATTAGACCCATTTCACAGATGAAGAAACTAAAGTTCATACCTAACTAGGCCAATATCACACTACCTGACTTAATATTCACCAAATCACAATGGAGGAGGGGGAAAGAGTGGAAAGAGAAATGATTATTAGTACAGGAATTCTCACCCTGTTTGTCAAAAGGCTTAATCTGGTTCCCCATGCCTATTTTCTTAATGTTTTAAATAAAGACTTATTTGGTCCCACAATTTCTCTTCATGTCCAAAGAGAAGCCAAAACAATCAATAAAGACATCCAAATTGCCCTGCTCTACAAGCTTCAAATGAAAAAGAAGCTGATATGAAAACCACATTGAGATTAAGCCCTTGAAGGTTTATGCACACCTGTATTTTGAGTTAAGTCAAAAATCTTCCATGCGATTTTAAGTATCTGATCTGGTTTAGTTTATATCCAGGATCATAAATCAACAGAGAGAGAAAGGTAATATAGTTACATGCAGCATTAAGTTCCATGTAAAACTATAAAAACGGTCTGCAAGAAAATGTAGCATTTAATAGAACTTGATACCCTCACTAAGTACTGATGTTAACTTTCCAAATGGCCAATGCTTAAAAAAGATTGGATGGGAGGGAAGGGGAAAAGGAAGAAGGGGCAAGCAAATTTAGACAAAATGACCAACGCTCCCAAACTTCATTCTGCCAAGATAAACATTTAAAGGAAAACTGAGATCCTAAGTTGGGGGAGGGAAGTGGCAAAATATCACAGTTTCACTTAGAGGATGAAAGAAGTTTAAATTTCCTCATTTATCAAAATTAGATTGACCCTTCAAAGCTCACTACTGGTAGCATTTGCCCTAAATGCCACCTCTACTAACACTGTCAGTTTAATCGATTTTCTTGTACTCCTAAAACCAGAACTCAAAAGGTCAGTCTCAACTAGCAACACAAATCTACAAGGAGTTAATTAAAATAATTTTTGTGTTTTCTTTTTTCTTTTTTGGAGGGTTGAGCAGGGTCAGATCTTGAAGTCCAAATATCATCATCTGTTAGCATCTAAGTACATGGGAAGCCAATTACACTAAGATGGGATGGGGGGGAGAAGAGGGAGATAAGGTATAAAAGACTGATGAGGGGTGTTTGAAATGAAATAAGTACTTTATGCAAATTCTCTGTTCTACTATCCACACCAAAAGGGCTGGGAAAACCTAGGACTAAAAATTGCTTTAGTTTCTTCAGGCTGACTGGAAGGATAAATATGAACCAAGGAAAAGAGAGATGGTTACTTTTTTGTTTCTTATCTGTTATTTTTCTATTCAAGACAACCTAACATACAATTTTACTTTCTTTTTGCCCCCTCCTTCTAGCTTTTAGTGATGTTAAATGTGGTGACTTGACCACTGTTGAGTGCAGATGCAATCCGATAATAGTTGAATCTGTTAAACTATTCTTCACCATTTGCTGATAAGAAAGAAACTTCCTTCACCAAGGAAGTTATCCAGACTCCTCTCCAATGGAGGGAGGGAGGGGAGAGAAGAGAGCAAAGAGGGGAGGAGGGGGGAGAAGGAAGAAAGAAGAAGGGCATCTATCATTGATGGCTTCTGATTTGGTTCAAATAAAACCAAATTTAGGACTTCTGGCCCCAAAAGTTATAGAAAGGTTGGCTTAACAAAATATGATAGAAAAATATAAATAAACGATTAGAAATGATAAACCAGACCGATTCATAGAAACCTTTGAAACTTCATGAACTCATACCAATGGAGCAAAGTGAGCAGTTCCAGAACAATTTATAAATAACCAAAATAAAGTCTGAAAGACTACAGAATTCTGATCAATAGAGTGACCAATCATAAGTAATGAAAATGAATCATATTCCCCGTATCTGGTTAGACAGAAAATGCAGAGACATATAGATAGATAGATAGATAGATATAGATATAGATATAGATATAGATATAGATATAGATAGATATTGTCAAAGTATCATTTGGTTTGTGGGAAAGCAAGGGATTATGTGATTCAAAGAATAACACATAGGCAAAACTATTTAACAGTTTAGTTACATAGAAGCCTTTTCTATTCAATGAAATATTCATGGGTTGATGTCAGCTAAGTTCATAATAGAAAAAATTCTTTTAAAAAAAGACAACAAATAAGACTTTAGAATTCCTTCAGATCATCTCCATACTCATCCATAAAATAATGTAAAAAATGTTTTAATTACCATTATTTAAGCACACAAAAAAAAAGGAAGGATAAGAGAGAAATATACTCAGAGAAACAGAGAAATATACTCAAGAGAAACAAAACAAATTACTAAGAACTTAGGAGAGGCATCAAACGTAACTGAACATGCATGACTGATGTTTCCCTTACCTTTCCTTTAAATTAAAAGCTTTTCAAGCAGGAAGGCTTCTTTAGCCTGACAGGCTTCCCAGGTTCAAGCAAAGTGACAGAAAATGCTTATTCATGAAGAATTTTACTTCTCCCAAACTCCCTTATCTTTGATTACAGTCTATTTAAAGAAAAAAAAAAACCTACAGCCAAAATTGGATTAATAACTTCTGCTGAAAACGATTTATTGCATAACACAACTCTGACAGTCTGAATCTCAGGCCACCAACTGAGTCTTTATAAAAGTCTGCTGGGCAGCTGCCAAGTCAGTTCTTTGGAGTCTGAGCATGTCAGACATCTGAGACAGTAGTCAAGGCAGCAGCATGGGCCATGACATCCAGAGCCCTACACGTCTATGGTTAAATGGTACAGTCAGGAAACAGAGCAGGGAGAGCCGCGAAACACAGAGGTAAAACCTCCTACAGCTGTTGATCTGACAGTTTAGTTCTTCAGCATAATCAAAAAAGACCCAATAACTGTGTCAGGATTTTCCCCCCAGAATTACAATTACAATGCCAACAGGGAAAAGTTGAGGAGGTAGGAGAAGAGAAGAGGAGGAGGATGGACACAATTTGCTCACTAGGTCCTGAACCCTCTGTCTTCTGGGACTGGATTGCAAAATTAAAGAGATTTCATTAAAAACAGTATAATCAAAAACCCCCAATGAAAACAATGAGAATGTGTGTGCACTCTAGCATAGCTCACTAGAGCTCATTATTATCAGCACTCAGAAGAAAGCAGAGGGCATGAATGAAGAGGGCACTGACCAAGTGAATTCTAATTGATTTAGCTCTTTTTAAAAAAATGTAAAAGGAGGGGAGAAGGGGGAGAATCTCAACATAAATGTGCCTTTAATTCTTTTTTTTTAATGCAAATTAATAGTGTAAATTAATATGCTCATTAAAGACTGGCCACATCTTTGGAGGAGCTGGTTCTTCCCAAATGTGCCTCTTGATTTCTTAGAAAGAACATTAACTGTTTCAAGAGATTAGAAACAGATCCACATGGGAAGCCTGGCCTGAATGGAAATTGGCACAAGGAGAAACCAACTGAAGGAACCAAACATCTATGAACCCATATCCACATCCACATGATTTTTGTAGTCACTAACATAGAGAGATTTACATGCTAGTCTCCCCAATTAGACATTCACCAAGCAGTAACAGTGGCCTTAAGAACAAAGTTCCAGTTCTTTCACTTAGAGGAAGATTTTAAAATACTGATTTTCTTAGGCCATCAAATCTTATGCTAGGGCATCTGCCACAATTAAAACCACTGGGATTAAGACCAGACAAAAGAAGAAGCCTGGTACCCAGTGAACCATGTCCTCCACTCCTCTGGTTCCCAGCCACCCAGCTCCAAGAGTGGCTATATTTCCCCCTTCCAGAACATATGGATGAGACTTTCTTTCACAGAGTACCAAAGCACATGTCGGGACAAATTCTTCTTCACCATTAGTCTATATATTCATTACCTCTACTGTTTATCTTCTTGATAACACTGAAAGCATTAAGTAAAGTCAACTAATCAGTGCAGACCCAAACCTAGCAGTTTACAAATCCTCTCAGATGCAGTGAATTCTGCAGTTCATATAGCCCCCATTCCAGACTTCCCAATCCCTATGCCTCAATCAAAGAGACCTCTCCTCCATTCTCTAAATGCTAGTCAAAATTTTGCTGCTTCTCTCCACTAATCAAGCACTTCCGTCTCTCTGGAATGTGATTTCCATTGCACTGGCTCAATTTATGTTTGCTTTTTGAAGGTACAATTCAAGTGCATCCAGCAGGAAGAAGCATTACTTCATCCCCCAAGCCATAAATGCTCTCTCCTCTCTGGACTCATGAGAAAGATACTTTGCACATACGATGGAACCTCCACATGTATTCTATTACTGCTCACATTGTGACTGAATAATATAGTGTATATTAGATATACAGTATACATAGTAAGCTATATATAAATATATATATATATAGTTATGTTACATACTGTATTATACTTGCCTGTGTATATCTTAGCTCTCCTATCAGAAACATAAAATATAAACTCTATGAAAGGAGAGAACTCACATCTAGTACATGAAATAGGTTCAATATACGTGCAATGAACACAGCATCTTTTCAAGGATGCAAAATTTTATTATAGATTGTCAAACTACTCTAGTCTATATCTATATGGCCAGCTACAGATGCTATAATGGCAAAAGTAACAACTACTTTAAAAAAAACCACTAGGACTCAAGATTTTCATGAAAATCCTTTTTTTTTTTCTCTGCTCTTTGTATATGGATTTGTTGATAGTGATCAAGTCCATTAAAAAAAAAAAAAAGACAATCCACAAACCTTATTATCTTAAGACAATAAATAATAGAGAAAGTGAGCATTTATCCAGGAACAACAGAAGTTCTAACTTCCGTATTCTGCTCATTTTAATTCTGCTAATTTGAAAAAAGGAAAAATGAACACAAAAATAGAGATAAAATCCCTTTCACCTCTCAGTAAAGGATGGGGGGGAAGGTCGTATGCAGTGGGAGGAAGGGGCAGAGAGAAGAATAATGGCCACACTTGCAAATTATATTTTGCAAGGTTTGACTTAAACAAAAGACGATACAAGAGACGATTCTATTGGGAGGAGGGACAAATATATCAAGAAATGATTATTACAGAAAGAAAATACAATCATAAAGCTTTTTAAAAATGTTTGAAATAATATTCTAATGTACTCCAGAAAGCAAACCAAAAAACCAAAAGCAACCAACTCCAAATGCTCTTTTTCTGGCTGTCAAAACAAACAAACCAAAACAATAAAAATTCTGAGCCTAGCTTCTGTATCACAACCACCATCACGGAGACAGAGAGCAAAAGAGACAGAGAAAGAGAGAAGCCTACCTTTTAAGCAATCCAGCCATGGCTGAATAGTTGCTAATAAACCTTTTTTGAGTTTAAATGGGAGGTTGCCAAAGCCTTTGGAGGAAACGAGCCAAGATGCATCACAAACTGTCTAGTGTGGCAAAGCAAAAGTTGGAAACAATAAATTAAGAGTAACTCCAGAGACAGAGAAGGTAGGGGTAGGAAAGGGGAGAGACAGAGAAGGTAGGGGTAGCAAAAGGGAAAAACCACCTGAGAAGCAAGAACCAAGCTGTTAAGGAACCCTAAAAAACAATGTATAGGAGAGCAGCCAAGAGTGAGGAGACTCATCTGGGTACACTGACTTTCCATCGAACAATTTTCAGAAGAAATACAATGTATTATAAGAAAAAGAGGCATAGAGAGGAAAGTAAACAAGCTTTCCAAATTCAAGTCTTTTCTACATGTGACTCATGTTGTTATGCCACAATTCTCTTGTATTGTCCTGACTCAGTTTCCCTAATTATCCAGACCCAATCCTAACTCCAATTGTTCTGCTTCAGTTTATAATTATCAGCTCAAAGCTCAGTCCTGCAAAACCTCCCCTCCCTCTTTATCAGAATATGTGATAAGAATAAAAGACCGTATGTTTTAGAATATCAAAATACTTCTTCCCATCCTAAGCCATAGGAACCCCATCTCCAGGGTGCCTTCCCCCCATCTCCAGTGGCTCACCCCACCCTGTCAGAGTTCCATTCCCACTCTCAGCACCCAGGCTCTGCCCCTGCCTCAATCTATGCTCTGAGTCTGAGCCATGTATATATGTCATTGAGAACTCACAGTGTTTGCTGCATTCTTGGAGTCTCCTTCAGCCCTGGGACCAAACCATGGATCCATTTGGTCCCAGTAAATCTTTCCCATTTAGTAAATTATTAAATACTCTCTAATCTCTATCTTGCCTCAGTTTCCCCGGCATTACAATGTCCCAATTATATTTCATAGGCAGAGAGCAAATGGTAAGCAAATTATACCGATAAGAAAGTAGAAGCCCCAGTCCAGCGACCTTAACACAGAAGTATCTAAATGCATCCCCTAGCATCTGTCAATGTAGGGAAAATCTATTAGCTGTGTGAAAATCATAAATAACACACATATTCTTTTCGTATATTTAGACCTGGCAAATAAGTGATATGGCCAGGAGTGAGGAGGCAGGTAGGTCCTTAAAAACATAGAAAGCTTCCCTCCCTCAATTCCTTTACCACAAAGTCAAAATAGTTCCAACTTACCATTATATTTACAGCAGACACTGGACCAAACAGTCACAAAACAGATAAAGAGCAGAAGGGAGAAAAAAATTAAAACTGTACTCTACAGCAAAGAATACATAAGGAACCATTTTAGACTAATCCCCAAATTTTTCTTTTTGGACTTCTGAAATAAAGCTTTGTGTTGACCTATTTAAACAGAACAAGAAGCTAGTCCCTGAGTAAAGCAGAGAGGAAAGTGTCAAAGTATCATCTCCCTAGCAGGCTCTCATTTACTCATTCCTGTAGTATGCATCTCAATCATGTGGGTTTTTTTCTCCCGCTGAATAAGGAATCCAAATTATTTCTTTTACATATCTCACAGATGTATTCCTAAAATATTACAACTAAAAACAGCTTTTAAAATCATGTATTATTTCTATCTCTAGGACATGTTTTATCTGTGTCCAAACACCCTATTTTTATAAAGATGAAGGAACTGAAATCACAGAGTAAGGGACATCAATTTCAATAAAATCATATATGAAGAATTTAGCAGTGGTCTTAAACTCCTAATCAGTGGACTCTTTCTAAGATAGATGGGAGAGCTAACATTTATATAAAAATGCTTACTATGGGGCATGCACTTTACAAAACACCGAGTTTTCTTGTCAACCCTGGGGGGTAATGGCTAGAAAGTTCTTCTAAATAATGATTCTTATTTTATTACCATAAATAATTACCTTTCTTTTACAACTGAGGAAATTCGGGAAGCTATAAGTATACAATACTAGATTTGAACTCAGACCTTTCCAACTCCAGTCTAAGTCCCTCTATACCGAGAATTGGTCTAGCTCTATAACATCTTACTTTGCTCCAGATTTACCTGGATACCATCTATCCTATCTAAGAACAATTTTTGCAACTTTAGTACAAATCTTCCCAAGGTTTTTAGGGACAAGATCTGTTTTAACAGACCTTTGAAATAAGATGTATGCATGAAGCTTAAGTAAATGGCTTTTAAATCTCGTTTTAAAAGGAAATTTATTTTTCTGAAATGGAATGATTTTTCAGCAATCCTAATAGACTAAAAGCCCTAGTGAGATTAGAAATGCAATTTCAGGAGAAATATGTATTTACTCATCTTTTTACTTTTTTCTTCACGGCCAAAATCAGGAAAAATTGAATTCCCCTATCATCCCCAAGGTCAATTTCCCCCAGGTCACATAGCCCAAGGGATTCAATCACACCAATTCATTCAGGATGGGGTTGATATAAAAATTTGGTTTTCTTTAAAAATAACTTTTTATACTGTGGAGATATTTTAAATGGAATTTCTCTTTGTATCTCTTGCCATTGGATTTTGTTAGTGGTGTATAAAAAAATGCCTGATGATTTATGTGGATTTATTTTGTATCCTGCAAACTTTGTGGATTATTTTTAATAGCTTTTTAGTAGAATCTCTAAGGTTCTCTAAGTATACCATCATATCATTTACAATGATTGATAATTTGGTTTCCTCATTACCTATTCTAATTCCTTTAATCTCTTTTTCATCTCTTATTGCCAAAACTAGCATTTCTAACACAATATTGAATAATAATGGTGATAGTAGGCAACCTTGTTTCACTTCGGATTTTATTGGGAATGGTTCCTGTTTATCACCATTACATATTATGCTTACTGATGGTTTAAATAGATGCTACTGACTATTTTAAGTAAAGTACATTTATTCCTACTTTCTACTGTTTTTAATAGAAATGGGTGTTAGATTTTATAAAATGCTTTTTCTGAATCTACTGAGATGATCAGTAGATTTTTATTAATTTGGTCATTGATATATTCAATTGTGTTAATAGTTTTCCTAATATTGAACCAGCCCTGCATTCCTGGTATAAATCCTACATGCTCATGTGTATTAGCCTGGGGATGATTTTCTGTAATCTTTTTGCTAATTTAAGATTTTTGCATCAATGTTCATTAGAGAGATTGGTGTATAATTTTCTTTCTCTGTTTTAGTACTAGCTGGTTTAGGTATCAGTATCATGTCTGTGTCATAAGGAATTTTCTAAGATTCCTTCAATCCCTATTTTTTCAAATAGTTTATATAGCATTGGAGTTAATTGTTCTTTAAATGTTTGGTAGAATTCACATGCAAATCCATCTGTCCTGGGGATTTTTTCTTAGGGGGTTGATTAATGTCTTGTTCTATTTCTTTTTCTAAAATGGGACTACTTAACCAATTTACTCTGTTAATCTGGGCAACCTATATTTTTGAAAGTATCCATCCATTTAAGTTATCAAATTTATTGACACAAAGTTGGGCAAAGTAACTCCTAATTATTGCTCTAATTTCCTCTTCATTAGTGGAAAATTCTCCCTTTTCATTTTTAAGACTAACAATTTGATTTTACATAGGAAGTATATGAACAAAACTACAAAATAAAGTCAGATCTAAACAACTGGAAAAATATCAAGTGCTCTTGGATAGGTCTAGTAAAAGATAGACAATAAAGATGACAATACTCAATAAACTAATCTATACTGCTATACTAATCAGACTCCCAAGAAACAATTTTAATGTCCTGGAAAAAATAACAACAACAAAATGTCAAGAATTCCAAGGGAACTAATAAAAAAAAAAAATCAAATGAAGGTGGCCTAGCTGTACAAGATCTAAAACTATATTATAAAGCAGGAGAAAGAGCAGGGAAGGGGGAGGGGGGGGGGAAGGGGGAAGGAGGGAGAATCTAGTATTTGACAAACCCAAAGACCAAAGCTTTTGGGATAGGAATTCATTATTTGACAAAAACTGCTGGGAAAATTGGAAATTAGTATGGCAGAAGCTAGACATTGACCCACACTCAACACCGTACACCAAGATAAGATCAAAATAGGTTCATGATCTAGGCATAAAGAATGAGATTATAAATAAATTTTTAAAACATAGGATAGTTTACCTCTCAGACTAGTGGAGGAGGAAGGAATTTGTGACTAAAGAAAAGCTAGAGATCATTATTGATCACAAAATAGAAAATTTTGATTATATCAAGTAAAAAAGTTTTTGTATAAACAAAAGTAATGCAGACAAGATTAGAAGGGAAGCAATAAAATGGGAAACATTTTTCCAGTTAAAGGTTCTGATAAAGGCCTCATTTCCAAAATATATAGAAAACTGACTCAAATTTGTAGGAAATCAAGCCATTCTCCAATTGATAAATGGTCAAAATGTTGAGGTCTAGCTTTGGGGTACCTAAATGAAATTAGGGTTAAGGTCTAGTGGCAGGTTTGGGGTACAGATTCGGCGCAAGGGGATCTAGTAGCGGCGCGAGTTCCCAATAAAAGCATTTACTGGCCCAGAGAGCTAGATTGATAAAAGAGGTTTATTATTAGATAAGCAAAGTTAAAGTATAGGAGAAGGTAGAGATAAAGAGGGCACTGGACAGAGGGTCCAGTGGACAGAGGGTCCTCACATGGTAGCCATGTTTGGAATCTCTGCAAAGAGGGGTTCCCAGCATGTCCTTTTTATAATAGGAGACTTAGCTCGAGGGGCTTTCAGGTGTAGCCCCAAAGTTGGCTCAGATCCGGGTGGGGCTGGGAACAGGTCAGATCTTCTATTGGAATTCAAAGGGACCAGGATTTGTGAGTTAAAGGGCAATTTACATTATTAACTAGAAAAGGGTGGGAATCTAGAAAGGAAGCTTTCCCGCATCAAAAGGATATGAATAATTTTCAGATGATGAAATTGAAACTATTTCTACAGATATAAAAAGGTGTTCCAAATCACTATTGACCAGAGAAATGCAAATTAAGACAACTCTGAGATACCACTACACACCTCTCAGATTGGCTAGGATGACAGGAAAAGATAATGAGGAATGTTGGAGGGAACGTTGGAGGGGGTGTGGGAAAACTATGGGACATTAGATGCATTGTTGTTGGAGTTGTGAATGGATCCAACCATTCTGGAGAACAATTTGGAACTATGCTCAAACAGTTGTCAAACTGTGCATGTGCAAAAATGTTTGTGGCAGCCCTTTTTGTAGCGGCTAGAAACTGGAAACTGAGTGAATGCCCATCAATGGGAGAATGGCTAAATAATTTATGGAACTGATGCTGAGTGAAATGAGCAGGACCAAGAGATCATTATATACTTCAACAATAATAGGATCATTTCTGATTCTCTTCATCAATGAGAAGATCCAAATCAGTTCCAATTGATCAGTAATGAACAGAACAAACTACACCCAGGGAAAGTACACTGGGAAGTAAATGTGGACCACAACACAGCATTTCCACTCTTTCTGTTATTGTTTCCTTGCATTTTTTTTTCTTCCTAGGTTATTTTTACCTTCTTTCTAAATCTAAATTTAGACAACTGTATAAACATATACACATATATTGTATTTAACATATACTTTAACATATTTAACATGTATAGAACTACCTGTCATCTAGGGGAGGTAGTGGGGGGAAGGAGGGGAGAAGTTGGGACAGAATTTTCAATGTTGATAATTTACCCATGCATATGTTTTATGAATAAAAAGCTAAAAATGAAAATGACTTTTAAAATTTAAATACTATCCCTTAGTTAAGTTTGTCTTTTCTTCTTCCCACATCTCAAGCCATCTATTCAGAGTCCAATCATGCTACCTACCCATCAAAAGTTCCAATAACTCCCATTCAATAGTTTGCATAGTACCTTCCCATTAACATTCTCCCCCAAAAAAGCTAAGAACTAAAATAAAGTTTCTTAACCTTTGCCAATTATTGCTTAGAATTCATTCCAATAAGCAAAACTGCTCTTTAAATGATGGAATTAATCCCCATTCCCCACTCACTAACTTCCCTACAAATAGATCCCTTCCACACCATCTCAAAAATAACCAAGAATATGTTGGAAATCCATTTTATTCTTCAATCTGATACTGAAAATGCTTGGGGGAATGGGGCACTAATCCACACAATTCTTTTTTTTTTTTCTTCATCTTAAGAAAAGTCAGGAAGCCTTTCAAAAACTTCTAAGACCATTTTACAAAAGCCAGTATCCTTGCCCAAAATGACCCCCACTGACCTCCTCAAAAGGAAACACTTTCAGATTTTAACACACATATACACAGACAGAGAAACACAGCAGGCATTCCCCAGGGGCCCAAACAAAATAATCTCTAGTAATTACCATAATAACAGAAAGGAGATGGGTTTTTACTAACTCAGAATTTAAGAAGAGAAATTCATGAATTGCCATGTAGTGTGTAGAGGAGCATAGTCTTTATACAGGGAGGACCAATCTATAAAACTGAACCTTTCCTAAATACCTACTGTGTGCAAGCCAAATGAAGTTTTTACAAAGAAGTGAAGGGTGTGGATCGGGCCTTCAAAAAATTACAAGCCAGTTAGGAAGACAAAATATGACAAATAGATAAAAGCAGTAATTAACAATATAAGGTAGTATAGTTACTAAGGGCTAAATGCACTGTATAGACAAATACTATGGGAGTTTACAAGTAGAGCAGAAAATTACAGTGGGCTGAAGTCTTTGAAAGAAGGTAGGATTTAGATAAACAGAGCACCAAGAGAAATAGAACAGAGTTGATTAGAGGAAACAGCTTCAGGGTAATAATCATTTCAAAGGCTTCATAGGTTTAAAAAAAAAAAAAAAAATCAACCCTAAAGATACACAAAACATTTCCTTTCTTTCCTATTCCAAAATACCCAGAGATCGGAATTTATTAGGCTCATCCTGAAGCTAGCTGCTTTAACACTACCTCATTTATAAAAGGCAGAAAATGGGCCCAAGCCCAGAAATACACAAGCAAAGGGATAAATGACAGGGAATTCACTCAGTGTTGAGATGTCAGGCAATATATTTACTTTTTCTAGCTTTGGTTTCCTCATTTTAAGAAAGAAACTTCATTTTATGCACACCCACATTTTTGGAATATGGAACAAGATTATGGTTTGTCTAAAGCTTTAACATCCATATAGGTTCTAAAGAAATATAAAGAATCCTACAGAATACTGAGCATTAAGACCAGGAAAGACACGTGGATATCAAAAGCTGAATCTTAGTTACTGTTCGACCCCAGGTTATTCATTTACTATGTATGGGTCATTCTTACCATTTCCTACCTCAATTTCTTCATTTCTTAAGTGGGGATAATACATAACATTATTTCTAATATAACAATATGAATGTAGAAAAAGTTTATAAATTTTAAAAATTACACATGAACAATAAAGCAAAACTAGACAACTGAATAACAATTCATTCCTTTGATTTAAGTTCTCTAAGATCCTTGGAACCCCTGGATATTATTAACACTTTAAAGACATATTAAATGTCTTCAAATATAGGGGGAAGCTTTTAAAATTATTTTCTAAAGGAAATTTATTTTTCTGGGTAAAAATGTAGACAAATATTTTCAGCAATTCTACCTTAATCCTTGTAACTGGAAGTAGGAATTCTCTTTCATTCCTTACATTCTCAATTTTGGAAGAAACGTATTATATAATGTACTATTATTCATATTGCTTTTCCCTTTTCCTCTGCACCCAATGTTGAAGAGGCAGGTTTCCTCAAGGTTTTAATTTTCAAAGGGGCTGTACACTCAGTTCAATGCCTCTGGTTCCCACACATACTAATAGGTATAAATACCTAAGTTAGTGAACAGAGCAAGGTGTGAAAGCGTGAAACTTTCTAGCAGATTCCTATACCAGGCTTGTCCTCTAGTAAGCTTGTTGGCTTCTTTCCAGGAGATATGAGAAGTTTTAGTTCAAAAGGTCTTTTCTAGATTTAAAAACAGAAGAAAAAACGACTAGGGAGAAATGATTAGTATTGTGTTTTGTTTTGTTTTTAATGATGGATTCCATACCAAAAAAAAAAAAAAAAAAAAAAAAAAAAAAAAAGCCCATAAAG
The DNA here is from genome assembly GCF_016432865.1 of Antechinus flavipes. Taxonomy (NCBI): domain Eukaryota; kingdom Metazoa; phylum Chordata; class Mammalia; order Dasyuromorphia; family Dasyuridae; genus Antechinus; species Antechinus flavipes. Next base: position 548,589,164 of record NC_067398.1, read on the forward strand.
ACCTTACAATTTAAGGGAGGAGGCAATCTGCAAACAAAGATATATAAAATAAGCTCTACAACAAATGATCAATAGAAAATAATTAACATAGAGAAGGCTGCTGGTAGGTGAAATTTTAGTTGAAATTTAAAGGAAGTCAGAAAATTAATAGAAAGAGTAGAGGAGAAAGTATGGAGGGAAAAAGAGAGGAAAGGAGAGAAAAAGAGACAGAAAGGCCAGTGAAAGTGTCTTGTTCATGAAATAGCCAGGCCAGTGTCTCTGAAAGAGAAGCATAAGTATTGAGGGAAAAGGTGTTCTGAGAGACCATTTTGCATTCGCTCTTGGAGGAAACAGGAAGTCCTTAAGTTTATTGATAGGACACGGTTGGGCTTTAGGGAAATCACTTAAGTGGCTGAATGTAGGATGAGAACTTGAAGCAAGAGGACTAGCACTGTTTGCAGGCTATTTGCACTAATTCAGGTGTGAGGTGACATGGATGTACACTAGAGTGAGAGAGGGTCAGGAGAGAAGGGGCATGTAAAGAGATGTTACAAAAGGCAACAGCTTGGTCACCAGGGTAAGAGGAAGGTGAGGAGGTCAGGGATGACTTTCAGCTTAAGAGCCTGAGGGACTGGGAGGATAGTTGTTGCCTTCTTTATACTAAGGAAGGGGGAAAGCACAAAGGGGGAGATTTGTGGAGAAAATGTCTATTTTAGACATATTGAGTTCAAGATGTCTACTTTTGACATTTGGCTTGAAATATCTGAAAAGCAATGGGAGATGCTAAAAATTGAGGGTCAGCAGAAAGACTGCATAGATCAGCATAGAAATGCTCCCTAAAGAGGGCCCTGGACAGAATTCTGAGGGCCACCTAAAGTTCTTCCATCTCCAAGTAGATAACTGATTCATTTGATATCAATTTCTGTTTAGAAAAGTAAACTTTTCCCAACAAATTGGATCAGTCTTACTTTATTGTACTCGTGTATGGAAAGAAATGGAAAAGAGAATTTATTAAACACTTGCTTATGGACCAAGGGCTTTACAAATATTTGGTGGAAATGAATGAGATCGTTAAGATACACGAGATTAACTCTAGTTAACACTCACACATACTTCTCCTACTTGACTCACCTCAAAAGCCCCATCTCTCATACACAGTAAAATTATTTAGTTTCACCAACTGACTCATGTAGCACAGAAACCAAATTAGAAACAGAGGCTAACTCTACTCAAATGTAAATGAAATAATTTATAACTCAAAGTAAGTGGTTGGACAAGATGCAGAGTTTAGGGGGAATGAGAAGCACCAGATCTGGAGCCAGAGACTCAGTCTGGATTCACATCATAATCATCACCTGCTCAATTATACAACCAAAAGCAATCTCACGAAGTCATTTAGAGTCCCTGAGCCTTAAGTTTTCTTATCTGTAAAATGAAAAACAACAGTGATTGCACTAGCCACCTGACAGGGCTGGTTGTAAGAATTAATGGCGATTGTGAATTTGTGTCCTATATCAGACTATCACGTGCTATAAAAATGCCAGGTGTTATGACAGGGATCTCTTGTGGTTCTTCAGTCACATCTCTGACTCTTTGGGGTTTTCTTGACAAAGAAACTAGTAAGTGTCCAGGCTAGGTTTTGAACTCATATCTTCCTGATCCCCATGATCTATCCACTTACCTACTTGACCCATACATGATGAAAAAGTGAAATGTTCAATATTTAAACTTAAATAAGCATGAAATATTTAGTATGTTGAAGGTGAGTGATAAAGTTTGGAGATGGGGGTGTACTTATATAGCTCCTACATACGCAACTGGTCAGATGAGTAAGAGTACTCAAAAAAAAAAAAAAAAAGCCTGGCATCCTTCTCCCTCAGCCTACATCTTTACCCTACAGTCACACACATTCATTCATCAGGCTCCTCTTCTTCCAATAAGCTATACAGATCAAGTCAATCTTCTTTATGTAAAATACATGCTGCTGTCTGTGGCAGCAAAACCAAGTACTGTCAAAAAGCAATTATTAAGCACTTTCTACGTGCCAAGTACTGTCTGTGCCAAACACCATAAAGTGACTATAATATCATAAACAAACACTAAAAGGCAGTCTTAATCTGAGCAATTTTCATTTTGAGTAAAATAGAAATAAGTGAAATTTACATAGAGCAACTTAATAGCTAATGCTTACAATAGGTGGTTATCACATTCTTTTGATGGAAAAAATAAATGTATGCCTACTGCACCTGTTTAAATCAGAAACTACTTCCACAGTGGAGCACTAAGTTTATTCAGGGAAGTTAATTTCAGATTTGTTCTTTATTTGCATATTCAATGAGTATTTACTCTCCAGTGAATTTAGACTTACAATCATGTTTGAAAAGAAAAAAAAAGTTGAAGTTGCATACTACCTTTCCAGTGCTCTGCCAGCTGGAAGCATGCCATCAATTGTCTGTTAGGGACGTGATAGGACAGCAAAGTGAGCTGCTTAATAGACATTCAGACAACTTCATGTTTACATCAGGTTAAGAGGGAGGAAAGAGGGAACTAAGAAGTGGGTAGAAGGGAGGAAGCAGATACATTAGGAAAAATAGTATATCCATCATTTTTCCTTGATTAATCAACCTTTCAAAATATGCTCTTTGATCTTCCACACGATATTTACCTCCTTAATAATGCTTTAGGAAGCCTGGGATTGGGGTAAATACACCATCCATGGAGCAAATCCTTTTCTTTAGAATTTCACATCTGAACAGCACTGTGATAGAAAAATAAATTCACCTACAAAGACTGTGCATTTGTTACTAGGAAACAACTTGCTTACAGAGGACATCATGACATTACTTTTCAAAGGGGAAAAAAAACCTAGAGATTTTCATGTTAACAACATAGAGAGATTTTCTGGTTAATACCTAGCAGCAGTGCCTTTCGGAATCTCATTCTGATTGGTCAATATTGGGCATGACTGCTAAGCTGTGTAGTTGCCTTTAAGGTTTTATACCTAGACAGTATTATATATCAGCTAAATTAATTTCAAAGTAATAAATACATTAGGGGATGGAGAGCATGGAGAGTACTACAGGGGGAAAGAGGTAACATTACAGATATACAAAGAGGTATCTGAAAGCTATCCATAAAGTAGGAAAAGGTCATTCTGATTTTGGAAGTGCATAGTCTAGTCAGCTGGTCACAGTTTCTGTCTGTGTGTGTCTCTCTCTCTCTCACCTACACACACAGACACACATGTGCATGCTCACATGCCCCATAAGTGGTAAGGAACTATGTTAAAGGCTTCAAATTTTGCAAAGTAGTTTTATTTAAATAAGAAAATAAAATTATCATCAGTATTAGCATTTCTATATCAACACTCAAGCCATAACTAGTCTGGAGAGAGAAACACCAGGGATGTGATTAGCAGAGAGAAACTAAGAGGAGGAGGAAATGGAGAAGGAGCTTTAGAGAAAGAGACTCGGGCATTTAGAAGTGCTATACATCTCCCTTCCAAATGAAGCAGCTACAGATGCCAAAACATCCAATTTATAATGGTGACACAAAACTCTGTAAAACAGGACCACACAGCAGCCTTATAGAAATCTAGGAAAAGATTGGCCCGATTTAATCCATGAAGCATTTGCTTTTAAATAATCAGTAAATGCAAAAATATCAAGGAGTGGGGAAGTTGGTGCCCTAAAGACTGCACACTGAATGTTGCTAGATTAGAAGACATTTTACATTGTACTCTCAAAAGAGAGTGCAACATTCTACCACCCACAGCCAAAAACTCCCTGCTAGAGAGATGGCAAAGTCTTCGATGGTAAGGATTGTCAACAAGCTGTGTCCTTATATTCACTGAAACAGCCTGAACAGTGGGTAAGTTTGACTCTCTCTCCTCCCCCTACCCCAATCTTAAGAAATTGCCAAAATAAATTACTCTTTACCTCAAATTATCAGTCTCCCCCAACACACAAAAAGAAAAAAGAAAGTATTATCTTTTCTTGTGATTGATCCATAATCCTAATATTTGATCTAACACCACTAGTAAACATCAAAGGCCTTTTGCTTATACTAGCATTCTCATGGGCAATTCCAGCCAAAATTTGGAAAGAAACACAAAAAGATTGTCTCCCTGATCTTTTAATTTATTTTAGTTTTCTTTAGCTTTATTCAAAGGCTAGAATCCCCCATTTAAATAACTAATTGACCCCTAGGCAAATATTCTGAACCAGACAATATTATGACGGTTTTTTAAAGCATTCAGTAAAACACTAAAAAATTACAGTAAAAGTTACTCTCTACTTGAAAACAGTCACAGTGGTTACTTCCTTACTCCCTTGTCCATCCCCAGAGTGTGCTATCTCCCCCCCCCCCAATTAGAGTGTGCTTCTCCCCCCCCCCCCCCCAATTAGTCAATTTCAAGAGATAGTGAGAATAGTAACTGCAACTCTGGGAATACTTCAAACATACTAGCTTTAAAGGTACAACTCAGAAAGATCTTAAATGGTATTTCTGTGAATAAATAACTTTTAAAAAGTTATTTTAAAAGTCAACTTTAAGTTTTACAACAAGGATTTTGCCAAATATAATTTTAAATAAAAGATTTCAATATAACATAAACTACTTGGGATTGTATTGATTTTTCTTCAGCAACAAGCATAGTACCTGACACACAGTAGGTATTTTAGAAACCCTTGCCAAAAAACAAACAAACAAACAAACAAAATATAATGCAACCCAGCACTCAAATAAGAAATAACATACCTCCATGGTATCATGGGTCAGATTATGGATATGAAACTCCAAATATTGTGGGGCTAGCGTGATGAGAGAATTACTTTTGTTGGACTTATTTTTGTCCCCTTTGTTATTCTTAAATAAGGGATGGGTCACTGGAAGCCAATGAGAGAAATCTAGTTGATGTAAAAACAAATTATTCCACTAAATATTTCAACATTGAATACTTATTGACTGAATAAGGGTTAAAATATACACAAGTTTCATAAAAGTTGCTAATGCATATCCTACTGTGAAGATACAGGGAAGGGTTGAGTGTTAGCCAGCACAGACATATGAAAAGCAATACAATACATGCCTGAAATATTAAATATTAAGGTATATCACATCATACCCAAACTGCTGTGATTAGCAATAAATAAGGAAAGTAAAATGAGGATAATTTTTGAGGATGATTCCCCTAAAAATTACATAGTACATGCTTTCTTTCTGAATCTGGTTCACAGTAGTCTATCACTAATATAGGGGAGCCCTTGGGGAGGCCATCATGACCATGCTGCTCGAGAGGCAACTCAGTTTCAAGAGAAAGTAGGCAAAGGTTATCTGTAGATCATAAGACAGTACCTGTATTTGTATCTCTGTCTCTCTCTCACACACACACACACTCACAGACACTACGTATATAATATATACATATATGTATACCTATATATTACTCTTCATTACCTTCAAATTATAAGACTTCATCAAATATAGAAAGACAATTTCCATTGTTTCCATAGAAATTGTCTTTCTATCCCACTCCCTACTCCAAATAGCAAACAATGGAACCCAAGAAACAAAAAACAGCAATGCTGCAAAGTCCAACATTGCTAAGTTCTTACTCCTCTCCCTAAGTGAATAAATATGGTTTGGAAATGGAAGGTAAAAACTTCTGTCTTTTCCACTACACACACACGTATTTACATCCCAACTATTCCCTTCTCCAACTAAGACTCTTTCACCATGAGTCAAATACCATTTTTTAAGGTCAGCTCAAGGATCATTTTTGTTAACTGACAGTGAAGATAAACTATTAAATGTAAGTAATATGAAATATTCTTTAAATGCCAAATTTCAATGATTCCTCTAAAGTTCCTTTGTACCCTTAATTCATTATTAGTCCAAAAGCTCACCTGCATTTTGATCAAATAATTTCACTGCACCCATTTTGTGCTCATAATCCATTCTTTTCAAACTATAAAGGGAAGGGACGATTGGTCTGACTTAAATTAGAAAAGTCAACTACATTTAGGAGAAAACTATAGCAAAAGGACCAACAATAACTAAGTTTAAATGCTACCTCCTTTGTCTTCAATGGGAAAATAACTCGGAATTTTAGAAGGGGAGGATGTTGACGATTAAAAACCAGGGCCGGAGATTGAAAACTGTTTTTTTGATCTGGCAGATTTTGGACTTCTCCTTGGTTTTTGTTGGTGTAAACAAAACTTCAGACCAAGAAGGGAATGGGGTGGGCCGGCATTTCTCTCACAAGTTTAAACTTCCCTTTATGGTATCTTTCTCTTTCCTTCAGCTGTTGAAGAACAGCTATTCATGCAAGCCAAAACCCATAAATGATCTTTTGCCAAAACGGCAATTATCAAGTTGTCGATCCAGCTTCCCTTCTAAAACAGGGCTCTTTAATTTGTGTTCTACCTCTGGGCAGTACGGTTCTGAAAACAGAAGTGGAAATTTTCAACCTTTATGAAAATAGCTCTCCTTATAAAGCCCATCTCTATTAATTCCTCTTCCTATCTAGTACCTCAACTTCACACAGAAAATGAAATAGAAAAATATAGACAGAACTACTAATATGGATAGCATATAAAATTACTAAAATTACATCCTTCCTTCCAGATCAAGCTATATTCACAAAGCTTTAACTGGTGGTACCAGTAATAAACAAACTTTAAAAAAGCAATGAAGCAAATGAAGCAATTTAGTTGCATTTTAGTTTTTATTCCAATCAACAGCTTTCTATTTTGACACTAAGCCATCCATAAAACTCTTTTTCTTCCTCACTCACTCCAACTCCCTGTTGGCCTAGTATACTACTACTACTGTTCCCCCTAAATTGCATCTCCAGGGCTTCGGGGCATTTGTATTAGTAATTTAATTGCTGTGTCCATGTCAAATATGACCCTAATCATTAAAGGCAGCTTAGATTAGTGAATAGATTACTGAGCTTGGAATCAGGGAGACGCACATACTTACTGTATGAAAGTACAAGTAAATCACTTAAAAGTCGCTGGAGCTCAATTTCCTCCTCAGTAACATGAAGAGGATTGCATTTTCCAATTCAAAATGCATGATGTTATCCCTTTCAATCCTAGAAAAATCACTTTGTGTCTTAACATTTTGCTACATACTTATGTGGTATCTCTCTCATCACCTCCTCCCCACCCTCAGCCCCCATAGTAGTTACTTAATACTAAATGTTTATTGAATTAAACTAAGTTACCAGGGCTATTCCTTTCAAGAATTACAGTTTACAGTGTCATCATCCATCGCCTGAAGCAATAAATCTAATGGAAGCAAGATACTTTCTAAGAATCAAACGCCAGACTAATACCAATCACCCAATTAAAACAAAAATATAATCAAGGTATTCCAGTTAAACAAACTTTATTTGTTGAGCAACTAAAATATACAGAACCCTGAAAGTTGTGTATGTGTGATTATATACATGTACACAATCTTGGAATTATAAATGTTTACAGTCTAGTTAAGAACATGGAGGTAAAAATATAACAATTAGGCAAAACAGTCATCATCATCAATCTGGTATTTATTACTGTACCAATTCAGAATGAAGAGTAAATTTTAAAGGTTGAAACAACTGGAGGACTCCATAAAAAAGTACTTTCTACTAACCAATTTTAAAACTTTAGGCTTTGAATTGGTGGCTGTCCAGTGATCTCATTCTGACTTGCAGTCCCAAATACCTGATATGCCCTACATCTGGTCCATTTATTTTCTTTTGATGTTATGTCATGAACCCTCCTTCTCAAAAAAAAAAAAAATTTGTCCCATCGTACTTTCTTTAGACTTTGTCATTTTTATATTTTGACTGGTCAGTCAATAAGCATCTATTAAGCAAAATGCTAGGCATGGTGGCTACCAAAAAAGATTAACAGCAGCTCAAGTTGCTAACAATCTAATGTTTGCAAAAAGCTAATACTAATGTACAAACAAGCTATTTATTGGATAAAGAGGAAATAATTAACAGAAGGGAAGCACTAAAATTAAGTGGGATTTAAAAAGCAGTCCTTTTTAGACAGGTTTTTAGCTGAAATGAGAAGGAAATCAGGAGGCAGAGATGAATAGGAAGCACATTCTACATATGGGGTACAGCCAGAGAAAATGTCCAGAGCCAAGAGAGATGGACTATTTTCTTTCTCTATATATTGGATAATATCACTCAATCAAAGAATGGGGGGAAGGAGAGAAGAGATGTAAGAACAATTTAAATAGAGGTGTGGAATATACATACATACATACATATATATATATATGTCATCCAGTGATATCACCCACCACTTTGCTCAGTCATGTTTTATTTATATAGTGCTTATATATAGATGAACACAAATCATCCTATAATGCAATGTATACTAACAACCAAAACCTTTTAAAACTGCATCAATGGAGCTCTTTCTATAGCATTAATTATATAATTACATTAAGAATAACCTCAGTTGGCACTATCTTAGTAAAAGATAAACTATCTTAATACGTTATCTTTTCCTTTTTCTCCAGATTCATAATCTGACTTTTCCAAACAAAGAGGTGGTATTTAATAATTAACATCTCTGAAACCAAACCTCCATGAAACAAAAAGTAGCTGGAAATTTGCACTATATTCTTGAATTACAACTCCTCATCTCTAACCAGCAGTGATTTTTTTTTCTCCCAGAGCTGCAACATGATTTCTTCTGCTAATATCTGGGAGATCTCAGGTCAGGATTGAGTTCAATTTGTTTTCATGATTTGGGGGTTTTGTTTTGTTTTGTTTTAAATCACAATGACAAAACAGAGTTAATTGAGAATGTTTTATTTATTTATTTATTTGTTGCTGGTGCAGTTGGAGTTAAATGACTTGTCAGGGTTACACAGCTCAGAATTGTCTGAGGCCAGATTTGAATTCAGGTACTCCTAATTTCAGGGTTGGTACTCTATCCACTGCTCCACCTAGCTGTCCCTAATTAAGAATTTTAAAAGACTTCTTGATTGACATTTTCATATATTTTAGAGACACTACAGTAAATCTCAGTTTCATAAAAGGATGTACTCGCAGGTATGGCAGGAAAGAACCCAGAACATTTTCTTCACTCCCAGTCTACCTTCTTCCCTGCCCCAGCTTGCCACCCTAAGCAGAAACTCTGGCCTAAAAGAATTCAATCCAACTCACTGGACCCTATTAGTAAGCTACTCGTCTCACCAAAGTTGGCAATCATTTTCATTCCTTAACTTTTTCTGTTCTATATCAAATCAACTGGGTCACTGCGCCTGAAAAGACAAAGTCCCCAGTAACTTTTCAAACCAAAATACCTTTGCCTGATCATCATTCCCCCGGGAATCCGTGGCCATGAAAAGATAAGCACCCTGAGGTCAGAAATTGTCTTCATATTACTAGTCTTTAGTCAGTTTTTAGTACACTTAAGTTAATACTCATTTGTTCATTCTTCCAGGAACATAGACTCCAGTACAAAACATTTAATGTCATTTAACATAAAATGTTTCTAATAGACAATTTAGGCTTGAGCTATTTCTATAATGATTTAAAATGAGTACACTAACAAAAACACTATAAAAAGAGTGAAGGAAAAAAAGATCCAGACCTGTGATTTAGTCATTGTGTTGAAAGAACTGTCCCTTACAAGCATGCAGAGAATTTTAAGGCAGAAATGTAGCAATTCAGCAACAGGTATTGCAACAGTCCTCTGTAATATGGAATCTTGCAGAAGAGTTACATTAGAAAGTTAAGTGAATTTGCACACTGTTAGAAATTGGAAGAGGCAAGACTTAAACCCCAATAATTACAGTGACTCTGAAAAGGTATACCATACTGCCTCCCAATGAGTTTTAATATTGAAAATACTACATTAGCTTTAAATAAAATATATTTTAATCAAATTTAAACACAAATCATGTTGAATGAAGAGCTTTTCATTCCCTCCCATTTATTCTGCCCTAAAGAAACAAAGAAATACACAATACACAATATTTTCCTATGTACATTAGACAAAATATAAGATTTTCGTGCACAGAGTAGATGTTCAAAAAATGTTACGGTGTTTATCAAAATTCAGTCTAATGAATGCTGCTTTATGGATACACTTATTCAGAAGATTAAATCCTAACCTTTAAAATTTCATTACTATAGACTTACTATGTGAAAATCACTCTGCTAGCTATACTGGGAGAAAAAAAAGGAAAGCCACAAATACCTGTCATGCCAAAGTTTACAGTGTAGTAGCAGAAAATGATGCATAAAAAAACTATACAAGTATAAATCTGGCTGCCACTAATCTATAACCTTTACTGTACTGGCATATTACAGAATGGAGCGATCTGGAGTTTCTCCAGGGGAAATAGTTTATGTGAGGGACTGGTATATGGTAAAATGGTGGAGAGAGTGAAGTGGGGCGAAGAAATCAGAAGTCAACTTAAAATTGATTAATAAGAAGCTATGTACAAAACATAAAGCAACTTCCAAGTCAAATGACTTCATTCTGTTCTTGAGTTTCTTAATACCTCTAATTCTACAGCTAATAAAATTTGAGTAAAAATAAATGAACAACTATTTCTTTATAAAGACACATGCAAACGACAAACATCTTTTTTTTCCCGAGTAAAAAAATATTCAGAAAAACTGACAGTGGATTGCTGCAATTTTGCAATTAAATTTGCAATAATCATAACAGTAGTAGATACAAACACACATAGCTCCTTGAGGAACTATTGGCCGTGCGCACATGCAGAGGTGCATATATGTGTATGGGGGACAGGGTGGACAGAGATAAGAGTTTCTGAGCACTGAATAGCATGTTTGGGAAACCATTTTTTATTTTCAGGTCTCAGAGGAACTTATGTTATTCTAGAGATTCATGGTTGTTTGGATCAATAAACCCATTGTATCCTTTCTTTTTACAGCTTCTGGTGTGAAAGCAGATCCTTTTACTCCCTAGAGGAAGGAGAAAGGAAGGTTTTTGAGCATTAATTTAAAAAAATAAAAGTCATGGCTGGAAACAGTTTAGCAAATGTACACACAGCATCCATCCAAGAGGAAAGTCAGAATAACACTAAATTAAACAATGCCCTTGCCAAAAGGGGGAAGGGGAAGAGGCATGATTGATTTCTCATCTTTCAGGTTACCAACCCCCATTCCCATCCTCATGGCCAGAGAATGTTAGACTCTTCTCATGAATCAGCTATGTGTGTACACAGGTGTATCCACCAAATGCAGAAAGACAGGAAGGAAGAAGGGGGGGAAAACTACATGAAAGCCCACTAATAAACCCCCTATAAACCAGAAAGCCCCATCAACATGTTAATTAGAACCAGAATCTCAGTCCAAAAAAAAAATAATAAAATAACCTACCCTTTAAAAGTGGTGCAAACATTTATAACAAGAGAAGGATGGGATTAAATTACTTCCGGTATACATGACAATTAAGAATAATGGGTGAAAACCACAAGATGGCACACAATGCAGGGAGAAAAAAGAAAAGCTAAATAGCGAGTAGGAGCAACAGGATTGTGTGTGTGTGTGTGTGTGTGTGTGTGTGTGAGAGAGAGAGAGAGAGAGAGAGAGAGAGAGAGAGAGAGAGAGAGAGAAATATCAAGAATGATCAAATTCTTACATTGTCTATCCTGGAGAGGCCACACATTGCCCGTAAAGTTACTATAATTGGTCGGAAAGTCTGTGAATCTTCAAAACTTATAAATAGGAAACTATAAACCCTCAGGTCATCTCCTGAAGTCTATGCACCTCTTCTCAGAATCACATTCATGCATATTACACATGAGATTTTTAAAAATTACATGGAAAGTTATGAATAATTTTCTTTAAATTCACTGGATTCAGGTTAAGAACCCATTTTAAAACCTGGAAAAAAAAAAAAAAACAGCACAAATATATGTGGTAGGATAAATGTTTCAGTTTACAATAGCTTTATTATTTCAAACACATTGATCTGGGAAAGCATTTTGTATAAAAACACTATGTTTCAAGGGAATTAATGAAAAAAAATCAAATGAAGGTGGCCTAGCTGTACCAGATCTAAAATTATATTATAAAGCAGCAGTTACTGAAACCATTTGGTATTGGCTAAGAAATAGACTAGTTGATCAATGGAATAGGTTAGGTTCAAAGGACAAAACAACAAATAAATTTAATAATATAGTGTTTGACAAACCCAAAGTCCCCAGTTTCTGGGATAAGAATGCATTATTTGACAAAAATTGCTGGGAAAATTGATTTCATCAACCCACACTTAACACCGTACACCAAGATAAGGTCAAAATGGGTTCATGACCTAGATATAAAGAATGAGATCATAAATAAATTGGAAGAGCATAGGATAGTTTACCTCTCAGACCTGTGGAAGAGGGAGGAATTTATGATCAAAGAAGAACTAGAAATCACTATTGACCACAAAATAGAAAATTTTGATTATATCAAATTGAAAAGTTTTTGCACAAACAAAACAAATGCAGACAAGATTAGAAGGGAAGCAATAAACTGGAAAAACATTTTTACAGTCAAAAGTTCTGATAAAGACCTCATTTCCAAAATACATAGAGAATTGACTCTAATTTATAAGAAATCAAACCATTCTCCAATTGATAAATGGTCAAAGGATATGAACAGACAATTCTCAGACAAAGAAATTGAAACTATTTATAGACATATGAAAATATGCTCCAAGTCATTATTAATCAGAGAAATGCAAATTTAGACAACTCTGAGATACCACTACACACCTGTCAGATTGGCTAGAATGACAGGGAAAGATAATGTGGAATGTTGGAGGGGATGTGGGAAAACAGGGACACTGATACATTGTTGGTGGAATTGTGAACGCATCCAGCCATTCTGGAGAGCAATCTGGCATTATGCTCAAAAAGTTATCAAACTGTGCATACCTTTGATCCAACAGTGTTACTACTGGGCTTATACCCCAAAGAGATACTAAAGAAGGGAAAGGGACCTGTATGTGCGAAAATGTTTATGACAGCCCTGTTTGTAGTGGCTAGAAACTGGAAATTGAATGGATGCCCATCAATTGGAGAATGGTTGGGTAAATTGTGGTATATGAACGTTATGGAATATTATTGTTCTGTAAGGAATGACCAGCAGGATGAATACAGAGAGGACTAGCGAGACTTACATGAACTGATGCTGAGTGAAATGAGCAGAACCAGGAGATCATTATATACCTCAACAATGATTCTGTATGAGGATGTATTCTGATGGAAGTGGATCTCTTTGACAAAGAGATCTAACTCAGTTTCAGTTGATCAAGGATGGACAGAAGCAGCTACACCCAAAGAAAGAACACTGGGAAATGAATATAAACTGCTTGCATTTTTGTTTTTCTTCCCGGGTTATTTATACCTTCTGAATCCAATTCTCCCTGTGCAACAAGAAAACTGTTCGGTTCTGCACACATATATTGTATCTAGGATATACTGTAACCTATTTAACATGTATAGGACTGCTTGCCATCTGAGGGAGGGGAAAAATCGGAACAGAAGTGAGTGTAAGGGATAATGCTGTAAAAAATTACCCTGATGTTTGCCATCAGAGCACGACGAAAAATTGCCACTGAGAAGGATTTCTTGGAAGCTGTGAATAAGGTTATTAAATCATATGCCAAATTCAGTGCTACTCCTCATTACATGACATACAACTAATCATTGGAAACTTCCAAAGTAAATTAATTGCTTCTCGATTGGAATAACTTGTTCTTATAAAGAAAAATCTCAGTTATGTAGACCTGTTTAACCATCATAATTAGTATTTAATATACAAATAAACTTTTTCCAAACTTTGGGGAAAAAAAATTACCCTGGCATGGGTTCTATCAATAAAAAGGTATTTAGAAAAAAACACACACTATGTAATTTTAGTTATTACATAAACATAAATTCAACCACTGTATACTTTCCACATGAATTTAAAACTTGAGAAAATTGAGATTAAAAGATTTAGTAATTTACAGACTATGCTAAATGTAGAAACAGGATCTTCTTTGATCTTCAGTAAGTCATCAATGTTCATTCTAAGGAATTTATCAATTAGTATAGTGGTAAATGATGGTACCCATAGTTCTTATCATACTATAGCATAATACTTAAAAGTGATCTCAAGAAGCCAGAAAGGCCATTCTCCTTCCCCCTTGCACTTGCTTATTGATAAGAGATGAGACAGATCCCAGAAAGGCAAACTGTCTACTTCTACACTCCACAGAACAAAAAGTTCATTCCCTCTCCTGAGCAAACTATATCCCCAAAAAGGAAAGCTATTACTGATTCTTTCTTGAAGGGACATATTGCCATAATAAATGGCTTAATACCTGAACAGTAAGCAGGAAGTTCAAAAAGGTCCCTAAAGAGTAAAACACAGGTCCCAAATCAAAGTTACTTTTCCAAAATATTTTGTTCACAAAATTCATAGGACTCAAGCCCAGACTTTACTCTAGCTTTACACAAAATACTACTCCCTCCTGTGATAAAGCTTTGTTTTCCTAATTTCACAGGACACTACCAATTAGAAGTAACCTAAATGAAAGAGCAACTTCACTTTGCATGAGGTCAACATCAGCAAGGAAAAGTTCTTGACATGGTCTTAAGAGAACACAGAATTCAATCCCAGCACTCACTGACAGATACACCAAGTCAGTCATTTGAGCTGAACCTCACTCAAGTTTCCACATTTGTAAATGAGGTATTTCTAAAATCTCAAAGATCTTTCTTAGTGTGAGTAATTTGTCTAATCAAAAAGTTAAATTATATTCACAGTGCTCTGCTGAAAATAAGATGGAAAAGTACTTAATTTTGATCTTCAATTCAAAATGAGTTGCATACAAAATATGAACAAATACAGGGTGAGTTACTTAGTTCAAACAATCCTTCATTTAACACCTAATTAGGACGACTTCAAGAGTTCAAATCCAGTTTTCAGACAATTGCTAGCTTTGTTATCTTAGGTTGCTTCACTGTTTCCTTATCTGCAATATAAGTTGGAGAAGAAAATGGCAAACCTAGTATCTTTGCCAAGGAAACCCCAAATGGAGTCACAGAATCAGACACAACTGAATAACAAAAATGTTTAAGATAGTGCCAGGCTCTGGGGGCTACGGAGATTAGAGGCTAGTCACTGTCCTTACAGAGCTGAAAGGGAGTGAGACTAAGCTTTCAACTTTTTAAAAATATCGTAATGCTAAGGGTCAAATAGAAATGAATTGTAAAGGTTTGTTGTTGTCTGCCCTTTGTGAAGAAGACCAACCAAATGAGAAGGTGATAACTTGGTTTACAAGTGAATTTGATTTAAGAGAAGCATAGCTAGGCCTCCAGTCTCACTCTCTACTCCAGATCCATCTGGATCCAGTGGCAAGATAGAGATCAGGACAATTGGAGATAGCCCTGGATTCTGTAGGAGATCCTGGCTTTAAGATAAGGCCTCAGTTTTTTCTAAAGCAATGCCTATTCAGTGATTAAGGGTGGGTAAGAGACGAGGACAAAAAATGCCATCTTTTACTCACACCATCATCATCATCATCATAACAACAACAACAACAATAATAATGGAGAGGAAAACACTCAGGGTTTTGGGTTTTTCTTTTGTTTTATTTTATTTCTTGCAAAAAACAGAAACCACTACTATTTACATTCACTCAGAGCCATCACAACTCAAATACTGACCCAATAGGTTTAGGATGGGATCTACTGTTGTGCAGTTACTGACAGCCAGAATGATTTGGATTTAAGGCACAATCCTTTAAATAAAGAATTCTAGACCATAAAGCTAATATTAGGGGAGGGAGCAATATGGATTCTGTGAAATAAGATAAAGATACATGATAATTTTGTTGTGTCTTTTATTGTGTTTCTTAGGGAAAGAAAGGAATAGCAATAGAATCTACAGAACAAGTAGCAAGGGACAGATGAGATCAAGGAATGCCCAATAACCTCATTTCAAAGGAGACAGCAAAAAAGGCAGAGAAACTTACATCAAGTATATCCTAACCTTATGCTCACATTGTTTAGTCATCCCAAAATTTGACTATATTTGCCTTTTGTCCAATCCTCAGTGAAACCAACTAATCACTGGATTCCTACTGTCTGGATATTCTTTCATATCTCCTTAAGCCCAGAAGAATGCTTTTAAATACACAAAATAAAATATATAGGATTACAAAGGAAAGTAATTATATTGAAATACAGTTATAAGAATATCAAAAAACCAAGATCAGAGAGGTTAGGAATGCTTCCTCTATAGAAAAGGCCTACTAGTCTTCTAAGTATAAAAGCTCAAATGGAAAGGGTAAAATATCCACCAATTCTGACATGTCCCTATTACTGGAGGACAGCTGCCTAACAAATACTACTAAAACCCTGGAGAATGGGGACCATGTCTTCATTATCTTTCTCTCTCAGGATTTGCACATATCAGGCATGAAATAAATAGCTGCTGAATGAATGAATACAGAAACAGTGGTGAGCTCTCAGATAAGTCATAGGATTTAAAACAGGAAGGGGCTTTAGAAATCATTTAGTCCAAGCTGCACATGACATTGCTAGTAACATATTGCCTTTGGCATGCATTATACCAATTTTTCATCAACAGCAAGTTTACATGGCTAATTATATTTTCCATAGTAAATATTAAAACCATAGTTAGTTCTCCAATATTTACAGTAATAGTACAGTGGATAACAATAACCACTACCAAAAAATCACTTTATACCAAAAGACAGATCATACTTCAATCTACATTGAGTAATCCAAGTCATCTTTCTTAATTTAGGTAACCATAATTAAAAACAGATATTATTTTGGAGCTGTGTTATACTATCACCAGTCTTTGATTTGCAGCTATGAATCACAACACTCTGAAAAGTACTTATGGATTTTTATTATAATGAAAATGGAGATTTAGAAATCAAGTTAGTTACACATTTTGAGTACAACTGAAAAAAATCCTGCCTGTCAGAAAATTAAATACAGACTCCACTATACAAAATAAGTAGAAGATATGATTTTAAAATTATACAAATGTTAACATGTACACAATTTAAGTTATTATTTTTAAAGATAACTTGCAAAATTATATAAATGTTTATACATATTGGATTTAACATATATTTTAACATGTTTAACATGTATTGGATTGCTTGCAATCTAGGAGAGGAGTTGGGGAGAAGGAGAAAATCTGAAACACAAGGCTGTGCAAGGGTCAAAGTCACTTCATGTATATGTTTTGAAAATTAAAAGCTTTATAAAAAATAAAATAAAATTAAAATAAAATTTAAAAATAAATAAGTAAACTTGCATAAGAATATAGGTCTCCCTAAGGCTAAAGTATCCTTGTAACCAATCAAAAAGTTGAAGATAGTTTGGATTCCTCAATGGACACAACTTTCAAAACAGTCTAGGCAATTAAAATACATTTTGCAATTTTGGAAGTATCCGTCTATAAAGAAGATAATTCCAAACAAAAAGACAACCAAGATGGAATGGAAAATCTCACAAAAGGAAAAAAAAAAATTATCTGCACTCTTTGAGGTTGAGAGAAGTGCAAGTGTTTCATTGCATGCATTGCAACAACTACAAATCAATTCCCTCCCAATTAATAGAATAGGCAACAGATAATAGTCAAGTCTAACGTAGAAAGGAGGGGAATGAAAGCAATCGTCCATTCGTAAAAAGGAAATGACCAAAAGGCTTTACAAAATGTTTTAGAAAAGCCTTTAAAGTCCGATAGGAAATAATTACTCAATCTCCTCAATTCCAATCCACCAAAAATGCTCTTAATTTCAAATTTCCTTCCCCATCTTCTAAGACTCAAAAAAATATAGATGCTCTAGTACCCTTGTGCACTTGTAGCTTCACCATTAGAAACGAAGAAATCGAGTTTAGTGTCAACCACGAGAGAAAAATGCAGATCTTGATTCCTATCGGGCAATGTGTTCTTTCATGTTTTCAGTAACAATTACTTTTAAATAAAGAATACTGCAAAATGAAAAGGCCAATAGGGAGATATTCTTTACTTATTAATTGCTTTGGTTTTAATATAACAATTTGTTGACTTGCACAGACTAGCAAGCTTCTGAAGTCTTATGTTCTCTCTGCCAAGATCAATGTACATTAGTCTAAACACACTGATCTTAAACAGACTCTGCCTTCTGTCGAAGATAACTGAAGAGCGACATTAACTCAGGGAACATCTGCTAAATGTTGGGGGACAGGACTGACAGGGCATAAAGTTGAGAAATACCAAAATGCCTTTGTCCCTACCCCCACTGGTCCCTAGACAGTGAAGGAACTTCCCTTAAAGCAGGTCTCTTTGATGTGAGGTTGTCTCACTTTATACCAAAAGATATATCACCCTCCAATCTACAGTGAGTAATCCAAGACATCTTTCCTAACTTAGGTAACCATAATTAAAAACACATAATATTTTGGAGCTGTGTTACACTAGCACCAGTCTTTGTTTCACAGCCATGTATCACAACACTCTTATGGTCCTTATGGATTTTTATTATAATGAAAATGGGAGATTTAGAAATCAAGTTAGTTATATATTTTGAACACAACTGAAGAAATCCTGCATGTCAGAAAATTAAATACAGACTCCGCTATTCAAAATAAGTAGTTTGAATCTCCTCAATACCCCCTACTTAGTCAGTTGTTTTCTCAGATATTTTTCTTAGCTCTATCATCAAAATCTCGATGTTATAGAGGCCTTCATATTTAAGAAACAGGAGAGCCAAATTAAATAGCATAGACTTTTCTCCTTTCCAACTCTCATCAGTTATTTTTGCTTAACTTTGTAATCAAAGTTGCTTAACTTAAGTGAGAACTCATAAAAATTTGGATAGAGGTGTTCTTAGATGTAGAATATAGAAACAGCAATTAAAAGGTTTTTTTCTAAATGCACTTCGTTAGCTGATACAATAAAGAGTGTGAAATAATGAAAACATCAGACCTGAATCACAAGAGGCCTGGGTTCTAGTATCAGCATGGCTCTTAATGATGAAAGATTTAGCGAAATACCTCCAAAATTTCTTCTAGCTCTGAAACTGTACAATTCAAAATGAACTGCTTACTTGATTAAGAAATGATTATTGATACTATAATTAGGATATAAATAATAGCCCTAAGGTTTACAAAGCATATCATGTGTTTTCTTTTCTTTTCATTTTGATCCTCTCACAATGGAAGATTCATACTATTAAGCCCATTTTACAGATGAAGTAATTTAGCCCAGGACATCTCAACTCCAAGTCTAGGACAGAATTTGAACTGTGGTTTTCCTGACTCCTAACCATTATACCATCTGGCAGGCTAATGAATTAGCTGCATTAAACATATATGACTGAAGGATACATAATTTCAGAGACACCTATAAAGACATTTATGAACTCATTCAGAAGTGAAAAGAACCATAGATAACATTGCAAAGGTTCTTTCCATCACAGCAATTGACTAACCCATGAATTCCAGGGAATAGGTGATTTCATGTTATCTCTACCTACAAAGAGGTAATGAACTAAATGAATTAAAAATACATATAACATTTTTCAACATGCCTGATGACTGACATGAGTGACTTTTGCTCATGATTGTTTCATATTTAGACTTTCTTGTATTTATCAAGAAAGTTCTTTCAAATGAGACAAATGCCTATTGATGGAAAATTTTGAAATTTTAAACATATAAATACAAATATTATATTTAAATAATTTTATATATCTTCAAATTTAAATTTGTATTTAAATATATACAACATATTTAAACATATAAATACAAAAACATTCCTAGCTTCTTTAAATGATTAATAAGCATCATCTCCCTAGTCATGGACACCATAAGCCTCTCTTATTGCAGTCTAGAATAGCATTAACTTCTTATGATCGCAATTATCACACTAGCAATTCAACTTGTGTTTTTTAGCCTCTAAAGTGCCCAGTTATCTATCACTGTAACTATTTAGTTATAGCTATACACATTTTTTAGTTATATACACAAGAGGGATATTTCCCACTTATGAAGTTGATTCCTTGAAAACTGTATAATACTTTACCTTTATTCCTATTAAACTTCATGTCTTATTCAAGCTGAAATATTCAAGTCTGCTGAGTTGTTGTTGTTTGGGGGGAGACCCTCACTCTAGTATCCAAAGCCCAATTATTTATCCACTTTCTTCTCTGGCTTCATCTAAGATACATATGGACCATAATGAGGAAAAGCATAAGAACATGGACAGACTCTTTGGGTACTTCATTAGAGACTTCTCTCCTCACTGAAACAGTTACTTATTAATGCACTTAAGAATCTGGTCACAAAAAAATCCACCGATCTATTTTATTATCATCTCTCTCTCTCTCCCTCTTGTCTATAAGAGTAGCACAGGCAATACTATCAAATATTTTATTGAAAGACAAAGATATTTTTTTTTTAAAATTTTGTGCCTGATTCAAATTGGAACAAGTGAGGTGACAGCAAGAGGGTGGAAAGTACGATACAGTGCTAAACAACTTTCATGAATCTTGAGGTCTTGTGCCACATTTATCACTAAACCATGGCTAGATGCCATACTGATCTTTGAACAAGTCTCCTTTATTCTCTAATCTCTTTAAAATATAAGGCAGAAGGAAAAGAAAAGCCCACACCTTAGATTGAGATTGTTGCAGATATTGGAAGAGGGATAGGGGAGGACGCAAACCTCTAGTAACTCAAGAAAAGTATCTACACAGAAATTTAAAACTTTCTTTCAATGTTGAGGCAGGTAGGAAAAGTACCAAGCAACTTATGCAGTTAGTCCAGCTCACTATATGAACAGACTCTGAAAGGCTAAATACCCTATAACAACAAGGAGCTAGGAATTTCCCTACATAGAGAGAAGAGAAATGAGTAAGAAAGGACTCACTATTTCCACTTAAATAAACAGTCTGATGCTTCTTTATTTATCCCTTCCTCCTGTCAAAGGCAACTCCTATCTCCCTTAAAGTAGATCCCCTTCTGGCACTGTGGCCTTAGTTAAAAAGCATAATTATTAGAGGCTGGCAAAGGAAGGGGGATAAGAGGTCTATTCTTGACTTTCTTGTCAAAATAAAGGAGTGGGAGGGAAACCCTCAAGATGAGAAGCTATCAACTAAATACATAGACTTCATAAAGGATAACAAAAGAGCTAACAGAAACAAATACACACCAACAATATGCAACACACAGCAGTCATACTGCCTAGTTTCAGTATAAAAAAATCAGAGATATTTCCATATATAAGAATATCCCAACTTTAGAGAACAAAACAACCAAGGACCTTTGTGTAACACTGGAAATAACTGGTATGATAATACAACAGAGGGAAATAGAGCGTGGGTGTAGGAGGAAAGTTGTCCTTTTGAAAATAGAGTTTCCTCTCTTTCTTCTAAATGAAGAAAAACAGGTGACAGCGAATTTATAAAAACAATCCTAGCAAAGAGCTCCTCCCCTCACACTCTACGAAGTATCACTTGAAGGTTCAAACAAAAAAGTAAAAAGTAAAAAAGTAAAAAAAATTCAAAAACAAAAATAGAGAGGCATAACTATCACCCCCATCCTTCTCCAAAAACAAAAACGAACCAGGGTCTGGGTTCATTTTACCTTCATTTAATTGCTCTGAGGCTTATTTATTATTAACAAGTTGAAAAGCTCTGTTAGGACAAAGATCTATTGAAATGAAATTTTGTTATTCTATCTTACAAGAGATCTTCAAGGTTCTAATACAAGATAAAATGAGTTTCTAAAAGCCAAATACAGGTAAAATCTACAGGCCCCTAAATCCAATCCAAACAACCACATAGCTTAGACTACAGCATAGAGGATAAGAAGCAACTGAGGTAGGGATAGGTGTTTCTAATGGGTTTTACC
This sequence comes from Antechinus flavipes, assembly GCF_016432865.1. Taxonomy (NCBI): domain Eukaryota; kingdom Metazoa; phylum Chordata; class Mammalia; order Dasyuromorphia; family Dasyuridae; genus Antechinus; species Antechinus flavipes. Next base: position 548,611,058 of record NC_067398.1, read on the forward strand.
ATTTCTGAGAAATTATCTAAATCTGAGATTTGCCACTCTAACCGCCAAACTCCTTTCCCCTCACCTCCTCTCTCTGCTAAATGGAAGATTCAAAAGATTTCAGAAAGAAGAGGCAAATGGAGAAGGAAATAGAAGAGAACTATTTTTCCTTAAAGATCATTGAAAAGAATACTCCCTCTAGAATTGAGCCTTCTATTTTATAAATGTCCAAGAATGTACCAATTGTGATGACATCAGACATTTCCTCCCCTCCCCCACCCCACACAATTTAAACACCTACAACTTTTTACATACCTACAAGTCTGATTCCTTCACCCAAATTTCCCTTTACAGGGAAAAACAGGTACATACATTTTCACAAGTTAGATCTACTGAAGATGAAGATCACCACCACCCATTCAATGCATATTCCATGGTATCCATTTACATAATGAAAAATGACTCATGTGTTGGTTAGTTCTGCTGAACTGATTTCTTGTTTTTATTCTTTGTCATAAATTAATCCTTTTGGGAGGGAAAGAAAAAAACATAGGAAATGTATATGATTATTTTTAATCATAAGGAAACTTTTTTTAAAAAGAAAATAATTATAAATAACTTAGTTTTAAATATTTTTATTAACTCTCAAACAAAGTAAGGAGGATAGTGAAAATTTTACTGGAAGGAATAAGGAGGACAGCAGAGTGAATTAAAGTTTAAAAAAATACCTTGGAACTGAATCCTTAAATACTAAACCAAGGAATTTTTTAAAATTTTATTAAAGCTTCTTATTTATAAACCATATGCTTGAGTAATTTTTCAATACTGACCCTTTCTGTTCCAAATTTTTCCTTCCTTCCCACCATCCTCTTTCCTAGCTGGCCCGTAGTCCAATACATGTTAAATATGTTAAAATGTTAAATCCAATATATGTATACATATTTATACAGCTATCTTGCTGCACAAGAAAAATTGGATCAAGAAGGGAAAAAACCCTGAAAAAGAAAACAAAATGCAAGCAAACATCAATAGAAAGAGTAAAAATGATGTGTTGTGGTCCACACTCAATTCCCATAATCCTCTCTTTGGGTATAGATGGCTCTCTTCATCACTGAACAACTGGAATTGATCTAAATCCTTTCATTATTGAAAAGAGCCATGTCCATCAATAGAATTGATCGTTATATAATCTTCTTGTTGCTGTGTATAATGATTTCCTGGTTCTACTCATTTCACTTAGCATCAGTTTCTTAAGTATCTCCAAGTCTCTCTGAAATTATCCTGCTCATTGTTTCTTACAGAACAATAATATTCCATAACCTTTACATGCCATAACTCATTCAGCCATTTTCCAACTAATGAGTATCTATTCAGTTTCCAGGAATTTTAACAAAATTGAACAACTGAAAGCCATCTTATGGAGAACTCCTGTGCAATAATTTTAATTTGGAAGCTTTGTGAAGCTTGAAAAAGAGTAAACTGAGGAAGAGAAATCCTAGAAATGGGGAGAAGAGTCAATGTTAGCATTGTCTAGATAAAGTAACAAGGCAATCTAAGTTGAAGACAGAAGGAAGACAATCCTCTTCAGGATAGAAGAGACAGAAATTGACACCTAATGGGAAGGGAAGGAATAGGAGAAATTTAGACTCCTTCCTTCCCTCCCCCACCCCCACCCCCCCAGGCATTAATTCTTTAAAACTAACATTCTGTCAGTGTTAAAAACCTACAAATCATAGAATCCAACAACGAATAAAATAGACAAGTGGAAATTATCATTCCACAGAGTAGCAGAGATACCCCAGCATACTCCATGCTGGGTATAAGGAGAGTACAACTGCCAACTAATGATGAACTAAAAACAGGATTTACCAGTGAAAAGTATGAGAGGAAGCCAAAATGGCCTGACCTCGCAGCCTGGCATGACAAGTGGATAGTTCCAAGTGCTCCACAGCTATCCTCTTCATGTCAAAAGAAACAAGGAAAAACTCAAATATACTGAATATATGTTTCTTGTGGTAAATTCAGGGAAAGGCATTCACAAGTGTGAAGCAGAATAAGCTGGCATAAATGAGCTGTTATCTGCCTCACTGGAAAGAACATAACCAAATTAAGGAGTCCAAAGTAATGGACATCTTTTAATATGATATTCCAAGCCATATTTCCCATCTGTTGACTACAGACTCCTTGATTCCCAATCTTCTCTCACACATAGCCACCACAATCTCACATCCCTTAAGCCCTCACACTGTTCCATTCCCAGATTGTCTCACCATCTTCTGGACTGAATGTGTCTCTGTACAGCTTGTATCCTATGATGCATGGTGCCAATTCTGTCTTCCATTTCAGAATTCTAATTGATGTCCATCCTTAATGCTGTCTTGCAAAAAAGCTAAGCTATTGGGAAGCACATGCCTAGATGAACTGCTCCTCTTGGCAGGTACTTGCTTCAAACACTGTCAAGGAATCCTTAGGGTCAGTATTTACTCAAGATCACAGTATCAAAAGTCAGGTGAGTACAAAACTACAGGGGGCATATAATTCAAGTCACAGACAAGGCTCAATATACATTCTGGCTTGTTATGGCCATCTGTTATAATCAAGGGGGAAAAAAATTAAGAACTGATTTTTGGTGGGGGAAGAAGCAAGGACCACGCATTTATTGAGCACCTATCATGAGTTATGTATTGAGCTAAATGAATTACAACTATTATTTTCTTTGATCCCAGTGATGAGGAGGAGTTATTTTAAAGCATCCAAAGACCTTTGTTATAGTTTCCTACAATTAAGAGTGGCAGAAGAAAATTTTTAAAACTAAGCACATGAAAAGAGGAGAAGCAATGTTCATGATCCTGGCTGATATCTTTCAACTGTGACAAGCAAGCTATTAAAATGGAAATCAGGTGATTTCATACAGGTACTTTCAAATTTGAGTTGTATGGCAAGGAATTCCGAGAAGCTTTTATTTCAGCCAAACTTTTTTTAACTACACTAGTTTCCTCCATTCATACAGAATCAACAAAATGGAAAAGGACAGTTATTCTTGTGTGCACTGAACTTTCCTTAGATTGATTCAGAGACCAATAATGATGCTTTATCTAAGCTCTGCTTCTTTCTCAGTTTGTTAAGAAACAAACGGAAGAAATGTGGGGAGGAGAGGGAACAAGACAGGAGTTACTGAAGACATTACCACTCTTCTACATAGCTTTGGTGGACTATATAAAGGTTTTGAGGTACTGAGAGATTAGGAGCACAAACATCTGTACCTGGATACCTTGGATACCTAGACGACCCCAGCTTAACTCTGCCTAGCACAGAGGGGATCAGCTAGGTGGTGCAATGCATAGAGTGCTAGGTTTACATTCAGGAGACTCGCCTTCATGAGTTCAAATCCAGTTTCAGACACTAGCTGTATGACATTTGGAAAGTCATTTACCCCATTTACCTCAGTTCCTCATTTATGAAATGAACTGGGAAAGGAAATGGCACATCATTTCAGTATCTTTACTAAGAAAATTTTGAATGGGGTCATGGAGAGTAGGACATGATTGAAACAGGACAGGAGCAGCACAGTGGTACTTAATGGCCACATATCCTCTCTTCTACATTCCTCATGAATCTTACCCTGTCCCCTGTTGCTCAAAATACCATGGAAACAGTCTGAATGAGAGAGAAAATGAGATATTTTATACAACTCTAGATTCAATTCATATAGTTATCAACTTCGTAATTACACATTCATTTAAAATGGGGGGGGGGGGGGGGGGGGGAGAGATGGACACAGTATAGACGAGCACTAAAGATGGCACACATGGAGATTAAGGCATGTGGACCCTGAACAAGTCACATTCACCTTTCTTCGAGCTTCAGTTTTCTTATTCATAAAACTGAAATGATACTATTTACACAACACAATTGACGGGGTTGTTGGGAGGAAGATGCTATGTAAGCTTTGGAAACCTTTAAATATGAATTATTGAAATCTGAATTTAAAATGACTGCCATCTGCACATCTTCAATGCTCACCTTCCAGCCTTGTGTCACAACATGGCTATTTTAAATTTATAAAACCACACACAAATGCACAGCCTCTCCAAACCAGGGCAAAACTGAAGTAGCTCCCATGCCCCACAGTGACAATAGTCACTCACCCTGTAGGAAACCCATGTGCCTCCAAGGTCAAATCCCATTCCATTATGCAGTACATTGATGCTACCTCTTCAGAGACACAATCCGTTAATGTAACATTTATTGCAATTAAGCCACACAGTTTAATGTCATCAAGAGACTTTAATTAGAGGAGGCTGCCATGCCTTTCCTCGGTTGGAAAAGGTCTCCCTCCCCGTCCCCCCCCCCCCCCTTTTCTGCATGCATGTATTTACACACAGGCATACAAAGCATACTTTTCCTGTAACAAACAAAGCAATCTCTAGGGGATGGATTTCAATTTGAGATGGATTTCCCTCCTTTCACCACCCTAACCCTCACTCTAACCCCTAAAGGCCAAAATTGTTGGAAACTCATTTGTCCTGTACTTTAGAGGTCTATGAAAACAAGAACTGCCAGAGGATTTTAAACTGAATAATTCTTAGTCCTCTTGCCCTTTGAAAGTAATCAGCACCTTTTCATGTGTTTTGTTGATGTGATCTCTTATGTCATATAATTTAAATAGTAAATTAGTGCCTTTTCCTACCATTTTCTTCTTATCTTACTTGTCAAGGAATGTCTGGACATCGATAATCAGGACAGGGATAATCATCTGTCCCACTACCAACTGGTTCAAAGAAATTTTTCATTTTGGACTCCTGAATCTCTCTAAAACCTGACCCAAACTTGTGTTCTTCCCTAAATCATTCCTTTGTGACCAACAATACCAAGGTTCTTTTCTGAGTTTCCCCTTTATGGACTCTTTATTGAACAGATCTAGATAAAAAAAGCTGTAATTCTCCATTACACTGTGCTAGCTACCTCCAAATTTCATATGTAGTCCCATTTAGAATTCAGTTTGAAAAGTTTCTTCAGTATGTCATTTCTTTCCTCCCACTAATTTTGCCATCCTTTTAATTTTAGGCACCAGGCCATAAAAGTGATATATGTAAGAACTATGTATGATCTGTTATATGAAAATGTGTGTTTTTAAAAAAATAAATAAGGAACTTCCTAATTAAATTCACAGAAATCATGTTCTTTCTCAATTGTGCTGTTTGAGTTGAACAAAATGTAAACCAGAAGCCTTGCCACAACTTGAAGGGCAAAACCTAAGACCAGAGAAAACCATGTACCTGGGGTAAGGATACGAATCACTAGATTTGAAAGAGATGCCTATCACAAAGTTCCAAAGCAAGGTAATTTAATTTCCTATTTTCTCTGTATCCCTGATTACTCCTAGAAGGCAATCTTTTTTTTTTTTTTTTTTTTTTTGGGGGGGGGGGGGGGGGAGAGAAAGTAATTTATCTAAAAGAGAAATAGGGATGTTGCAGGACCAAAATGAAAAAACCTATTAAGAAAGAAATGAGTTAAATATAAAGACTAGATTCTATCCAAAATAGTCCTTTATGGTCACACACACATACAATTTTATTAATGACATTTTTGTGAAATGAAATCAGATTTTAATGAAGAGTTTGTATATTTTTAATGAATCCCTATATACTATAATATATAAAAGATTACTTTAAATATTCAAAATGGTTAAAGTGCCTAAATTATTAGAAGATCTGAAGTACGAGGCAAATTTGTTTTACTTTCTGGTTTTGCTAAAAGTGTCCTTTTAATTTTTTTTATACACAACTTCAAATATTCTGACATAAATAATTCTGAATGATGATAGAAAAACTGCTCAAAGAAATACTTCTGCTAAGGAAGAAAAAATGTATTTAAGCAATTAACATCATTGGAAGAACAGCAGAGGAGGAAACATCGACACACAAGATAGCACATTTCCTCTAGTGATTTTAAGTCCTGACCACTGTGTTGTATCAAGAATTGGCCACACAAGTGGATAAACTTAACAATTCCTGTATTTGTGCAGGATGTGGACAAGGTGGTACTAATGAGAGCAGAGGCCTATACTATAACCTTGCCAGACCAAATAACCTCCTGACCACACAAGCGGGAAATCATTAAAACAAGCGCAATTTCTAATTTGGCATTGTAACCAGATGGGGAATGAAAGCCAGACAAAGAATCATTTTGTGTATAACCTGGGGAATGGTCCTAAAATGAAGGGGGGAATAAGGAGGAGAGGGGGGTGCGGTGGGCGGGGAAAGGAAATACTACTAGCTCTTGACTTCTGTTTTCTGAAAGTTTGAGCATGTCCTTATAAAAACATGGGAGGAAAAAGGATGGACAAGACTGTGGTACACAGCAGAACATTTATTCTGGGAGTAGATGCCTTCCAGCTCTTTTAGGTCAGAAACAGATTAAGATTACATCACAGATCGTTCTTTATCTATTACAATCCATTATCAAGAGAGCCTGGTTAAACATGGCCAGCCAGTGTGCTTTTTCTTTCTGCAGGTCCAGCACTCCTTTCTGTACATTCAAAAAAATATAGAAATGTTTCCAACCAAAATAGGCAAGTAGAGGATGGGAAAAGCTAGGATGGTCCAAAAAAAAAAAAGAAGAAGAAGAAGAAGAATGGGGTTGTCGTCAAAACTCAAGGTTCAAATAGGTATGATGCAGGGTACTGGGAAAGGATAAATTATAAATGCATGTAAAATAATTTTATTTTTAAAAAAATCAAAGTTCACAGTGAATGTTCTAAAGCAGAATCTACACTTTTTTCTCATGCTTAAAAACTCTCCCAATACCTCTGGCAAAAGAGAATAAGGTTACCATCTCCTCCTACCCCCCTATCCCATTCCCCCACCCCCAGGGAGGATGAGAAGGGGAAGAGTGTAAAATGAAAATTTTCATTATAAATATGCGAAATACACAGATAAATACCCCATGGCCACCCTTCCACCCCACCCCACCCAAAAAAAGTCTGTTGTAAATTTGAAGTTAGAAAGACAATCAAAATTAAAATGGTTATGTGACCCCCGGAAGACTGCAGACTGCTTAAAAACAGTTTAACCCTAGTATTTAGGATGAAAGCTCTTGTTCATGAAAAGCAGACATTAATTTGCTTACTCTCAGAAGGAGAGAGAGACATGTATACATGCATACATTATATACAATATGTACATACAAACACACTTCCTTTGGTTTACAATAAGGCTGCCAAGAACTTAGGAGCATAATCATAACAGAGCTTACTTCAGCCCATCATTGTAATCATGCTCAAACATTGTTCTTTGTATTGAGTCAAGCTTGCTGTCACTTATTCCTACAAACCCTACAAACCCTATCAGCAGTCCCATGGGAGTCAAAGATACAGCAGTTGGGCTTGAATCATTTGCTTCCTGGCTTTCCCAGACCAGCCACACATCATCAAAAGCAGCTTGGTCTACAAACTAGAGATAAGAGAAAGAACTACCAGGTGACAGGAGTCTACATGTACATTTTAATTTCTATTGGTTGAAGGAGGGAACCCTAGCCAACAGAAATCAAAGTACCTACTTGATCAGATTTTATTGATTAAACTTAGTAAAAGCAAAGAGAAAAATAAATGCCTCTTTCTGTTCCTAATGTTCTATTTAGTTTGACCTATAAATCTAACAGCTACATAACTAGCCATACCCAGTTAAAGCCTATAAATATTTCAGAGTTGTCTCAAAATACTATTAATTTTTTTACCTACAACTCCAAACCCGGGAAATAAAAGTAGCCAGGGCAAGAGGAAAAGAATGAAAAGATTTGAAGTCAGCAGAGATGTGGGTTTCATAACTAATTCTGGTAATGATACTAAACTGTACCATAGAACTAGTTTGGGGTTTTGCTTTTTTGGTTTTTTTCTTCATAATTTAACATTCTAATTTATAGTTTTGAGTTCCAAATGTTTCCCCTCCCTCTTTCCCTATAGGTTTATAAATGTACAATAATGTAAAATATTTCCAGAGTAGTTATTTTGCACAAGAAGACTTGAATAAAAGGAAAAAAATAAAAGTGAAAAATTACACACTTCAGTTTATATTCAATCAATATTACTTTTTTTTCCTCTTGAGTCAGATAGTATGCTTCCTCATTAAACTTTTGAGATTGTCTTAGATCAGTATATTGCTAAGAGCTAACTCATTCACAATTCTTCACTGAACTAAACATAACTGTAAATGTGAATAATGTTTCTGCTTGCTATGCATCAGTTCATAAGTCTGTCCAAGTTTTTCTGAAAACATTTTGCTTGTCATTTCTTTAAGCAAAAAAAAAAAAAAAAATTCCATTACAATCAGATACCACATCTGCTTTACTCATTCCCCAATTGACAGGCATCCATTTGATTTCCAATTCTTAGTCATCAAAACAAACCCCCCCAAAAAAAAAACCACAATGTTATATTTTTGTCCCCTTTTTTTAGACGTCTTTGGGAAACAAACTTAGGTGGTATTGCCAGATCAGAGAATTTCACTCTTTATAGCCCTTTGATGTTCTCCAAAAATCAGTTTACAACTGCACCAGCAATGCTTTAGTATCCCTGTGGTGAGATTTGAGTTAGTACCTCAAAGTTATTTTCATTTTCATTTCTCTGCTTAATATTGATTTAGAGTTTTTCATGTTTTGATTTTTCCTTAAAAAATGCCTGTTCATATCCTTTGATCATTTATTAATTGATGAATGACCTGTATTTTTATACATTTGACTCAGTTCTGAGGTCATAACCAAAAATACTTGTTGCAAACACCCCACACACACCCCTTTTTTGTCCCTCAATTGTTGTGCTCAATCCTACCCCACCCTCCTAATCATGATGATCCAAATAAGAATAAAGACCTTCTATCTTAGACATCATCAGAATGTTGGGTGCCTCTCCCCATTCTGTAATCCCAATTATATCCAGTCAGAACCTGATAACGTTAGTCTCTTCCAACTCTCAGTGCTCTGATAAACTATGCATCCATTTGGTCCCAGTAAATCTCTCCCTTTCAAATAAAATATTAAATACTCTCTAATCTCTATCTTGCCTCAGTTTCTCTGGCATTACAAAGCTACCTGTCTGATTTTGGCCACAATCTTTCACCTCATGTATATCTTCTAAAAATAGGAATTAGAATCTGTTTTTCAGGGAAGCATACTCTGAAAACACTTAACCTAATTCCCTTCTATTTACCACTTTGGGGATTTCTCATCATCATCTGGTAATTACATTGGAGCTGTTTGCACTGGACACTGCCCTGTTGGGTTAAAAGGCCTGTATTCTCCCCAACAGTAATCTCTTTGTGCCATGTGATTGTTTTTAGGCTGATTTGATCACATCAGAGTCCTGACCTTCTAAAGACTCTATACAGTCTATACAGATGCTGTTATGGATAGCACAATATGGATAACACAATCAAAAATAATGTGGACATAAATTCTAAGACCTACCTTCTGAAGAGACTATGTGAGTGTTACATTTTTAGCACCATTTTTGCCTATGGATCCCAGATTTTCCTAATCAGTCAGTCCCAAATGCCAAAGCAACTGAAGAGCTAGCTAACTCATTTTATTATCCTTTCAGAAAAAAAGCAGAAACAACCAAACCCCCTGCTTCCTTCCCTCCCCCTCTCTCTCCATGCATGTTAAATACATAGAATGCAAATCAGGAACATATAAATCTGTATAAGCAAGTCCTCCCGTGGTGAGGCTGACTCTTTTTTCAAAACAATGAATTACCCAGAATTTAAAACAAAAATCTACTTTTAAAAATCCTCCTTCGGATTATGAATACTGAATGAACTACAAAACCCCAAAGCTATCTTTGCGTAGGTGATGTGATGCCTGTGTATATAGGTATCTCCATGGAAATACATACTCCACGCCTTTGAACTGCCAAATCTCTTAATGTTTTAGCAAGTACACTGTGGGAGTTGTGTTGTAAGCCACTCCAATTCCATCCACCCCCTTCTCCCCCTTCATGCATACAAAGCTGCAGGTCTAATCCCTACTCTGTGTCATCTGTCACCTCCCACCAAATCCACTGATGTTCATTTCCAGCCTCCAGAATTAGGCCTCCCTTCACAGAGTGCCTTAGGTACAAGCAACCTGTAAGATCCACAAGCCAAGATCACTGGAAGAGCTATTAAGTTAGTGTTTGCTGGGGTTTTCTTCTTGTTTCCTCTTTCTTTCAGGGTGAAGCTAGCAGTGCGAAGAAGGATTCTAGAGGTCATTCTAGATTTCCAAGTACAATACCCAAGGAAGGAAGTGCAAAAGGAAATAATGGGATTTATAGAAATTCAGAGATGAAAGACCTTGATTCAAATTCAGCCACTATGCTTCTGTGACTTGGGAAAGTCACATTTAAATCTGTTTAGGCCTTAGTTTATTCATTTGCAAACTGTGGGGGAATACACTGAACTAAACAGGACAATCGCCACTATCGCTTCAGACACACACACACACACACACACACACACACACACACACACACACACACAGAGAGAGAGAGAGAGAGAGAGAGAGAGAGACAGAGACAGACAGAGAGAGACACCTTTGGAAAAGAGGAATTGCTTAGGAGTTGCTTTTCACATCACACTACATATAAGTTCTAGCAGCAAATATCTCTTATTTCCTATATGAGGGAAGCTGACAGACAGCAAGGCTAATCACTAGATAACATGGCTGACAATTTTTTTTTCCCCATCGACAACCTTAATTATTTCTAACAGCAGGTTTTAAAAGTGTTCTTAACAGAGCCTACCAATGGATTCGTACCCCTCAAGCCCTCCCCAAACAGTTGTATTAGGTATGCTATAAAATAAAAAAGGCAGGTATATATTGGATTACAGATCATCTATGGCTGTATACCCAGTTTATCACTGTGTAGATTTATATTGTATGGGCAGTTTTTCTCTCTACAAGTTTAACGGATATAAACCTGGGTAAGAGTTTAATAAGCTGGACTGAGATCAAGTTGGCCACAAGTGAGGAATGTTTCAACCACAGTAATTCTCTTAGGACTACTACTGAATTCATAAAGGGAGAAAACACAATTTCATCAGTGGAGGGGGGGGAAGGAAGGGGGGGGGAGAAATCACAAGGCACTGAAAACTGAAGTTGTTAGGGGGGGTTTTGAAGGAGAGTGGTCAACATGACCTAAGTTCTATTTCAGGAGGACTGGAAGCATGTGAGTTCCCAAGAAATATCTGCCATGAGAGTCAATTCTTCCCATGAGATACCTACTCTGAACATCTGAAGGAACAGTGCCTTTCTACACACTTTCAACAATACTGAAACCAGTATTTACAGAGGCAGATGGAGCAATGGCTAGAACACTGGGGCCTGGAGACAGGGAAGAATGAATTGAGCTTCAGACATTTACTAACTAGATGATCTGGGCAAGTCATTTTACTCAACAAGAAAATAGCAAAGCACTCCAGGATCTTTTGGCAAGAACACCCTCTGTAAGGGTCAGGTCTCGTTCAATGCACCAGGAAGTAAACAAGCAAGTTAATGTCTGAGATCCCCAGAGGTGACCCACAGACTGGTCACATTGAGATTGCTTCATTAATGGAAAGTGGCTCCTTCTCTTATTGGCTGTGACAGCATAAACCCTATTTAAGCTGTAAGAAGGAGGAAATCGCTCTCTTTGACCTTTTCACCTGAGCATCAGTAGGATGTCAACTAAGCAAGATGTGAACACGTGAATAAAAGACTTTGAGCTTGCACATGGCTGTTCTTGAGCACACTATCAGTATTTAAACTACTGTTCCTATGAAACAATAGCCAGAGGTCTCAGAAGGCTCTATATAGAAGTAAGCTTGGTAAATTTGGTTTAAATGCTGCAAAAGACAGTGACCGGAAATTTCTCTGAGGGTCTGGGCATTTAGGAGAGACTGACAATAGTAAATGTAGAGTGGTAGAAGGGTGTTTGCAAATCAAGTGAATGCCCAGAATTAAGCATTTACAACCCTCCTTTCTCTTTCCCCTCCTCCCTCCCAGACAGTACTGGTGTGTAATGATCCCCAGGGATATAACTAAACAACAACATCTCAATACTAAACAAATGTGTGATACAGTATAATCTCGATGTGGGTAACCAAACCCAACATCTCCTGACACTGAAAGAATACCAAGTTGGCAGGGACTTACATGTCCTCTAAGGTAACAAGGTAGCAAACCCTAAGACTTGGAATGAGGAATACTGGAGGGCTTATCCACTGAAAGTGTGATTCTGAGCAAGTGGCTTAACCTTCCTATACCTTGGTTTCCTCATCTATAAAATGGGGATAATAATGGCAGCTTAAGTTCCCTGTGAAAATCAAATGAGATAACATCTATAAAATGCCTTAAAACCTTAAAACATACCTATTTCTATTGTAATATATAACATACAACAATAAACAATAAATAAATAATAAAATCATAAAAAAATTAAACAATCAAGTTTTGTTTCTTCATCAACAATTCAATGCTAAGCTATTAGCTATTATCCAATCCCATGTCCTTGTTTTATGAGGAATTTGAAGCCCTTGCCCAAGACTATCCAAGTATTAAGGCAATTCTCACTCATAATCCATGTTGGAACCATCACCCTCTAATAGGAATATAGGTGAAAATCTGAAAGTAAATATAACTTGTCAGCCATGGCTTGATATTTCAAGAAACAAAGACTCCAGCATAAGTAGTATTCTATTCACACCTCCAAATTGCAACACCTCCATGTTAAGTAAAACATTTTCATGATTTGTTGAGAACTCTTTCTGCTGATAATACTCTCCAAACTCCAGTTTCACTTGCCCTTGGAGAAGAGACACATCATGTACCATCAGGGCTATGTTGAAAGGTAATTGTCCTTCACTTGTATCCAACTCTGTTGAACCCATTTGGGGACATCTGAGGCAGAATTTTCAAGCAGTTCTGCTAACTTCAAAGTTTACCTGTCTATCCCACTGAAATACTAAGCTCTCATTCTTTTACCATCACTGCCCTCTCTGGCACCAAAAGAAAAATAAATGTATTTGTGCAACAGAGAACAGATCCCCCAATTAAACATTACATGATGGGGGAAGGACAGAAGTCTTGAGTGGCCAGTTCCTTTAGTTACCCATATTCATATGTATTTGCTGAAGTCTGAGGGGGAAAAAAAAGAGCAAAGAGGAGACACAGTGGGTAATCCTAAAAGGCTGACTTCAAAAAGGAGGAGAAAATGATAAAAGGCAGTTTTCTGCTAAGAACAGGCCTCAGCATTAGAGCCAAAGAGGCCTCTGTTGAAAAAATTTCTGGTTTTACCCAATTGCCTCTGCTGACGAACAAACCCACAATCAGTACACCCAACAGCAGTATCATCAGTAAAAAATAAATAAAACTTCACTCAAGAGATCACACCCTGAGCTCCAATACTTCTTGATGAGCCAGCACTTCTGGAGGTTTTCAACATCAGCTTTTGGCCGGGAGGGAGACACCCATTGGGTCAACTGTAAATGTGGGAAATTTTAAATATGCTTGTGGAAAGAATGTGGGAACTACATGAGGAAAGGGAGAGCTTGTCTGGTAATAAAAATATCTAAGCTGGGGGCAGAGGGGAGGAGAGAAAATTGAGGCTGTAGAGGGCTAAAAACTGCAGGATTTGTTGTTGCTGTTTATTTAAAATAAATACTAGGTAGATACCCAAAAAAAAAACAAACAAAAAAAAAAAAAAAAAAACTACCTGGGAGGGGTTTTTAAAGCACAAGAGAACATAGAAGCTTATCATTTATTTAACATTTTAATAAGGTTTGCAAAGTACTTAATATATATTTTATTTGCTAACCTCAGGTATGTGTGTTATTAGCACTTCTGTTTTACATGCTAGAGGTCAAATGACTTTTATAAGCAGTCACAATCACTGTATGATTTGAACTTAGATTATCCTAACCCCAAATCCAGGGCTGTTGGGTAGCTGGGGATAAGAAGCAAAAAGGAAAGCCCAAATGAGATAGAGCACTGATTTGGGAGGAAGATGAAAAAGTATTCACCTTGAAACTGGAGAGGGAAAAGTAGTGCAAAGTATTGCAAAGTTTTGAAGCCTAAAGCAAGAGAAACATATCAGAAGATTTAGCAATTCTTCAAATGGGTATTGAGTCCTCTTGATGGTTTTAAAAGTGCTTTCCCCTAATTGACATATTCACTCTGAAAGAGAAACTGGTTGCCTCAGTTTCTTCAACTGTAGACTGTAAAATGTGGTTCATAATGGCATCTATACTTAGAGTTATATTGAGGATCCACAAAATATTTTTAAAGCACCGTGCAAAACTTACATGTGTGTGTGTGTGCGCATATATATATATATATATATATATTAATATATGTGTGTATATATATGTTTTATATATTTAAATATCAATACTAACTTTATTAATATTATAACAGCTAACATCTATATATTGCTTACTATGTTTCAGACATTGTATTATGGACTTTATTATTATTTTATTTGAAATAGTATTATTACTATAATTATTATCATTAGCCTTTTTCTATTAACAGTAGATCAGCAACTGTTGCTCCCGGTGATGAAGAAAGGTGGGTCTCTTTTCCAAGGACCATAGTTTTTGCCTTTCTTTGTACATATCCCCTAGAGCTCAGAACAGTGCTCTTCACTTAATAAGTGCTTCATTCATTCATTCCCATGTACCTAGCATATGGATAGTTAAGTACATATTCCTGATTATGATTCCCCAGCTCACCTTTCTCTTCTTATAACCACCAGTTACCTTGATTTAACTTGGGAAACACAGAGGCTCTTCTGCCCACACTTTCTGCCCCTTCCAAACCATTCTTCTATACCTGTTAGAATAGTTTTCCTTCCACATAATATCTAGTCATGTCAATGAACTGTTTAGTTATATGACCCCTTAAGAATTAGTTTCCTCAACTGTAAAATAACTGCACTTACCTTCCAGGGTTCCAGGATCCAATGAGACATTTGTAAAGCATTCAGAACAGTACTTGGCACATAGTGGGCACCACAGAAATACTAGCTGCTATTATCCTTGTACCTCTTAAAGCTATGTTCCAAAGATTTTTCCTAGGACCTCTCTCAACAGCTCAATCTCCCTTCTACTTATAGTAAAAAAACAAAACATACCAAAAACCTATTTGGCATTTAAAGTACTTACATAACTGGGTTCCAAGCAACTTTTCCTCAGCCACATTACATATTATTCTAACCCACTCAAATAACTGATTATTCTTCCTTAGGCAGCACACCTTCTATGCCATATCATTTTGCAATGGCTATACTAGACCCCTGGAATACATTCCTTCTTCACCTTCCCTTTTCCCTCTCAGAATCCAAACTTCCTTCAAGACTCTGTACAGAAGCAGTCTTATACATGAAACTTCATTAGTCTAGGATATCAGAATAAGGATTCATGGTTCATAAGCACAATTCCAAGGCCTCAATTCCTCCTGAATTTCCTCAACCATCTTACTGATAAACTTTCAGATTCCTATATGGCAAACTAATCCCCCCCCAATCTCACAAACACCCCAAAAGGATCCTGGATGTAGAAACCAAAGAAACAGACAATTTTAAAGAATGTGATAACTGGGTTTTTTTCTCCCCTTCATCTAGTGTGTCTAGAAGAAGCAGCTGGATGGTACAGTCCAGTCCCAGAAGAAGTTAGGAAGACTAATCATCCTAATCCAATCTCAGGCAGTAGTTGTGTTAACCTAAGCAATTCGCTTAACCTTGTTTGCTGCAGTTTGCTCATATGTAAAATGAGGTGGAGAAGAAAATGGCAAACCAGTCAGTATCTTTTCCAAGAGAATCCCATATAACACCACCACCAACAACAACAAAAAAAATTTGACAAAAACAACCAATAAAAAATCCATCTTGTTTTTATCATTGTCATTATAAATTTTACCCTGAAATTGCTGGAAGTACAACTCTCATATTTGGGAGGCTCCTTCATTCTTTCTTCTAAACTTTTATCATAAATTATTATAAGTCTTTTTCACTTGAATTTTAAAAAGTTACTAGCTTTCTTTGTAGTTGTGCTGCCATAAATTTGCTGCTCTAACTTTTGAAAATCCTAACCCTTCTCCCAACTTCATGATAAAAGTAGTTGTCAAGGTTGATTATCCGCAAATTTTAATTAGGTTACAACAGAGAAGTCTGTCCATTCTGAAACAATCAGAACCTCCAAATTATAGGTCATCTTAATTGTGAATTAATTAATGAGTTAATTATAAATACTAGATCTTTGTAAGTTTCCTCCCTTAGACAACAGATATCTCCACTTAAGACAGGTGAAGGAGCAAGAAAGTCCAGGAACTACTGTCCTGGCCAATCTGTATTCAGAAGATTGTCTACAAGCTCTGACAAATGCTTCAGAGCCTAATACTCCACAAATATAGGGGGGACAGGAAAGAGTCGATTTTTAATTTGGAACTCCCAGCTTCCAAAGGTATTGTTGCTTAAGATTGGTCCTTTTGACTCCCACAAGGACACTTGATACTAATATTTATACCAACATGGAAAAGGCCTCAAGAAGTGTGTTCTTCAAACTGGAAATACTGTCCAAGTGAAACTTGGCAGCTTTCTGACTTCTCAACTTGCTAAACATAGAAGGGTCAGCCAACTATAATTCATCTCCAACAATCACTTATATGCTTCCATAAAACCCACAGGAGCTGTGAATTGGGTTTTGCTTTCAGCTTCTAGTCAAAAGTGGCCCCAAGCTAATATTTACCACTCAGAGAGGCTTGCTATTCAGTGTTAGGAAATGGGTAGCAGAGGCCAAATCATCTCTCTACTTCATGGGATTAATGCCAAAAATTATAGGATAGAATCTGCCTATCCTTGTATCTGCCACAGACAGACAGACACACTCTACCCTCACTTAATTCCACCCCACACACACACCCATTTCTGACATTAGTAGACTTTACCTCTCTTGCCCCATCTTAAAAATAAACTGCCTAATCCTGAAATCTTTCCGATTCATATTTTTCCTAGTTGAGAGGGGGGTCATCAAGGGCATAGTATAAAAAGGAATCCTGAGCTGCAGGGTTTGCAAGCTATGTTTAAGGCTAAAGAAACAACAAACATGCTTGTCACAGGTTTTTCTAAGGAATATAGTCAATAATTCTAAATAAGGACTTCAAAGATTATTTACTAAGGATAAATATTCTGTGTTCTAGAAGAGGTAGCTAGATCTTAGTCTGGCTGTTTTCCAGAGAGCCTAAAATGGTTCTATAATAGCACAGAACATATGGTCTCTACTATCCAGCAACTCAGGCAGAAGCCAACTTCAAATTCTAATTAAATGAAATCTGACACTTCAAGGTCTAGATCAGGGGACAGTTTATAGGGTTTAATGTTTGTCTTATTTTTAAAGGGAGGGGGAGGTTGGTACCAGCAGATCCCATAGCATGACCTGCTCTCCACAAAATAAAGTTGCCAACAAATCCTCCCCACCCACCTTCAACAAAAACCTTAAGAAGAATTAAGAAGAACCTGACAACAGAAGCATAAAACAGCCTTAGTTTTAGAGACTGATTCATGCACATACATTTGTATATGATGAATTGCAAATTCCATTTAGAACATGTAAAGGGCCTCTGCAGAAGTATACTTGAAACAAGGATAATTACAACAAGGTGTTAAAAGAGGAATTGATGAGATTGTTCTTTTGTATACATGTACTTAGCAATGTGATGTCATGGTTCTCTAGTTTACACATATTCAGTATGCTGTAATGATGTAATTGTAACGGGGATTTAAGGACTGGAAATGAGACATTCCATCTTTGACCATCCTCCTGGTGGCTCTCCTGCCTCCTGCACTCCTCTATTAACATCAAGACTGGGTCAGACTGTGATAAACACAGACTGTGAAGGAGACAATAAAGACTTTAGACTCTATTCCTATCCATCCTCATGGTGACTTATCCTGCTGAGACCAAGGCCATCCAGAGAACCTCCAGAAAGCTAGCCCGAACAATTTTTCAGGACTATTAAAAAAGTATGGCCCAGCTGTATGTGTAAATAGGCAGGGTGCAGGAAGTTTGGGCTTATAATGCTATTCAAGACAACTGTATAATGTTTATCTTACAGTGGGGGAAAAAGGCATAAGGGGTGCCCTGGAACTAGGTTTCTATTCTAAGATCTCTTCCACCAGCTCTGAAATCCATTTTTATATAATTTTACTTCTCTCCTCCTTATCAATAATCATTGACCTAACTTCTTTCATGTTAAACTAAAGGGCTTTTAAAAAAAGAAAGGAAGGAAAGAAGGGAGGGAGGGAGGGAGGGAGGAAGGGAGGAAGGAAGGAAGGAAGGAAGGAAGGAAGGAAGGAAGAAAAAAGCTAAAAGGCAAGGTCTTAAGAGTAGAATGCAACAATGAGTTTGTTAAAGGCAAAGCGTGGCAGTTAATAAAATACATAAGTTACACGGCACTTTCCTTCCTTCCCCTCCTTGAGATAACCAGGTATTCAGGTTCTCTGGGTTAGCATCAAACTAAAATGTCAGACAACTTAATTCCATTTTCACCAGTACATTCACCATTACAGGGAGGAACTGAGTGAGGAAGAATTGTAGAAGAGAAAAAAAAAGCGTGCGCAAAAAACTACTTTTAACATCTTTCTTAAGCAAACACAAAAGTTTTATTTCTAAAACTATCTTGAGTTGATCATCTTAAATATTACTTCATGAACAAAGATTTCTTTATGTAATAAATACCTAGAAGGTTGGTTTTCATAGTTTGATTTATCCATAGTTTGGGGTTGTAATGTAAGATGCAAATAATATTCAGAAAATCAAAAAAACTGGAAAACGGACACCATGAGAGAAAGCAAGCCCATTATTACTCTCTTTAGATTTGAAATATTAAAAGTTTTCAAATGATCTCACTAAAAATTTCTAAACCTAAAAAAATTCTAAACTAAAACTAAACCTAGTGCTAAATCCACTAGCAGGATTGGTGGGATAATCAAATGCAGTTAACAATTGGAACTATAATCCAACTTTCAGGTGTTATACCCTATTCCAAATGCAGATCTTTAGCAAGATACTCTGCTAAAGATTTGATAGACCAGATTGCCCTTAGAATAAAAAAGTACAAACCCCTCTTTTTTGGCACTTATAGCTCTTCTCAACTTGGTTCTAGCCTTTTTTTTGGAGACCTTATTCTCCCTTCTGTTGTACATTCCAACCACATTATACTATTTCATATGATCCCTTTATATAGGAGGTTTCTGCCCCAATGCAGAAAAATAATACTGCCTGTGGTTCCATGCCAAGAATGTTAGCTATCCCTCTCAGCTTAACATCTTGAAACCACTATCTCCCTTCAAGACTCAAATCAAGGGCCATTTCTTTCAAGAGATTTTTGCCAATTCCTTTAGGTCTTACTAAATAAGGATACAACTATGTATGTGTACCCTGCATCTATTCATTTATCCACAAACATGCATCCTCCATTAGGAGAAATATGTATATGTATATATATTTGTATATGTAACACCAGCATCTAACACAATGGAAGGAACCTAGAAACTTAACAATGCTGATTGAAGTACTGAGATGTCTTCTAGTGGTGTGAACACCCTAAGTTACAATCTCTCAAGAGCATCTGCATGTATTAAGGATAATAATAATAAAACTTTATTCCCATATCACAGGGCTGTTGTGAGGAACATTTTTTATTTTAAATTTTAAACTATATTTTATTTTTAATTTTAAAACCATATAAATGACTATGACTGTCATATACATATACCATCTACAGGTGCCTTCCTCCACATCCAGACAAAAATTCCCTTGCACAAACAAATTAAAGAAGAGAATGTTAGAGCAACAAAATTACACTTGTTTCTCATTTTTAGGATGAGGCAACTCCATGTCGAAGAAAGACTTATTTATACATGGTTACCCATAAAACTGAAAGAACTGTAGATAATCTAAAACATCCTTTCAATGTGGTTTTGGAAAGTGGTCAAATAAATATACCCATTCATAATGTGACAACTCACAAACACTTCATCCCTACAACACTTCTCTCTTCTCCCTTCCACCGTAGTGCCAAACAGGGAAGGATGAGCAGCCTCCAATGGCCTGCACAGCTTAGAGATTACTAAAGATTAACCTTCCTTATAAACAATGGCTTTCCAAACTCATACTCCCAGTGAAAATCCCATTTGTTTCTAATATCACAGCTTTTAATCTACTAATATATTTATATGTTTAAGCATTAACATGAATGTAAACTTAGAAATTAAAAAAAAAAACACCTATGGGGAAATTAATAGCTTCCAAGATAAATTCCTGATCCTAAAGAAAAAGTTAAAAGGGGAAAAAAATACCACATAGAACATAATTAAATATTTATTAAATAATGAAACTCTAAGGGGGTGCCTTGGAGTTTTATGCCAACTTAAGAATTTCTGAAAAAATTATGGTCATATGAATAGCTTACAACACTATTCTGACATAAAATAGTCAACTCTTCCCAATCCCACACAAAGGCAATTTCAGAAAATTCACAGTAGCATGAACTAAGAGTAAGAAATGAACAGATATAATAGATTATATGAGGGCCAAACACTTTGAAAAACTAAGAAGTCTGACCAAAACACTGACTGACCAGTCATGCTTCCAGAAACCTGTGATGAAGCCTATCCTCCCACTTAGGTGATGGCCAAAATATGTATAGACTTGAAGACATGGAAACACCCTGTTCATCATGGAATGTCAAAAAATTAGGATAACAGATGAGACAATGGAAGCACCTTGGAGATGAGCCATCTAATTAATGTCTTAACTCTACCCCAACTATCACATTTTTAAAATAAGAAAACCTCAAATTAGCCCCAAAGTTAAGTAACAGGCAATCCAGATCAACACAAGGAGTAAAGTGGATGAACAACGATTCTTATCGAAGTCCTTCAATTCCAAATTCTGCACTTTTCAGTGAAGCACTGTCTCAATGATGAGAAATTCCTTCAAGCAAAAATGGGATAGGTGAAAAAAGACAATAGAATCTATTTCAAATAAGGACAAGTCAGTGAGCAGACTACATTCTTCAGATGGTGATTACTAGAAACCACTGCAGGTTGTTCTCCCTTATTCATTTTCTATGCATAAAAAAGGTAATAGTTAAGAGAGCATGTGGTTAATTCCTAAAATGAAATATGGTAAGTACTTATTTCCTATATTATCCTTTCTGAATAACATCTAATCTAGCAGCTCAGGGCAGATTCCTGATTAGATAAGGAGGAAACATTTCATGTCATTAGCTATAGTTTCATCTTGTTTAGCATCCCCATCGTAATGCATACTAGATGAGCTGAAAGTACAGAGCTTTAAAAAAAAAAAAAAACCAGCCATCACATTTATGTAGCCTTTAGTTAATGAGCATCAACAATTCACCTTTGGCCTCTCTCAACTCACCAAGAAGGGCACCCCAGGTTAAATTAAACATTTTGGCCTACTATATTTTTAAATATGAATTACTCTAGCCTACAAGCTTAGAACCTCTATTTTTCCAGCACCTAGGTATTTTCCATTTTTGCCCTCAGGCATTCTATGAACTTCAAAATCCCCTTTTGTTAGTTAAATGAAAGGTCTCCCATTTCCATTTTAGATAGGATAGGGTGGGAAACACAAGAGGGGCTAACCTAAGTCAGCATCAGCTGGCACATAACAAAGACTTTACTTGAGATTTAATTAAATGGTTCAGCACTGGTATTATGGAGAAAAAGATGCAGTGCATTTCCCATTCTATTTATAAGTCTGCAAAACCACAATCTGAAGTCCCTCCAGTCAGTCTTTGTAATAAACTAGTCTTCAGTACAGCACTTATACAATTCAACAGTTAAAATCTACCAACACACATGCTTTCCATTTTGGGAACACAATAAAACCCAAGCACCACTACTGAGAAACCCTGGGGACAATTGAGCTCAACAAACTGACAAAAGTCATACATCCAAATACCTTTTTTTTTAAATAACTATAACCTTATACTTCTCCTAGAGCTATATATGTCCATTTTTTTTCTAACCAGTCAAGTGATCAGACAATCTCAGAATTTATTTGGCTCTAGAGATGATGAACAAAAGAGGGGGTACTCTGAAAGGAATGAAGCAAAAAGACCTGATTATTGCACCAAAAAGTGCTTAACTTATAGCTGTTAATTTTCTCATCTTATCTCATTTGTGAGCCATAATATACTTGTGAGTTAACAAAGAAAAAGCAGGCTAGACCTTTAAATACCTCCAGCCCAGACCTTTTTATTTTGAATAAGGGATTTAACTGATACAGAGAATATAGAGTGAGAAAATGTATTCAGCTAATGAAGACTGGTATCTAGCTTGCCACCTAAATCTTCCCAGGACCCTGGAGATGGCCAATGACTTGCCATAAGGCTTCCTGCAGTTAATGTCAGTGGCAGACCTTGAAACAAAGTCAAGTCTTTCCAACTCTATAGCTATCAGTGTCCACCCATATGCTGTCCCTCTCTCTAACTTTCCTTTATTCAACTTTCCTCCAGTGAAGAAAATTCTAGAAACAAAGGCAAATCCCATGAATGGTTTGTAGGTCAATTTTGTTATACTAAATTACAAAAGCAAAGTTTCCTATAAACAAAGATAATAGGAACCACAATAAAAAGGGATACCTTTAAAAATATATTAAACATGGTTTTTGTTTTTACCAAGTATACTCTATTTAGTCAATCAACATGGTAAAAGTTCCAAATACCTCTTTATAGCTCATGAAGAGTCTAAGTCAGACAAAATGTCCCTGATACTATTTAATGAGTGGTCTGGCTATCTGGGTTTTCTACCTTGGGAAATTTCAGACCATGGCATACAGGTTACGTTTTCAAGAAAACTGGGGGAACACCAAAAAGAACCAAAGAGCGTTATTCACCCTTTCCCTAAAACTGGGGAGGAGGAGGGGATGGGTAGAGGAAGAGGTGGGAATGTTGTCTATTGGTCTTGGTACAGTAAAAGTTTGGAATTGTTTCATTACTCCCCTTTTTTAAACAAAACCAAGCTGAAGAGAAATAAAAATTAGTGGGAACCTCCCTCACTCCCTCTTCCCCCTCCTTCAGCTTCTTGCTTTCATACCTCTATATACTATGATATTTTGAAGATCTTCCCATACCTGCATCAAAATTCAGCCCAGCTCTGGAGTTTACAATGTCCTGAGCAGTTGGAAAATCCTTTCCAACCCACCCCTACACTACTAATACCTTAAAAATACTTCTAAAAGGGCAGCTAGGTGGTGCAATGGATAGAGCACCAGCCCTGAAATCAGGAGGGCCCAAGTTCAAATTTGACCTCAGATACTTAACACTTCCTAACTGTGTGACCCTGGGTAAGTCACTTAACCCCAATTGCCTCAGGAAAAAAAAATACACACATTTCTAAAGAAGCAGACTGGGACAGATGAGGATGGCCATTGAGTAATTAATCACATGTGCGGGTTGGGGGGGGGAGGAGGAGGAGGGGAGGAGAGAAGAGGGGAGAAAAGTCTCCCCTTATTCCACTCCTCCTTTCCCCCATCACATCCAGGTCTGATCTCAGATGTCTTGTATTTGGGGGGAGGGGTGGAATCTTCTTTAAGCGTCACAAGTCTTAAGATTGTGGTTTCCTCAGTCTGCCCTTATTTCCCAGAAGCTACATTGTAAGAAGCTCCTTCTCTCCTGATAAAAGGAAGCAACAAAAAAGGATCATTATATTAAGATAGTTCTTACTAAATATGCCCAGTGTTGTAGATGTGCTAATCTTTCAGCTCAGGTACCTGAATTTAAAAATCTTAGTTTTTACTTTCATTCCCTGTGACATGTTGTCATTTTAGAGAAGGAAATCTTTTTGAACTGAAAATTACTCACAAACATCTCATATCAAGCTTCTGTGTTTTTCCCCCTTGTTGAGAAAAGGTTAATGGGCCTTTATTTCCACCTCATGTAACCTCTTTAATCAAGAGCTTTAGGACAATCAATATGTTGGGATAACCAATTTGTCACCCAACATTTCTCTAGATCTAAGTTTCTCTCTCTTTGAAGATTTAAATGCAAAGCATAAAGAACATCTGTTGAGTCATTTCTACAGAAGTTATATTCATTTTTTTTATTACAGTAAATTCCCTATGGTACCAGGAACACTTGCATGGAAGCTAGGGCAAGTCAGATTTGCTTTTTTAACTTTTCCAGCAAAAATTCTCCCCTCTCCTTTTAATTCTTGCTGTACCATTTTTTGATCAAGCAAAAACAAGGCAAGAAAGAAAGAGGTGGAGGAGTATCTCCAACAGTGGCTCCAGGTAGACCTTTAAACCAAAATTCTGACAGTAATTATTTCACTATGGCTACTTCTAACCTCAGATGTAAGCTAGCCAGAGAATTCAAAGATATTACTATCTGCCAAGTGCTTTTTAGTAGTCCAGGAGACAAAGAGTCCCCATATTCTCAAATAAGCATCAGAAAACTCACCCTACCTGTGCTATTTTACATTACACGCTACAAACCAGTCAAACTGACTTTCCTGTTATTCCTGACAACACATTTCATTTACTTTCCAAAGACCAAAGTTGCCTCTTATTCCTATTTTTGTACTCCTTCATACAGTTTCCTGCCAAGCTCAGCTCAAGCTACATGGAAGCCCTTCCTGATCTCCTCATCTGAGTCCCACACCCAATCACAATATACAATGATAGTATACCCAAAACAGAATGGAAGTTCCTATAAGAATTTTGTTTTAAACCCATAACTCCCCCCCAAAACACCTTTCGTTTAGAAGGGGTGGAATTGCTATTGAGAACAACTTAAGAGTCTTAAATAGCTGCCTAAAGCACTGTTAATTGTTTGGGAACTTGTCCAGGGTCACAGGTCTTCTGGGTTCCCAGGCCAGCACTCTTATCAACCACATCAGGATGAAAGATCTAGACATTCAGACAATTTATAATTAAGAAGCACTAGCCTGGGCAACAAAAGATACCAAACTTCGAACTCTCTCTGTTTCTGTAGGATGTTATTAATGTATGTGTATGTGTGTATACATGTTATCTCCCTGTCCCTATATATAAAACACAAAATCCTTGAAATCACAGATGCCTTTTTTCTTGGTAACCCCTGGTACAAGGCCTAGTACCAAGTAATTAAACAAAGACTTGATTAATTACCAGGGTTGTCAACCTCATCCCATCACTGCTATCAAACTAATAAACTTCAAGAAGGCTCAAGACTAATGCATTTGCTTAGATGGTTGGAAATCGGCTCAGGGTATTTTATCATCATGTTCTTCTACCCCTTCCCATCCATTCCCTTCTCCTCAAAAGATGAAGCAGAAAGAGGTCTGATGTGCCTAAAAGCTGAAATTTCGCCTTCATCCCATTCCCAGTTCTTTGAACAAAGAGGAAAAGCTGACCACTCCCAATATCATGACTTCTGTCAAAAAACAACTGTCCTCTAAAGATGGCAGAAGGATGACCTTTTCTTTTCCCAAGATCCATGAAAAGAAAATTTTATACACCAAATTCAGTAACAACAAATACTGAATACTTTAGGAAGTGATACGAGACAGGAGTTGGTTCATGAAATGCCATGAAATAAGTTGATGAAAACACTCACCTAGAGCAAATCCAACAAATAATTATCTGCTTAAAGATCTCCAGTGACAGGACACTTGCTAAGGAGCCTATTCAACTTTGTGAATACCCTCCATGAAATAAGAAAAGTTTGAGCCAAAAATAGACTTCTTGTGAGGATCACACATCACATCATCCCTGACATGTTCGAGAACAGCTTTCCCATCCCTTCTCTTCATCCTCTACTCAAGTCATCTTTTCCCAAAAATATATTCATTTCTTCCAAAAAAGAACTTATTTGCCAAGCACATAGGTAAGCATTTAATCAATGTCTTTTTGACTGTTGACTGGCCACCACTTTAAATTTCACTAGCATTGCCCTTTTTTATTTTGAAAATCCAAATCCTCTCTTCTCTTACTCCAAATTCGGTTTTCCATGCTCACAGTGAATCTTCTCATTTAATTCTTTCCAATGCCAAAAAATCCTAAACTGGAAAATCTAAACGCAGTAAGGAATTAAATTTAAAACGCATTCTGTCCATGAGTAACAGCAATAAACAATGAACAAGCACAACTTCAGCCCTGATTCCCTCCTCCACCCCCACTCCACTCCACCCTACCAAAAAACAGTTGAATACTATGACAGAAATTAACACCCAACCACACCTAAAGCACTCTCACATGGACAATTTATACATTCTGTTTAAGCAACAATGACCCAGGATACCGAAATTTCAACAGAATTTAGTGCCACTTCAGTTTTTACAATAAAATTTCCTACAAAATATGTCCTCCCTCAAGCTTTCAAGTCATGGATGAAGAGGCACAAATAACTGGTGTTGAAGAACACTCCTCAGAAGATCCACCATTTTCCTGTGCTTTCCATAGAGCTTAGTGTTCAAAAAATGAATTACCTTATTATCATATAATGCTTACACACACTGCTTACAGCTGGTTCTAAGAACTCAGGGGAACACCACTTTCTCGCTCAACAACAAGTGGAAAAGAAAGTCACCAGAAAACAATCAGCACCAAGATCCAATCACATCAAAAGGTTTCCATTAAAACTGAATCAGGAGTTCTTTCTCCTTTGTCCTGTTTTCCTCATCCTCCATGGTTCTCAGATGTGTTGATAAAACAGAATAAGCAGCCTTCTTCCTTCCACAAAGGAAAATAGAAAGTCAGGAGACAGAGTTGCTGAACTTTTGTCATAAATAAAACCTATGGCCCTCCTCCCTAAGCTCAACCCAATGACTTATGTAACAACATATGACTGTCTCAACTCCCAAATGAAAAACAATCTTACAAGAAACAAAAGCAGAACCAGGCACTCAATAATGTTTTGTTTTTTTTTTGCACAAAAACTCAAATAATAATGATAATGATGATGATGATAATAATAATTAGAGGCAGAATTTGAACCCAGATCTCTTCTACCTTCAATCAACTTCACCTATCTTTTGAACTCAACTAAGCAGCAAGGAGTAAAAATGATTTTCATAACTATCCATTAGTCAAAATTACAAAAGTATAAATATATAAAAATCTTACCAAAATTCATTCTTAAAGAACACAGATAATTTACCTACATCTATCAGATAACATGAACTCTCATCACCCATTTCAATTCTTGGGGTTTGGCTACTTTTATTTGATTTTTAAAAGCTAAGTAGAAGATGATTATCATCATTAATGATTCCAGAAGCCCCTAGTGAATTAGAATACATATACTTTCTTCAGCATCACAGATCCTCCTGTTAAAATTTATTTCATTTTATTATCAGTATTCTCGTGTCTGTGCATAAAATAAATTAGGATTGTACACTTCTACCACCAATCCTCTCCTCAACATCTTTAGGAAACTGCTCAAAGGTTGACAACCAACTATCAAGTAGGAAGCTGTAGCAACAAACAATTTTTGGAAATAATATTTTCCAATTACATGTAAAAATTGTTTCCAAAATTCATTTTTATAAGATTTTGCGTTACAAAATTTTCCTTCCTTTCCTCTCCCCTCCCCCATCTGGCAATCATATTCATATATATATATAAACCTGACTGTACATGTACATTTCCACATTAGTCGTACTTTAAGAGAAGAATCATAACAAAAGAAAAACCATGAGAAGGAAAAAACAAAACAACCAAAAAGGTGAAAATAATATGTTCCCTAATTCTTTCTCTGGATGTAGATGGCATTTTCCAATCCCTACTCCTTTGGAATTGTCTTGGATACATTGTGTTGCAGAGAAGAACTAAATCTGTCAAAGGTGATGATTGAGCAATGTTGTTACAGTGTACAGTATTATCCTGGTTCTTTGGAATTGTCTTGGATACATTGTGTTGCAGAGAAGAGCTAATCTGTCAAAGGTGATCATTGAGCAATGTTGTTATAGTGTACAGTATTATCCTGGTTCTGCTCCCTTCATTGAACATCAGTTCATGCAAGTCTTTCAAGATTTTTCTGAAATATGCCTGCTCATCATTTTTTAATGCACAATAGTATTCTGATACATTTATATGCCACATCTTTTTCAGCCATCCTCAATAGTGCACATCCCCTCAACTCATAATTCTTTGCCACCACAAAAAGCTGCTACAAATAGGTTCTTTTCCCTTTTTTATGATCTCTTTGGGATACAGACTTAGTAATGGCAACTATCAACTCTTGCAGCTCATGCTGCCACAGGAGAAAGTCATGGTGGTGTCCAAGAAAAACAGTAATACAAGCAATCCTCTTAGGCCCCTACACTAAACTGTAAGTCATATGCATGAGTGCTTTTTGAATGCCTTTTGGACAGTGATGCTAGAAACAAGGTGAAAAGCATTATATCCTTTTGCCTAGAGGGGAGTAGTAAGAAATAATGATTTTTCCTTATTTTATTCTACAAACTGCCTGAGGCAGGCTGGTTTCATTCTTACACTTATATGTAATGCGCTAACAAATAAGCCACATCTGCGCATTTCCTACAAAAAACTCATTCTTATTTACTGCAACTAGAACATAAGAGTTAAGGACTTTAGGCAAAAACTCTAAAAATTAAATTGCAAAAGTCGACACTTGTATGACCTTAGATAAAAACTCTAGGGGAGAAGGGTGGAGGAAATAGGGAATAGTCATGATTAGGCAACAAAATCCTTATGTCTACTTCCTCCCCTCAACTGGTCTAGAGACAGGCCACTTCAGGGAGCTGGAGCTGTACAATTTAAGAAAGAACTTTCGAACAATCAGAGCAGAGATCGAGACAAGACAGAGAGAGAAAGACTACATTTACCTCAAGTTCCCCATTATTAGAATGTTCAAAAATAGAAGGCTAGTCTTTTGGTCATAGATTGGAGTCACAGGGTAGGATGGGGAAGACTTCCTAGAGAATGGTAAACTTTTACCTGGGATTTAAATGAAAGCCAAGGACATAGTGGTCAAATATGTATATACACAAAATAAATGCAAGGTAATTTGCAGGGGAGGATAGTTAGGAGACTAATAAGTGTAGGAATAAGATTTTACTCAAGATGCAATCGAGATATGAGAGTCACAGAAAAGGAGGAGGAAGAGCATTTCAGGATGAGAAGATGACAGAGAAAGTACCCAGAGTGGTGTGATGGAGTCTTGTTCATTGAACAACCAGGAGGTGAGTGTCAATGGATCAGTATTGGCCAGTAAGGTATAAGGAGAGTAAGTAAAGGAGGAAGGAGGCATGTTATGAAGGGCTTTGAATGAGAGGATTTATTTGTTTTTCAAAGCAATAGGAAGCCATAAAAGTGTGTTGAATAGAAAGAAGAATTATTCAGACAACCTTCTTCTGGTGAAGACCTGGAATACCAGCCAATAGCTAAATTAAAAAAAAAAAAAAAACTAAGAAAAGAAGTACATGATAAGAACCATTATTCATGACCTTGATTCTAATGATAAAGGGGCTGTGGTATAGCTAGGTCAAAAGTTATATTGCACAGTTTAGTAACCTTGAAAGCAGAGTTCCAAATTGCTGCCCAAAATGACTGGACTAATTCACAAGTCCACCAACATGTTATTAACGTGTATTTCATTTCCGCTATCCCTGCAGCACATATTTTCTCTTTTTGTCACCTTTGCGAATCTAGTGGCAGGGGCTTTTTTTCTAACAGTGACTTGGGGTATTTTTCATGTGGCTATTGATGGTTGCTTTTCTTCCTTGGAAAACTTCCTGTTCATAAACTTCTGAACATTTATCAATTATAAAATGGCTCTTATTTCTTGTCAATTTGAATTCATTCTTTGGAACTCTGGAAATGACACCTTCATCAAAGAAACCTACTATAAATTTTTCCTCAATTAACTTCTTAGTTTCTCTAAGCAATTCAATAATGTCAACACTTTATGCTCCCAACAAGGAGGAAGATGCTGTTATCTCCCTTTTACAGAAGAGAAAACCGGGCTCTACAAAGTAAAATTACTGATCCAGAATCACTAAGTCATACTCAGGTCTTCCTAACTCCCAGGACAACACTATACTATTTCATAGCTTAAGCAATGCCTGTAGTCTGTGAACACTAAGATAAATTGCATTGGTAAAAAGGCAATTTCTTACCCAGCATTCCCTATGAAATCACAAATCAGTACCTGTTCCTTATTTCCACTGGACTAGTGAGTGCACATTCTCAGACACTCTGATCCTTTCATCAAGCCTAAAGAACACCTAACTATCCAGGACTTCAGATGTGGAAAGTATAAGATACTGAAGAAGGAAAAATTAATCATTTAAATTGTCAGATGAAGCTAAAACTAAAACCTCAGTACCGACGATGATATGCATTTTCTTCTAATCATACATTCTATCAGGAGTAAATTACTGAATTAAATAATTTCCTTGCTACTTTTCCTAAGAAATTCATTGTGGTGGCATTATGGAAAGAGTTCTAGATTGAGACTCGGAAGAAAAACATTGAAACTGAATTTTATATAGTGTGAAAACTTTGAAGATGAGAATGTTTAACAGCGGAAGAGGTAGATGAAAAGTGGGAGAAATCTGAATCCTGTAAGTACTTTTTCAGTAGTAAGAGCTTTTGAATCTACCAAGAAGAGCTTCTGAAAATAAAGGCACAATTCCAAAGCTAATTTCACATGGCTGTCTTCCCCTTCCTCTCCCTGCCCCCACAAATGTACCACAAACACTACTCTTCTTGCCAGCCACACTTATGGTCCTTTGGGGGTTGGGGGTTGGAGGGGTGCAGGAATGCCTTATAAATAGAATGCAGAAGAATATTTGGAGAAGGAAGAGAATTATCCTGAAGTAATTGGCCAAAAAAAGGAAAAGAATCTGAGTTTAAAGATAGGTGTACCTTTGTGATAAAGAAATTTCTGAAGTGGAATTAACTGAGCTTTTAATCACTCAGAATAGTAGATCTGGAGTTGGAAAAGAGTCTTACAGGTCTAGGTTGTCCAACCCAATCCCTTCATTCAATAGATAAAGAAAATGAGTCTTGAAATGAAGTGACTTGCACAGAGGTAGGATTTGAATGATTTGAATGCAAACTCTTGACACCAAATCCAGCACATCTTCCATTACATGATTGTGCCATTTGCTCTCTCATCCCCAATTTCACAAACTGTAGATAATGGATAATTCACTCACTCTAAATTTCAAAGGATTATGTAGATTATGTAGAAAGCACTTTGTAAACCTTATATTGCCACATAAATGTGGACCATTAGCTGTAGATTTGTAATACTGTGATATAATCAAACTTAGACTATACTGTTAACGTCTCTACTAAAAGAAAATGCTGCTGTACAAAAAAGATACACAAAACTTCCTGAAATTTATGGGAGTAAATTGTGAGAAGGTAAGCTCCAAGAAATCTAAGTGCTTCATATACTGACTATTGATATTCCTCACTATTTCATGGCAAGTGGGATGTGTATGTATTGGTTTTTTAGCAATCCAGCTTCCTCCTAGGCAGAGGTCCAAGGAATTTAAAGCTTGAATGAAAATGCTAATTGCAATATACTAAAAACAGAACAAAGTAAATGCACATTTAAACTCTGAAGTGCTACAATAAGGTTAGGAGAAAAGAAGAGCTATTAATCGTTCTTGCTTACTATTAGTTCTTCATTCCAACAACCTTTGGAGTTCAACATAGATACAGTTAACTCCTGAGTCATATGCATAATTAATTGGGCTTCTGTCTCTTACCCCTTCTACCCTTATTCTTAAAAACTCTTTTGTGAATCTATTTCAGAAATACCACAAAATAAGGCAAGGAAGTGATATATTTAGGGGTGGCACATTCCTCTTCCACTCCCTTCTCTAATAAATTTCAAAACACATTTTTTTTTCAAAATACTGCACACTCTATTGTGATCACCATGCTCTCCAAGTCAAGGTTATAGGCTAAGGTCTAGTTAATGTGCATTTAAAAAATCAGTACCATCACAGTGGTACTCAAATCCAAGATGGATATTTTCTGTCACTATATATTGGAAACTAAATTCTCCCCAAAGGGAAGGCCTCCTTCCCTGTTTTCTTCATCTTCCCTCCTCTCAAAAGAACCCATCCACTCTCCCATCCCCCAATCCCACCTAGTGACCTGTTTGACCAGCACACCCACTCACACAATTTGGATGAGATAGAAGTATATTCCTCATGGTCTACAGGCCTTATTATCTGACTTCCTACTGCTTCCTAAGGGGTTATCCTGGCCTAATCACCTGCCCTGCCAGTATATCTCACAATCATGACTACACTTATCCTATAGAATCCTGGGCCTTGTCACCAAAGCAATTGTTTCATGCTTAGGACTTCCTAGCCTTTCTAATCACCTTGCACATGAATTTTCTTGTGTGCTCCGTTTTCCGATCAGAATATGAGCTCCTTGGGAGGAGGAATACTTTGATGCATAGTACTTGGCATGATATAAGTGATTTTTCATTCATTTATCAAGGGGAGAGGGTAAAGTGGGAAAGGTACTAAAATTGAAGTGGGAAAGGTACTAAAATTGAAGTGTGAGGATCTAGATTCAAATCTCAAGTCTACCAAGTGGAAGAATTAAATAGCCTCTACTAAATAACCATTTGATATTGGGCAATTCTATTCATTTCTCTGAGCCTCAAGTACCTCATCTATAAAATAAGGGAGGGCTAAGATCTCTTGGAGTTCTAAAGCTATGATTCTATAGATACCTAACCAGTTGTTTCAGATCCATTAAAATATGCTTTCAAATACAAAATACTGTAACAATCTTAATGAACAATCAAATAAGAAATCCTAGGCATACTAAAGCACTAGCAATTCCTGATCTCAAATTTTATTATACCCTAAGAATTCAAAACACACACACAAACACACACACACACACACACACACACACACACTCACAAAAGAGACAAATCTAAGAGACAATTCCCTTCTACTTTTTTAAATCTTTGCCAGAAGCATAACAAATATTAGTTGCTGCTGTCTTAAGAAAGGAGGCAGAACAGAATTACATGTTATATGTATATGTATGTATATATAGAGATTTATACTTTTTTTCATTATGTGTATATGTACACACAAAATTTTTAAGTCCTTATAAAAACATGCATAAACTGTGCAAATAATCCACTTGAAATCTCTGACATACAAAATGTCAGCCAATTAGGTTTTTAAAGGAGTGCCCCAAAGACATGAGTGAAATCAAGACTGAGAGAAACAATGACATCTGGCTTCTGCCAATTACCAAAATGAAGACACCCTGGTCTATTGGGAAATAAATAGTTTTACTCTCATACATCAACCCTGTATTCTGGCCTAAAAGTTAAAACTCCTCCACAGATGGACTCTTTTTATGGAAAAAGAAACATTAATCACACTAGAAAATGTGGCCAATTCTAACCCTAAACTAGGTTATATTCTGGCTGAAACTGATTTGGAGGAGAGTTTAAGGGGCACACTTCTTTCTGCCTCCTAGAACAAACCAGTGTACTGGGGATACTATATCAAGCACAGCTCTATTTATTCTTCCTCCTCTTCTCACAGAGCCCCTTCCTTGGACTATGATGGAAAAGAATTCCAGAATGGTAGATAAGGTCTATAGATGACAAGAAACACGGAGCTATAGCATGCACCTTTTTTTAGCCTTTCTATTGTTCCTTTCTTGACAAGAACCATAATAACTCCTAAGAGTTTTGCAAACCTGCCCGCTCAAGCAATAATCCTGGATGGTCCAGTCTGAACATATTTGTACCTCTTTTTTTCATCACAGATGTTACTGAGTCAACAAAATTGAAGGTTGATTCCCTGCTGAAGTTTCAGGAACCTAATTAAAAATATGTTCAGTTAAGAGATAATCAATGACCAACAGGTAAGGAAGGGAAGACTTTTTGTTGCCAGAGCACCAAGACCAGATTATAAATAAGCATACCTCAAAAAAAAAAAAAAAAAACCCACCATCCTATTAATTGTGTCGATACATACCTGTAATGCCAGCTGATGGGAGCAGGGCAAGGAGCCACCCAAAGCTCAAGTCTAGGAGCTCTGAGGGCTAAAGATAGTCAGGTATCTACTGCCAACATGACAAGCCCCCAAAAGTAGAGGACCACTTGGGAAGAATGACAGGTCATAAGATAATTTGCTAAAAGCATCGACACACAAGAGTCCTGAGGGGCCACTATACCTCCAGCATGGATAAACTAGGGAGGCTCAAGTTTCAAAAAAAGAAATAAACAAGCACATAAGCATTATCTTAATTGTATACACATTCAAAAAGAGCACAAGCCATAGTAAGACATGAGTTCAAACTTTCTACTATCTGTATGAATTTTGTAGTCCATGAAAAATGAGTTTCTGAGCATAACAATTTATTAAGCAATGCATGCCAATCGCTCAAATCTGGACCAGGCTGTTTCAGCTTGAGCCTGGACCTAGAAAGTAAGAGAAGACAGATTTTTATACATTAAAAACAACTGATCAAATAGGACCCATTAACTAAAAGAAAACAATAATCAGGATGCAAAACTAAATAATGTAATTTCAAAGTCCAAGTAAGCTTTTCCAAGTTGGGAGTAGGGAAAATGAACAAATACAATTCTCTGAAGTCAGAAAGAAAAAGAAAAATAAAAAAAAAGATGTCCCACCTTAGCATCACGCCTCAAGACAGTCATAACCTCTAGGAGTTTTAGTCCTCTTGTGTGTCATTGGGACAATAGAATTTAGAGCTGGATAGGACGTGGAGAACATGGAATAATAATATTTGCATTAACTATATCAAAAGGCTTTATATATTACATAAGCTGCTATGTACTTTGAAGGAAGTTATTAAAATACAGGCCACTCTTTCCTTATCTCTTTATGGATCACGTGGTTTTTCTTAGTGTATTCAAGAATTCTGCCACTACAACAACTGTTCTAAGGCTTCTTGGCCTGTTTCACATGCCTTTCCACCACTTAGTGCCTAACGTCCTACACTAGTCTTCAGACAGACACTGAAATAACCTTTGGCAATATAGCAAAGGCCTATACTGCAATGAGGAGGTAATCTATGAAAATCCATGCTCCATCTGCTAACAGTATGACGCACTGCAGTTGGATTCCTCTTAAGGTAGAATACCTGAGATTATTTTCTTATTGGTTTTGGTAAGGCACTAACCAGACAAGCCTAAGATGATGAACTCTACTTTAATGAGAACAAAATGAGAGAGTGGGGGACGTGGGTAATCAGCCAGTATGGCTTTCAAAAAGAAACAGACAACCCCAGAACTGATCATATTCTTTTCCCAAGACCTAAGAAGTAATCTACATTACATGTTCAAGTCTATGTTGTGAGAATGACAACAAAACCATTCAAACCAAGATCCTATCCCTTGGATAGGGTCCAAGAAAATGTACCTTGCATCAAACTCCACAAAGAGCCAACATGGGAGTTTGCAGAGTGAAGGATTCAAAGCTAGGAGACTTTGGTTTGTTTCTCCATAATAGTCTCCTTTTTTGTTTTGTTTTTGTTGGCTGCGGAGGTTGTTTACTTGGGGTTAAGTGACCTACCCAAGGGACACAGCTAGGAAGTGTTAAGTGTCAGAGGTCAAATTTGAACTCGGGTCCTCCTGACTTCAGGGGTGGTGCTCTATCCTCTGCGTCACCTAGCTGCCCCCATAATAGTCTCTTAATCATCACTCTGATCCTCAATTTCCTCATTTGTAAAAAGGAGGATAATCTTATTTGTACTACCTGTTACTTCACAATACTGTTTGGACATGTATACATACATTGTATTTAATTTATATTATAACATATCTAATATGTATTGGTCAACCTGCCATCTAGGGGAAGGAGTAGGGGGAAGGAGGGAAAGGTTTGAACAAAAGGTTTCGCAATTGTCAATGGTTCAGGTGTATTTTACTTTAGAAAAGACTCAGCAGCAAACATGGAATGAATAACTCCTCTTTATATAGTATTTTACAATTAATAAACCATGGTCCATAGCATGAAACCATTAGATGAGTATACAATTAGATGAAAGGCTATATCCTGGAACAGATCACTGGTTTTTGAGCTAGAGGAGACCCTCGAAGGACAGAACCAACCCCAAATTGGCTGCTCCACAAATGAACTAAAGGCTTATTTTTTTTTAAGTGACTTGGATTAAATCACACAAGAGAGACAGTAATATTTGGTAAAAGGAAAGGGAAGGACTCCATGAAAAAAGCTTTATGTAAAAAAGAATGTAGCATCAAAAGGCATCACTTAGGACTCCTTCATCCAGGAGAATATACAATAAGTACCTCAGTGTCTGGCATACAGTAAGGATTTTGAAAAAAAATTTTTTCTTTCCTTCTTTCCTAGAGCAAAGTATGGGTTTGAGATATTTGCTGTTGTTGTTACTCTTAGTATTTGCACTCCCTTATACAATTCAGTGATGAACTTAACAAAATCACAGCTAATCATAAGACTAGAATAACAAATCTATTTTACTTTTTAAAAAAAAATGAAAAAGAAAAGGCATGATCTTCAGATTTAAAGGATTATGAAAAGATAGCACATCTACTACAGTCTGATTAAAAGATGTGTGTGTGTGTGCGCACGTGCGTGTGCGCACGTGCGTGCACGCACGTCTTACTCAGAACCATGGACAACAACTGAATTAAGAAAAAATTCAAAGACAGCACTAGATGGAAGTATTTGTTGAGTGATTTTAAAAGTTTATTAAACAAAATAGTCGTTCATTATTTGAGGAATAGTTAAAATATGTAATTTTTTACCAAACTGGAAGAAGTGAATGATAAAAGTTTGCCCCTTTTAAGTATGCCAGGAACACTGTACTAAGCATTGGGGATACAAAGATAGTCCTTGATCTAGAGGAGTTTAGAGTTTAATGGGGGAAATAACATGCAAATAACTATGTACAAACATGCTATACACAGGATAAATAAAAAATAAGCAACAGAAGGAAGGCACTAGAATGGAAACCTGCCTGTAGAAAACTCCTATAAAGGAATTTTAGTTGGGACTTGAAGAAAGCATAAAGCAAAGATTTACATTAATGGATGCAAAGTCAATCATGTACAGCTAAGAACAATGTACACAATGACTATAACAATGTAAATAAAATCATTACCACATAACACGAAAGTTACAAAACTGGAACAAAAATAAAGGCCCTAAAAAAGAGATACGAAAAGATACTTCTCACACACACCCTCAATCTAAAGTGGGGGAATCCACTGATATGTAATATTGTCTATATTTTCAGAGTTACTCTTCAATTTGACTTATTACTTTTCCTCTTTTTTCATTCTTTCTTTGCTGAGGAAATTGGAGTTAAGTGACTTGGCCAAGATCACACAGCTAGGAAGTGTTAAGTGTCTGAGACCAGATTTGAACTTGTTGAATGACTTTAATAGAGAATTTCTCCACAGGGAACAATGGATTTGGACTACTAGCTGAGCTATGAACTTCCGAAACTGAATCAATTCTCATCTTTCGTGGATAAGGCAAACCACACAAGTTATAAATTTCCACAATCCCAAATAACTTCCAATACCAAATAAGAATCATAACAAAAGCCTGAATATGGAAAGATAAGAACCCCAACCACACTCCATCACTCCTTCCCCATCACCTAACAAATTCAATATGAAAACCAATCCAGAGAGGCACAGAGGGAGCTAGAGCCTAACAACTGTAATCACTGAGGACAACTCAATCATTCCCTGCCCAACATTCTCTAAGCAAAACTGAAGGAAACTGTAACTTCCCCTTAAGTCAGCTAATTGCAGTTTTTGATCCTTGAGGGCCAAGCACCTAAAATAAAGATTTTTCTATTTTCCTTTGTGCCAAACCTGAATTTACTGCCGGTTAATCAGGAGTAGAAAATGAGTCAGGATATTTTTTTAGCATCAGTGCATTCTAACTACTCCAGGATTCAGTGGCTTGAAAGGGGGACCAATAACTGCCTAGCTGGAAATACTCAACTATCTCATCTAACTTTACTTTCCAGGGCCTGCAAAAAAAAAAAAAAAAATCTCTCTTGCTTCTATATTTCACAATAGCTCAATGCTTGTTTATATGAACAAAATTATGTTAGTAGCTTGACTTATACAGGTCTTGTTTACTCTGTTTACTAACCTGTAAAATGAAGCAACTACTGCTAAATCATCTTCAATCACTTCTCCTTCAAATCTCCCTCCAAGTGATTCTGTAAAGGTGTGTCTCAATTTGACAGGAAGGAAAGGAAAGGGGATGTGAGGAAAATGCAGTCAGGCACTGTGCTGAGCATTTCATTTTACTTTCACTACATCCCTAATAGATAGGTTCTATCATTATCATCCTGATTTGGCAGATGTTAAATTACTTGCTCGGGTTCATACAGCTAGTATCTTCCCGACTCCAAGACCAAGGATAAAATTTACTCAAGAAAACTTCATGGAAAGTAAGGGGAAAAACTATATTAGGAAGTTGTTCTCTGAGGTCTGCCTTTAGTTTTCTCATCTCTAACATGCAGCTTAGTGGAATTATAACCAACAGGAATCCAACATGAAGACATACCCAATATATACAAATAACTAAATGAGATGGTGCGTAAGAAAAGAATGTATTTCCAAAAGACCACAGTATTTCTTGCCCCACAAAGTGAAGCTCCAGACAAATCAGTATTGGCATACTAATCCCTGTCCTGCTCTAAAGATAATGAATATTCATTTACTGAACACCTACCTCCAGCTTGATATAGGGGGTGCAAGGTCAACAATCTCAAGAATCCTGCCTTTTTTCTAAGGGGGAAAGTCACTGACCAAAGAGAATACATATAGAGAGAGAGAGAGTTACATGCCAGAGGCTTCTCTTTTGCTCACCATAAATTAACAACATTAAAATTAGTTGAGTCCCTGGCACAGGTCAGTAAATCCAGTTTCAATGGCCCATGCCACATTTTCTATTTTTTGAAGCAGAAGCGTATCTGAAAAATTTCCATTTACCAAAAAGTAGGCTAGCATAAAATAAGAGGTGTCAAAGAAGGAGAGGAAATCTGGTTTTAACAGTGAGAAAGAAAAGTCTGCAGCCCGCCTGTCTCTAAGAGAGCACTTCTCATAAAAAAAGCATACCAATATAGCCTTGAAAACTAAAATTACACTCTAAAATGTAAGCCATTCAGTTACTACTTACCAAGGTGGCAACCAACAACAGCTGCTTTTTCCCTTTTCCACAATCCCCAATATTCTTTTTCAGAAGCGTGTCCTCCCGTGTCCTCCAAAGCAATTGTTGGTAGTAAATCTAACCTTATGAGCACCAGAATACTAGTCATTCTAACTTGCAAAGGATTTGGAAAATATGAATTACCTCCTTTGTGCAGATAATATCAAAAAACACTTATTGCTTGCCGACTGTGTACATAGCTCTTCAGCGACATAATTACCCCAGCATATGTCTCTGGCTTTCTGCAGAAAGTGAATTTTCTGTGCCTTTTGTTTTGTTTTGTTTTTTAATTCACTGCTGACCCTGTGTTAAGTGTCAATAACAGGTAGAGTTAATCCTATGCCAATAAAATGTTCCAAAGATTTCATAAAAGTTTTCAACTTTCCCTAACACAGCCCCATCTCACTAAATTTTGGCATTCTGAAAACCAGCTTTTATTGGCTAATCAAGTTCAGTTCTCCTCAAACACAGTGAACAGAGATTTTAGGATTAAGTTTCATTTCCTGAACTGAATGGAACATAACAACTTTGGGCTCTGGGGTACTACCTACTATCAGTCACATACAGAGAGTAACTATCCTAAAGAATTTTTTTTTTTAATTGCTGAAATCTCCAAAAATATCTTAAGGTTTACCAACTAGATTTCTTCCTAAAAGGCCAAGCCTTCAAACCCAAATCACTAAGACTCTCATTGATTGGTCAACAATAAGTCCCAGGATCAAAATGATCAGGTTGGGCTCTGATTGACTCAAAATGAAAGTAAATAACAACTGTTTTGGTCAAAAATCCTGATAACATTACCTCCCAGGTTGATTTTTTGTTTATTTGTTTGTTTTGGACTAGATTACCTTCAAACCGAAATCTGTTAAAGACTTTAGCTGAAAAGGACTAAAGTTTCCCACTGCATTTCTAGTTGTGTCTTGTTACTGGGCCTAGAGGCTCCAAAGGGGAAATCGAGGCTGGTGACTTTGCACAGCCCTGCCTCACTTAAATCCAACTGACATATCATAGCATCATCTCCTTCTCGTGGTCCTCTTTTGAGACAAAGGGCAAACAAAACAATTATTCTTTTTTCCTCCATTTTCTATATTATATTAGATCAAGGAAGATAGATATGAGAAGAGTCCTTTTTAAAAAATATTTATTAAGTTTACTGTCATCCAAAAATGGCATTTAACCCATTTCTTCTGTTTAAAGTTTTCTTCTAAAAGGAAAAAAACTTTCATTAGCACACATCATTGTGGACAGTTTTAATCATAACTAGGAAAAGACAGAAAAGAGGAGGACCAGAGAAAAATAAGGAGATAAACTGAATTCCACAATTATCTAAATAACCTACAGATGATTTCAGACCCATATTGCTAGACTTAATAACAGAAAGTGAAATTACCATAATGAACACTCTTGATTCTAGAAGCTTTACTTAAAGAGCTTC
Source organism: Antechinus flavipes (assembly GCF_016432865.1). NCBI lineage: Eukaryota > Metazoa > Chordata > Mammalia > Dasyuromorphia > Dasyuridae > Antechinus > Antechinus flavipes. The sequence goes on from NC_067398.1 coordinate 548,651,707, forward strand.
TCCCATAACATTCTCTCTCCAGCATCTTTGCAAAAGTGAAATTGAAAACACAAATTAAAGAGTTCAAATCTCACCCAACCCCATACTACTTTCCCCTATTGTTCCCTTAGAATTCTAAATTTTGATCTAAAAAATAAATAAAATGGAAGCCTTTTTGATTTGGAAATGGAATTACTTTCCAGAATAGAAATGTTATTTTAATATTGTACAGATAAATGACTTCAAATACTTTTGTTGTTTTGAATTTTTTAATTTGTTTTTGTTTTTTTTTCAGGGGATGGAAAAGATGGAAACAGGCAAAATGGATGTTTCAGTGTTAATTTGTTTTTTTTTTTTTTTTTTTTAACCTTACATTTATTCCTAATGATAGCTCTCTGGGAATGGGAGTTGGGACAAGGATACATGAAGGTGAAGTAAAAAAATAATATACCAATAAAAATTTCTTCTAAATAAAGTAAAAAGGCATCTCACAGCTTCTTAACTATATATTCATTTAACTAGTAGTACCCCCAAACATCTACAATGGTCATAGGAAAGCTCATGCTTTCACTGCTGGTAACTTTGCACAGATGAGCGACTTTGACCTCTCTTCCAAAAGGGTGCCAAATCAAACATTAGAATATTGTTTATTAATCACAGGAAAACTCCAGTGTTTAAAGAATTCCTTGATACCATTGGGCATGAAAAAGATGCTGAATGAAGAGGGCTTACCCGCCACTGTCCTCCTTCCCCCCTCCTCCCCCACACACAAATAAGCTTCAGACATATCATGTGACCACTTGGTCTTTCCAAATAGACTCCACTGCCAAGTAATTGGTTCATAAATTCCATTCATAACTTGAAACGGAAAGGGGCCGAAATGAGCTATCTGTCTGTAATTTTAAATGCTGTCATTACTCTCCTGGCTGCAAGCAGTTAAGGAGAGCCTTAGTGCAGCTCCTAAATTACTGATGCAGTTTATTACTTTTGAATGAGCTAAGAGCAGCTATGATGATCTCATTGCGGGGAGGAGAAAGGGGTCTCACACACTTCCAAATGTTCAAATCTAGAATGTCTTGATTAATCAATCATTTAATGTAAGCCTTTCCATCAAGTACATTACATTGTACATTCAATCTTTTCGTTACATTCCAGATCAGTCCTTAAATTTTAAATGACTTCATTTCTGATGCAGACCTTTTTCATTATTAGAAAAAATTGTTTGTTATGTGGGATGGTAGTTTTTTCCAGGATTTTTTTTCGAGGGGGGAGAGAGAATGTCTTCTTTATGTATTATTACATCAGAATAGTATAAAAATGACATTTTTTTCCCTTATCAAACTCCTAAACAAACCTAGAATCTGTTAAGATTCTAACAGGAAAAAAAATTGGGTGGGAAGAGGGGCCCCAAAAAAATTTAAGTTATTTAATATACTTCTCCTCCCCATTCCCCCAAATCATACCATTAATATACTTTCAAAGTTCTGCTAACTATCAGTAATGGAACTGAGTTTCTGGCCCTCTAGAAAAATCACATCAGAGTATGAAGTGGATGAGAAAACATTCAACCAATGTCCTTATTCCATTCCTGCCCTCCAGACCCTTTTGCTGAGGAATGAAAATTAAATATTCAAACAACATAAGCTGTAGATAGATGATGGCTCTTGAGCTTCCTGAAGTGGGTAAATTTTAACCACACTTTTCCCAGATACAGTTTTGCTCAGAACACTCAGATAACCCTAGCTAGTTAAAGCTGACAATACCCAGAGATAAATTAGGGGATAAGAGAGCTATTTCCAAATGCCTTTTCTCACTCATTTCCACACATGCCACCTTACACCTATTTCGTAACAGCTCTAAAAGAATTTAGCAACTGGAAGGCAGTCCAAACTTACCATTGTAGAGAGCAGAAAAGGGAAGTGACCTGACCTCAAAGTTACAACCCTCACCTGTGTGAGGATGGGTTGGAGGGAGAGAGGGAAATGGGGAGAACTAAGGGAGGGGGGAGAATAAGGAGTTACAACTCAAAGCCTCAAAGATACCCAAAGCCTGATGTTCTTTTCATCTTTTACATCTTTACTCAAATCAAAAATCTATTTTCTCTATTCCTTTGAGATTTTAATCACAGAAACGTGAGAATTTTGAAATCTGCTTTTAAGAGAATGTGAATTAACATGCTTTCAAGTATTTCTAAATGGATAAAATAATCAAGACAAAGATCTAAGAGGTAGAGACAACAGGCCAGAATATAATGAACCAAGCTGTAGTTAATAGAAATAGATGTTACATTATCATCTTATGCTTTATGCTAGATAAAATCCCCACTGATTAAAAAAAAATCTCTTGTTGCAAAATAACAGGTACAAAACTTCTTCATTTTACTTACTGATGGAGAAAGTCTCTAAGAAAAACGTGTAACTGAACTGATATTTCAGGAACCACCATCCTCAGAGCTCACAAAAAATCTATGTGTATATTTGGAATTAGCATCTCAGTAAGACCATATTGCTATGCAATACCATACTGGTATGGGAAAATATAGCTTGTTCATGCTGGCTAACCAGTTTTGTTCTATTTAAACATTTAGGTCTTAAGAGGCCATTCAAGAAAATATCTCTTTCTCTACTCAATGCCTCATCCTGGCAACAAAGACTCTGGGTTCTAACACTGCCAATGAAGCCAAACTCTGGCAGGTCTGACCATTGGGAAATGATTTGCCTTTTTCCAAGGATCAGCTGAGCTAAGTTTGGAGAGGCTGATCACCAGATTGGCCAAAGAGTAATGAAATGTTTGGCCAAAGAAATCCTCACAAGAACTGTATTAACGAGTTTTGTAACTTGGGTCCAGGAACTTTTTTTAAAAAATATTTTATCTGGATTTCAATATAACTGTTTTGGTTTGTAATTTCCATGTATTGTTTTATGCATTTTAAAAATGATCGCGAGATCCATAGGTTTCAGACTGCCAAAGAGGTGTAGGATCAAAAAGAAGGTTTTTTTAGAATCTTTCCTAGTCTTACTAGGACTTGCATAAATCTAGAGCTTTAAAGAACCACAGACACCAGCTAATCTAGCTCCTTCCTCATTTTAATTTGAGGAAATTGAGAGCAAGCTGGTTTCAGTAATTTGCCTGGGGCCACACATAATGTTTCAGAGATAGAAAGAAAAATAAAGTCAGCTGCCATTAGAACTGGCATTCTTCATCTTGGAATCTTTTTTTTTTCTTTTAATATCATAACATCTCAATATAATTACCTTGTTTTGCAATCCTATGCAGTATCTTATGCATGTCTATAACCCCCTCACCCCTCCAAAAAAAGAGAAAAACAGAATACTATGAAGAGTACTGGATATTCTCAATCCAGGCAAATTTACTGATCCGACATCCAGCCCTGTTCCAGATAATATTGTGAGAAATACTCAAAAGTTAGGTTTCCACAAAGTTTCCAATAATGTAGAATAACAAGAACTACTGACCAATCAACTTTCAGAAGGAGCTAGTCTGTCAAATCCTGATAAAGGGGAGTAAGCTAGAAACTAACTTAAACAGGCCAAGATCAATGACCAAGAGAGGGCTTTCCTTCTTCAAACTTGTTTAATAAGGCGAAGAAAATTGCCATTTTTAAACATGAGACGTATGACTAGGAAGGGAGAAACTGTGCAAGGGATGGATAAGGAAGACTGCAAACCGAAGTGCTTGGATCAACTAGAACTCTATGGGGACATTCCAACCAGTATTTGAATAAAAATGACTTCTGAGGAATTGGCCTGTATGATCCTGGGCAAGTCCCCCAATTGCCTGTCTCAAAAAAAAAAAAAAAAAAAAATCCCTCTGAGACATAGCTTTATTTATTAATGCTAGATTATATACTTTTTAAAAAAAGACATGTAACAGAAATTTGCAATTTCACATATTCTATAAAGAAATGTTCATAGTTGTCATTTATCAAGTTCAGGAGGAAAAAAAATCAAAATTCCTAAAACTGTTGCATGTATGTATGTATGTATGTATAAAGAAAAAATGTTAGAATGTTTTCTTCAGCATCCCCAACAAGAAGCAATCTAGAAAAATTCTAGTGAAGAGGAATCCATCACTGCTCCCCAAGGCAATATTGAGTCCACAATCTGCTTTTCTTCAACTTCCATCCTCATTCCTAGGCTCAGCCAACTGAGGCAAAGCAGATCTAAGTCTCAAGTTCTTCCACATATCTCCCAAATCTTTTTTTTTCTCCAGGTTAAAAATCTCTTCGCGATTTCCTTTTATCATCCTGAAAATTCTTTTAGAAAAGCTTCAGTACAGCACCCAATAATGAAACTCCTGGTCGGATCTTCAGTTCAACATGCACAATGCCCTGGGATCAACACAGCCTTTGATTTAACAACACTCAATGCCAAAGATGCCAAAAGAACAAGAGATTTAGGGGAAGCTGAAGAACTCCTTAGGAGGTAATAAGAAATTACAAGCCTTTTTTCCCCCTGAGACAAGAAGGGATGGCAGGTCATGACAGGTTAAACTGTGGATTTGGAAATTACAGCTGTTAGAATAATCTCAAACAGTACTTTGGGGATAGCAGCATTTTCACTGCCCATTTCAAGGGGGCAGGACAAAAGAGCTTTTTAAACCCTAATACATTATAGAAACGTGAGCCATCAATAAAAATTCCAACAGTATGACCTCACTATGCATCACCCAAGGAACATGGAAGCCAAGAAGGGTGATTCAACTTCAGGCTTCACTAGGAGCCATATTCAGTTCTGGGGACCTTGGGTGAGGACAGACACATAGACTGGACCATGCAAGGGAGGGTGACCAGGAGGGCAGGGGTGGCTTTTTTTTTTCCTTTTTTTTTAGAATCATTCCATTAGAAAGTATATAGCTACTTGCCTGAGAAACAATTTAATATCAGAAGCAATTAGATAAGACTCACTCCATTTATTACTTAGAAGGTTTTGTTTGATATGTTTTTTCCTCTTAAATGGACTGACAAAAGCACATTATATCACAAAATTGGTAAAGGCAGCCTGGTATATAACTAGGAATGCAGACCTGGATTCAAATCCTATTCTGACTAGCTACGTGACTACTTTGAGCCTCAGTTTCTTCAGCTGTAAAATGCCTACTCTTCTGTATTATCTACCTCACAGGGCTGTTCCAAGGATCGATGAGATGGAGAATGTAGTGAAGTATTTTGTAGAGCTTAAAGCACTATATAAATGTCTGCTATTACTTTTAATTTAGGCACTGATCTTCTGTTTTGCTTTCCAGGAGCTATTTCAAAAATAAGGGGGGGGGGGGAGGCTTTTTTTTGTAAATCGAAATAATCTAGTATGAAGAGATACCTATTTACAGTAAAAACAGAAAAAGCATTGAAATGACAGAACCTTGAAAGGTACTTTTCTATGTGAACATATAAAGGCTCTGAAATGTTCTCCTTTTCAAAGGCAACGTTTACTCTTACTTCTATGACCCACACAGAATTGTTACTGGCCTGACAGATGTGGTCATTCTTTTGTGTAAGGGAGTGGCAGGGGGGAGTCAAATTAAGGTTAAAAACTGAATAAAACCCTAGGAAAGCAAAGTATAGTCCATAAATGGGATGGGGAAAGGTAAAAATAGCTCTTTTGCAAACAGGAAATTGTTGCCTGACATTATTGCTGGGTTTGTTTTTTTTTAATGTTTTAGAAATAAAAATACAAGGAGTGACTGAGCCACAGCACGAGTGACCACTGAACCTAATGAGAATTGATTTTTTTTTTAATAATACATCTACAAACCATCTTACCAACTCCTCATCACAGCTGCTTGAATTTGGCTAGACACCACAAAGCTTTTAACAACAAAAAGAGATACAATGACTGATACAGGTCCTGTAAACAATCCTTCCCATTTCATTTCTCATTAGAACCTTCCAGTAGCTGGTTTAGAGATTTTCCAGATTAAGGCAATATCCACTTTTTTTTTTTTAAGGGTTCCCCCCCCCCATCTTTGAAATAGCTCCTTGAAAGATGGAACCAGGACTCGAGTAACTTTTGTCTTTTTTTTTTTAAGACTTTATTTCTTTTCTAGATGAAACAAATTCATTTTAGACATTTTCTCAAATGATATTAATAAGTCCTGTCTTCCTGTTGCTGGCTCCTTGACCCCCATGTTAAATTTGAGCTCTAAGGGTTGCATGAGGAGAGACAGAATAATTTAGCAACTTGCAGGCAGCCACAAACCCCATTCCTCACCTGAATTGGATCTTTCATTGCCCCAGGGAGAACTGTGCCAAAGAAAGGCCTAACACAAGCTGCTCACATCAGCTTTATCCAAAGGGGATGGGGTAAGAGAAGAGGCTTTAGTTCTCATTGAATCTCCAACAAACTAGGCATCACCTAGTGGAACGTTTCTGCCAGCAGAATAAACCTATCCAAATCTCTGACTTCCAAGGCACGAGCTCCCAGACAGACCTACAGAGACTTGCCCCACCTTTACTCCCTCAAACCGATCCTGCCACATTTCATTCTGATTGGCAGCTCTACTGGCTATTTCAATTTAATAATGATTTGAACAATTCAAAATCCCTAGTTATTTTGATATCAATCAGCAAGAATTTACTTACAGGTGGGCACTGGAAACAAAAAATTAAACTGACCCAATCCACAAGGAGCATATATTCCACTAAGGAAACAGCATGTACATATGTATATAGTAATGTACAATACATATGTAAATAACACAAAAACAAGATAAAAAAGATCCAAAAATGGGAGCTAGCATAATAATCTGCTATACAATTGTTACTCCTCCCCATGCTGTTCACATATATAGTTATGTATGATTCTTAAAAAAAACTGAAATGGCAGATTTTTAGGACTAGCTCCCAGACCTCTGATCCTGGATAAGTTCTTCATAACTCTCCCCATCTCACCTTCATCATTTGCAAAATAGGAACTATAACCTGTTATCACCTAACCAATACCTTACTGCCCTGCCAATAATCAGAAAGGATGTAAATGAAATACACCCTGAAAATGGTTAGGTCTATTCAAAAGCGAGGTATTAAAAATGAGAGTCGGTGCAGCCAGATGGTGCTGCAATGGATAGAACACGGGCCTTGAAGTCAGGAGAACTTAAATTCAAATCTGACCTCAGACACTTTACTAGCAGTGTGATTCTGGGGAAGTCATTTAATCCCAACTGCTCTCCAAAAATAAAGAATGACATAGCCCTACGAGTTATCTTATCTGACTTTAAATGCAAATATTTGGCCTTCCTTTCCATTTCATCAGGCTGCTAACAGGGAAAGAAACATCAAAGCCTAAAAGCCATTTTCCTAGGAAAACAAATCTACTTGCTGCACCCAATTTAGGCATAGTATATTTATTACTTTTCTCATATGGATATGCCAATACCTGAGTTACATGTTACATGCAGCTCAGAAACACTTGGGAGGTCCAAACTTCTTTAGAGATGAGGAAACAGATCCAAAAAAAATTTATTCTAACCAAGTAAGGGCCAACATCCTAGGATTCAGACCCAGATTACTGTTTAACAGCAAAAGCAGCAATACCAATAATACTAAATTATATTTCCATACATTTTTTTCATTTAATCCCCATTCTAAACCAATCCTCCCTTTTATTTTCCTTTTTAAGAAAATTAGTTTACCTAAAAACAATTCCATTTCTTCCCCACTGCACCTCCAGAAGAATTTGTGTAAGTGTGTTTTAACCAATTTGAAGCTGGCACCAATTAAAGATTACCACAAACTTGGAGCTTTATCTTACTTCTACTCTAGAAGATACTATAATTGCCAGTCTCATCTATAATCCCCAGTCTCATCTAGTGTGACTTCTTAAAAGACCTCACAGGTGAAATGGCTAAAATTCTCATGCCACTTCCTTTCTAGTGGTATCATGGAAACATGGATTTTTTAAGTCAATGAATTACACATTTTGAGATCTAAGTTGTGCTGAATTTTTTTTAGGGGGTAGGGAAAAAAACATTTACACTGTACTATATGGAAATCTTATCAGTTCTCTGAGCTTCAATGCATGCAATGTCAAGCTGCTAACAAAATGGATAATAACATCTGAGAATATCTATTTAAAAATTCACAGGGTGTTTTGGATGCAAAAGAGAAAGTCAACTCCTCCTAGGAACAGTATCAGACACATAAGAAGTGCTTAATATTAGTTGATAGCTGGAAATCTGGAAATAATTTGTTTCGAGGAAGAAATAACTTGTTTGAAAAAAAGAGGAAGGTAGGGAGGAACAAATATGTTGAATATTTAGAGACTATTTTCCCTGTTAAAGGAGTGCTTTTTCACAGTTGCTGAATGTAAGAAGAAATAGAAGAAATCTGCTATTCAATAAAAATGGGCTAACATTCAAGGATGGCATTCAATACACCGTTTACAAAGTAACTGTAGGATCCTGCAGATTCTAGGGGTTACTCCAAATTATTTTACTGTGATGTAATTTTATTAAAATGAATAATACACTGCTAAAAGAGTAAAAGAATAACCATATTCCTAGTCTTCAGAGGGAAACAATTGACACCCATTTCTCTGAAGTATATTAGCAAATAAAATGTAGTGCTTTAGGTAATAGATAAAACTTACAAAACAAAAAATTTCCTCTTCTCCTTTTCCTATCTTCTAAAACTTCTAGTATCCAGCAACCAACCTATATGGAACAGAGCCCAAAAGGAAGCTAATAAGAGAGTTCTGATTGACCAAAGTAGAGAGCATAAAATCTACATGTTCATTCTCAAGAATTTTATTCACTTTTAGATTGTTACTAAAGAGCTGGGTACCACAGAATGACGAGTGAACACCAGAGTGAGTCAGAATCTCTTGTCTGAATTCAAATCTTGGCTAAGACACTTCTTAAATCATGTACTTGTAAAAGATCAAATGAGATAATATGTCTACTCTTACCAAATTGTAAAACATTATATAAATGCTAGATACTATTGCAACTCACCTCTTAATTTACACAAAGTCAGCAAAGCTCAGTTACTTGTCAAATTTATCAAAAAAAAAATTTTTTTTAATGCCAAAAAAGGAATTTATGGGGAAATGCAGTGACCTCACTGAAAGTAGCAACAAATGAAAATCCAAGAGTGGAAACAAAATAAGTACCCAATGACTGGCAAATTGTAATGTGAATACAATTCAATATTACTAGGCTATCCCAAGTGACAAATGAAGGATTCAAAGAAACACAGGAAAACAAACACACGTGTCAGTGACAACAATGAAAAGAATGAGACTGTGTAACTAGAATAACCAATCTTGGTCCCAGAGAAATTAGGAAATTTGTACCTCCTTCTCTCCCTGGAGAGGTATCAGATATTTCTCAGTTGGCTAAAATTGTTTTATAAAATAAAAATATTGTAAAATAATAAAAATAAATAAAATGAGAGAAAGGAGTGTGATAAAGGAAAAGGTTCTCAGAAACAGCAGGTACTTTAAAAGAGAAAAAAAATGATACGGGCAAGTGACACCATCCATCCCTAAAAAAAGCTGTAAGAAATTATAAATGGCAGGTATTTCAATATTGCAAACACAGATGGTTTTAATCAACCATTGGGAGTGTAAGATCACACAGTAAGCATTTATATAGCACTTCCACCATTTGATTTTCACAACAACTGAAGGCAAGTGTTGCCATGTGATCCTCTTTTTACAGCTGAACAAAGTGAAACAAACAAGATACCATCGAAGATTCTGACGCTGGATTTGAATTCAGGCCCTCCCTCACCCCAGACCTACCCTTTCTGCACTCATCGCCTCGGAGGATCTAACGAAGAGAGCACAGAGGCCCTGCAGTTCAACGCTCAAATTTTAGCAAACATGGAAGTGGGGTATTGGGGATTGCATGACTTATCCCAGATCATCTACTATTCAATACTAACTATAAGTGGTAGGGATTTGAGCCAAGGGCCAGACCCCGCAGGGGCCTTCTTTCCACAGTACCATACTAAGGCTAGCTGCTAATGATCAAAACTCAGACCTTTTTATGCGTTGAACACAGGAGACTTCTCCTTACTCCTCTTAAATGGAGGCAGGATAGAAAACACTAACAGACTCTTGTGGGCTCATTCAGAAAATGGAGAATTTTTCTTTTTTTAAACAGAACAGAATCATTCGGAACTATCATACCAAAGTACATCACAGCAAAATCTAGGCTCCTTACAGAGATTCCAAGGATTTGACTTTTCAATGCTTGCCATCTGTATGGAAATATCATGACCTATATATTTCCCTACCTTCTTAATGTATACCAAAGTCAATCTTACCTCGATGAACAATAATGATTTGCACTACATTGCTGATGCCCCCTACCAAGACCCAATCATACCACCTTCTGCCAGGATCTTTATACCTGCATTTTGTCTCTTAAAACTTCATCTGCATTTGAAGCCAAGTCTTTCAGTTGGTCGGGCTATCCAATTTCTTGGTCAAAGCAACACAAGCAGCCCTGGGCCATAAACTCTGTGGTGGATGTAAAGCATGGATTTCATACCTAATCAAACGGATTTCTTTATTGGAGAGGAGGGGTAAAGAGAAGGGGTGAAGAGAGCAAGAGATGGGAACAAGGGTTCTTAAATCCCAAGGAAGTCCAAAAACAGCCTTTCAAAACCATTTAAAATATCTATAATATAAGGAAAGTCAGGGATAGCAAAATGAGCTGCCACTCTAGATTAAGGATTCATTGCCTTCTGGTTTCCAGGAATTAAAAAACAAGTCTATTTGTATTTACAACACTGAAGGCAAAGGCTGCAAAGAATAAATTAAAATACCTCCAAGTTCCGCATGTTTCACTTTTTTTAATTTAAATATATCTTTCCTGGGGAGATCTAAAAGCAGGCCACTAATGGGTTCTGCCTCAATTATGAGGCCATTCAACCTCTCATCGACCATTCTATTTCACAAGAATGGGCTCAAGCACAGAAGAAGCTTCCCTTTGAAGAAGGGGAGGGGCTTACTAAGGAATAGGGGACGCATCAACCCAAGGGATTTGGCTTCATTTAGACTTCAGCAATGAAACATGACAGGTCCTGGAAAACATTCCCCAAAAGAACGTTCCTTGACTATCAGAAAAAAATCCAGATCCAGCTTTGCTGATGGGTTCAGAAAAGGGGCTATTACACAACACATTCATTGCTAAAATGAGTCAACATGGAGCAGAGAAAAGGAGACGAGAAAGGAAACTGACAAACAGGAATGTGAAGTTCACAACACGAGATGGAAATGTAGTCACTAGCTATAATCTTATTTAAAATTTTCAAAATATTCCATAGTATTAAATAACATTTAGTACACTGTATGAACCAGACTTGCAACTCTGTCTTGTGAGATTTAAGGCACTCTGATATTTCAAAGGATGTGTGATCTCACTCATGTGGTAACTCTCAAGACAGAAAAATCATGCATGACAACCAATGCTAGGCCAGTCTTCTCCATGTCCTCCTGTAAATCCCATGCAGGGGGTGCTGCAGGGCGATCGAAAGGTTATTCTTCACACTTGCTACAGAACAAGGCCTCCTCCCTCCTTCTCCAGTCTTGTTGGTATCTTGTTGGAAATTCAAACCATCATTACTCCAAAAATGACATGGGGAAGGGAGAGTAAAGGGTTAAACCGTCTCGAGTGATACTATGGTTTGCAAAACCAGGAATCAAAAGGGGGAAGATGGGCAAAGAGGAGAACTGAATTTTCAGAAATGGGTAGGTCAGGAATTTAAAGCTGTGGCCCCCTTTTTATTTAAAATCACCTTTTTAAGTAAAGGGGAATAAAGTAGAAGTCCTGAGCAAATAAATGGGAAGGGGAAAGGAATCAAGAAGCTTTAATTAAAAAGCATGTAAACAAGCTCATTTCCCATTCCAGTTTCTTTTACCTAGCCACTGGTGAAAATGCATTTTGTAATAAGGCAAAATCATGTCCTACATGAAAGTGTTAAGTGTATGTGTATTCACTAACTACCACCTAGGGAATTTAAGGATATTTTTATTGAACTACTCAAGTGTAATTAAACATACCTGTGGGCTTTAAAACTCAACTGAGACCACATTGTCACCATCTCCCCCTTAAAAAGGTGGTTTTGGAGTTGGGGGGGAAAGAGACAATGGAAACTTGACTGATGCTAACAACCATTTGGCCAGAAATATTGTACCAATTCAAGCCTTTTTTAAGCCTAGCACTTGGGGGCAGGAGGATATAGAAGCTAGAGTCCAAAACCTATAGTTCTTCTCCCCCTCCCAAATTGGAAACAGCTAAACTGAGAAACTAATTTCCCAACTTGGCCCTGCTTTAATTTAACTCCAACAAATTTAGAGAAGCTACATTACTACAGTTGACAGGGAGCCAACATTTACTTTGGCAGAAAAGAACCAGTCACTGAAACTATTTTTTACTACTACTACTTTTACTAAATGCTGCCCCAGGAGTGGGCCACTTACTACTGCCCTTTTCAAGGACAATCCAGAATAGTTCCATGAATTCAGGAGGAGAGGGATTAAATAGACTTAAGGTAACGAGGCCTTATTAAAAACTATACTTGGCAAATAAAGATCATAAGTGAGTTGTTCCAATTTATTATTATACAATTTCAGACTTGAAAGGAACCATAGAGATCATCTAGCTCAATAGTTTCATTTTACAGAGGAGCAAAGTGAGGCACAAAGAAGGGAAATGATCTGTTCCAGTCTAATATTTTGGGGCAGATCCTTCAAATAAAACCAGAGTTGGAAAGGACTTTAGGCTACCTGTGAATAGTCACTATGAAATCAGAAACTCAGAACTAAGTTCTGACTTAGTCTAAAGAACTATAGACTAAGCAACATCAACTGATGAAAGCAAAAAGAGACTTTGAGGCAAATAGAGGCTTTCATGAATTTTAAGGTGTGGAAGAGAGAAATTTAATATAATTATTACTTCTTTCTCTACTGCCCCACCAAGTTAAGTGCCCCCACTGAATCTTCCAGTCTTAAGGGTACCATCATAACTAGAGGAAAAACCAGATTGTAGTCCCAGCTCAATTATGTAGAAAATATAAAGTCAAAACTGCTTTGAACCTCCTTTACCAGTTTATTCTAAGGTTCAAAACAAAGCATATCAAACTACTTCACAATATGAAAGGATTATTATTCAAGGATGTTTTTAAATTCTAAAGCAGGGGTGTCAAGCTAGCAATCCAAATGTAGATGGAACTAGATCAAAATATTAACTGGGAAAAAATTAACAAAATATAAATAAAAATCTACCAGATAGATCATGTGACTTATCTCGTTTTCCAAGTCAACATGATGTCCACAAGGATCTGGTTCTCCAAGATGATACTACTACCAGAATTAACCCTAATGCAAACATAAATATCCCACAGCACATAACATATCAAGAGGAATTTGTCACAGAGCAGAAATGAGCATCTAGAACTCCTTTCTATTATAGGGTATTTTGGGGAAAGTCTAGACAATATTGTGCAGAGACACAAGGACAGAACCAAAGCCTATCTGCACCCCTTTTGTTAACTTAGTTGCCTAAATTAGTTACATTTTCAGAGTCTGAGTCACATGGGACTTCAAAGCCTAGACCTCCAATCGCCAAGCTGCTGCCTCTCAACCATCTCTTATAATAGGGAAACAAAATATACACGGGGGCCTAACACAGTGCTTCACACACATAACAGGAACTTAATAAATGTTTGCTGAATTGAATCAAGCAAGTACAAATTATGTACCAGAGCTCTTTGGGAGATGTGCTGAGAAAAGTAAAAGCAGGTGATCATAGGATCAGAATTTTACATCAGTCAAGTGCTGTTAATCAGGTTAGCCAGAATTCCTAGAGGCAAATCCCCACCAGCTCCAACATTCTGTGATCTTCAGCATGAAGGCAGGACGAAAGTTTTCCTACACTTAGACATACAATTTAATATCCACAAACATTATTCCTGATCCATTTCCAGAGAGCATCTTGAAAAGGAGAGACAGAGAAAAGAGATAGAGAGAGAAGAGGAGGAAGCGGAGCAGACAGAGAGAAGAGAGACCATCTAAACAGTATCTTTAAGTCAGAGAGACAATTTAAGAACCATAAGATGAGGTGAAAACCTCTGCGATCAGATATTGCTTCATGAGCATAAGAAAGCTCAAACTGGATTGCTATTCTGTGAAAGAACCCAGGAAAACCTAGGTTCAAATTCCATTTCTAGTATTTACAGGCTGTGTGATCCTGCTCAAATCACTTAACCAAAGTCCCATATGAACAAAGTCGCAAATTCACTCATAGTAATTCAGCAGAGCTAAGTAGGGGGCAACTGGGTGGCACTATACATAGCAGCCCCAGGCCTGGAGTCAGGATGAGTTTACTAGCTGTGTGACCCTGTTCAAATCACTTAACCTCTGACTCAGTTTCCTCATCTGTAAAATGAGCTGGAAAGGGAAATTAGAAAAGTAAAACTCTTCAATATCTTTGCCAAAAAACACCCCCCACCAAAAAAAAAAGCTAAATTAAACTAATCAACAAAAGAGCAAAGGAAACAGTCCCTCTCTCTTCTAAATCCAGTATACCAAATCCCCCTATACTGAAATACACTATACCAAAATACCCCTCTGCAAACAGATGATAAATAACACTCAACCCCAGTATCAAGTATTTAGAAATGCACTGCTATCCACAAGAGCTAATCCTCTGCCAACACAGCTGTAACTACATATTTCATTATGTTATACAAGTACATTGCAGAGTTACAAAACAAACGACTATGAGAGATTCATAGTGTTGAGAGAAATAAGTTTACCTGTACCTATCCCAGGCCAAAGAGTGCTCCCTACACAATATGTGCTTAACAAACATTTGTGCAGTAAATGACATGCAAACGCTTCTTGGGGTTATTTCTGACATTATCTACCTCTCCATGACAACATTCAATTCCCTCTCCTTCCAATGCAGTTTGAATAGACATAATCTTAATGTAGAGTGGTATCGTAAGATAGAAAGAGAACAAGATTTAGAGGAAGCATCAGATCCAATTCCAGGTTTGCCCCTTGAAAGCCAAGTGACTTCAAAGACAGAAGGGTAGAGAACACTGTTTCCAACTTAAATCAAGATCTCCAAAAGCCTAATGGTTAAAGGGCCTAAAAAAGCATATGGTATATAAATTTACCATTTCCTTGACCTAACCAGCCACCTTCTTAAGGGTTGAGAACTAAGTTCAAAACTGTGCTGGAAAAAGTTAACCATACTAGCAATGGGGTCCCCCACCATCCTGGGCTATGCACTATTTCACGACAGTAAAACCAGAATGGGTTTGTGAAAGAAAAAGTCAACCCAGGACAACCCCTTTAAACCTTAAGACAGTGATAACATTTCCTATAATTACCCTACCAAGAAGGATTTTTTTAAGTTGGAAGGAACCTTAGAAATGCAATGCAATTCCCTCATGTCAGAGGGATGGTATAAGCAACTTGCCTAAAGCTAAAAGCAACTAATGAGTGTCCAGCTGAGCTGGAGCAACTTAGAAAAGAGGGCCAAGCCATGTGACCCAAGACAAGCCCAAGGAAATAGACAGATTTTATAAGATCCCTTATCTAGAGCTGGAAGCAAATGGAAGCCATGTGGTCCAAAACAGGTCATGGAAATTAACTGACTAGCAGAAAGTCACACAGATCAAAGACGCAAAGACAGAATCTGGACCCAGATCTTGGGCCTCCAAAACAAATGCTCTTTCTACTGTACTAAGAGTGTTTAACAACATTCCCCAATAAATTTCTTCCAAGGTTTTACCACAAGAAACTCTTGCAAGGAAAAGCTCAATTGAACTAGAGATCAATGTGCTTGAAGATATCATTACAGTACCTAATTCATCTCTACAGCCTGAAGCAGCTCACAAAAATATTTGAAATCATCAATATACATACAGACTATCCAAGGTTTTAATGTGGGGACTCAAAGTCCATTATGTTGGTGGGGAGGGAGGAGGGGGGAGGAGGAAGAGTGCCTTTTGACCCTACAAATGGATCACAGTGCAAATACTGCCAAAAATCTTATTGCAAGTCTTTAGGAGATCAAACAGGTTAATAACCAAACTTAAAACTAAATTTATGAAGAGGGTTTTTTTTTAATTTAATAGAAATTTAACATCTGTGATTTGGACAGATCGGATGCAAGACCCCTTTCCCAATTAACTAATTAGAGACATCATCAGGTACAAAGAAAAAGCATTTATTTAATCCCTGCAGGGAGAGGCCCAGACAAATCTGGGAGCCATCCCAATTCCACCATGTGCTCAGAACCTGGCCAGCTTCTGGCTGGTCCAGGGTTTAAATGCAAAAGACCAGAGCTTTCTCATTGGATAGACTAAAACCATCCTTGACCAATGATTACCAATGTTGGCTGCCTTCCACAGGTCATATCACTTCTTGCAACTTCTTGTATCACAGGGTTCAAAGTTCATCCTCCAGAGATCATATGACCTCCCCAAGGTCCTAGCTCTGGGAACAGGAATCATGTGACTGAGAAATACTTCATCCAATCAGTCCCATTCATTTGAAATAAGCAAAGTACGCAGATCAATTATCTTCTCTCTCCCAGCCTTTACCAATCCCCTCTACACTAGAACCTCCTTTTTATTAATATCCTGTATTTATCTTGTATATATTTGTATGTGTTTCTGTGTGCCATCTCCTCTTTAAAATGTAAGCTCTTTCAAGGCAGGAATTAAAATTTTTGTCTTTGCATTTCCAGCTCTAAAGCACAGGGCCAGGCACACACAGCAAGTACTTAATAAATGCTTACTCATTAAAACCTCACAAAACAAAGACTGCTTAGAGGAAATGAGAAAGCTTCTTTGGCTAGGGGAAAAAATGACTCAGGAAAGAAGACACAATTCTTTTCAAATGTGTGAAGGATCATTTGTGCTTATCTGAAAGGGCAGAAAGAGCAGCAGCCGTGGCTACCTTAAGGAGGAAGGCACATTTAATTTAAAAAAAAAAAAAAAAAAGATTGTCACAAAATAAGTTAGACTGGCTCGAGAAGTAGTGAATTTCCTCTCACTGGGGGTCATTCCACTACCTACAAAAGAGATGTATATTTGAAGTAGAGAGCTGGGCAGCCAACCACTAAGATGTCTGAGATGTCTATCATCCCAATCCCCAGTCCTTTCTCCACAAATTCTCAAATCTTTGTTTTTGCATAGTTTGAGCTTGTAAATATAGGGGTTTTCTGGTCAGAATGAGGAGACTGAATGATTTAGGTATAACCAATGAGAGAGAGAGAAAGGTAACTACAGTATTAATGGCAGTCATAAAATCATCTCCCCTTCTTATACAAAAGCAATGCAGAGAATTTTCCTAAAAGACTCTGTGTGAAGACTCTCACACAAAAAAAGGAAGAGGGCATGATGCATTGATTTACTTCAGTCCTTATTTTCAACACAACAAAATGCAGTAACTACGAATAATCTTTCAAACTCTAAACTTAGAGGACCAGGCTATCTCTTTATAATGGAATTCACTATAATGGACCATTGATTCTACCGAATTTGTTCCCTGAAAAATGTCAGTGTAAAAATAAAAAAGCAAAATAGATTAATAAATGTCAATCGCCAGATACCACAATACTGACATCATAAAGGACATGCGTGTCAGGTATTGTCTTCAGGAAAGGATTTCACAGGATCATAGACTAGAGGTGGAAAGGACTTTTGGGCATATCAAGTCCATATACCTCATTTGGGGAAAGGGAGGCACAGGCAAAGTTTAGAAACCCAAGTTACCATGGCACCATATATAGAATGCCCCCAAATCAAGGAGTCTTAAGTCCCCTCCTTTCCCAGACCTGTCTTGTTCCAGGTTCTCAAGGTATATTCCTGAAAGGACCAGCGAAGCCCATGGAAGACCACCATGTCTAGGGAATGTGTCCATTCGGAGGCCAAAGCTCAGACCAGACAGAATTAGGGATCCCAGAGGATATCCTAGAGCAGAAGCAAAGTAAAATGAGTCCCCAGAAGTACTACTTTTGCATTACTACTAATGTAGTATCACTGAAAGTGGTTTAGAACTTTGGATAGAAGGCTGTTCTCAAAGCAACAAAGATCTGGGTTCAAATCCTACCTCCAATGTATACTGGCTGTGTGTATCACAACCTTCTCAGTGCACTGGCAGATCAGGTGACAATTTGCATTGGTAAAGGGAGTTTTCTCACCTGGGACTTTTTTTTTTTAATTTCTTTTTATTGACAAGGGACTTTTCACTAGAAAAAAATTGACCAGTCCAGTGCATATTCCTTATCCTTAACAATACAAAACTTATACTGCTGGCCTTATGCCCTTAGCATTTTTCTCACAACAGTCCTTTGAAGAATATAATGCAAGTATTTCCATTTTACAGTTAAGGATACTAAGTCTCAGAGTTTTAGGGACTGGTCCAAGACCACAGAGGTCTTGAAAACTCAAATCATATGTTTTTCCCACTACATCAGCTGCCTAGCAGTATGCTAAAGTACTTAGTAAAGAAGATGTCTTGTACACTTTTTCTCCTTAAAGTGCTTTCTCTTTGAAACTCCTTGCAGACAAAAATCATGTGATAACCTTTCTTACTGGCAATTTAATCTTTCAGAAAGAAGAAGCAGGCACAGAAATAGATTGAATACTGGTTCTATTCGTTCCCTGCCCCAACTTGGCCAAATCATGAACTTCAGCTACCTGGTTTTTCCTGACCTCCAAGTCCTCTGAGCTCTAGGTGTCTCCAACCAGGAATATTTAAGAACTGGCTATGTGACAGGCACTAGATTAAGAGAGAAGGATACAAATAAAAGTGATCCTGTCCTCAAGGAGTTTAATTGTGCTAGGGAACAAGTGGAAGATTGACTTCCTAGGAGCACGGCCAACTGACCAAGTATAACCCAGACTTTGGGCAAGTCCACATCTCTAGGAAATGGTCCTAAATCTAAAGCACTAACAGACTCAGGTAAAGGAACCAAAACAAGCACAATTAAAGAGCATTCATCATAAACTGATCCATCCAAGTAAATATGCAATGTAGCTTTTTAAGTGGGGAGAACAAGGGAGGACTGTGCCTGATAAAATCTCCTTTCCTCCAAAACTTTCAGCCTTTTTTTGCTCATCTCAAAAGTACAAATCTTTTGAGAAATTTAAACACTCTGATCAATACAGCGGCTAAACATCAATAATGGTGATGAAGGTTGGAAGAGCAACATTTTCAGATGCAATCAATACAACCTAAAAGTTTTGCTTATGTTAAGGAAGAAGTAGAGGCACCATTTCTCTAAAGAGGTGGAGGAGTGGATCATCAAATTTTTTTTTTAAATACACAAAACACCACAGAAAAATGTTCAGTTCAGAAGATGATAGCTAAGTACCACATTTAATACTGTTAAATCCAATTTGATATAGACTTAAAAAAAAAAAAAAAAAGGCAGCACATAATTCCTATTTTATATGCAATCTTATTTACTGTCCTTTCTTTTATATGGAAATGTCCATATTTGTTACTGGCATTCAAGTTCATGATTTAAAAATCTTTTTTTTTTTAAATTTAAATAATGTTTCTGGGAGAAGAATGTTTCAGGGTAAAGCTCTGATTTCCCATTATCTGACCTCTGAACCTTCTACATACCAACAGAAGCTTTCCACAAACACCAGCCCAAATTGTTACAAACTTTTTTCCCCCTTTCCCAGAAAAGATGTAAGCAGCCCCAAAGCTCCACCATTCACAACTTAATTTGCAAACCCCATTAGGCAAAAAGTACCAGAAAATTGCTTGTCCTATTTCATGGGGCACCTTCTCTTCAAGAGTGACACAGGCAATTAAGCTAATACTCCTGTGTCCTCAGAGCAAAGAAGGGGACAAAAGCTTCAACTTTTGTAAATGGAAGTAAGATTTCACTTGCTATAGAAGGGAAGTTGTGAGGGTGAGAAAAAGAAAATGCTCTACATCATAGTTAAAGTCTTTATTATTAAACAAAAGAAGATCACAATCATCTGAAAGTGCCTGAAAAGCTCATAATTTTCTAATATATTATTTTAAAACCATGCTCATTTGAGGTGAAAGAATGGGAGAAAATGGATTTGAATCATCAATATTATTGTTATTATTATTATTAAAGCTTCTAACTAGAATATCCAGTCAGCAATGCAAAAGAAGCTACTTCAGCAGCTATTTTAAGTGAATCAACATTTTTCATAAAGGTTTCTTGTACACAGAAAAAAAACTTCTGAAAATGTATGATTATGTACAGAAGCTTTGGGGAATAGCAGGAGGAAAAAAAGGTTAAAGTCCTATTAAATAAACCCCAGGGTGAAGAAATGGGGGAGAGGGAGAAAAATTTTTCAGGCTCAGGCTTAGGATACTTGGTTTCTGCCCCTCAACCACTAGCCTATGCCTGTTTTCACTGACACCAACTATACAAAGTACAGATGCAAAGCTCCTTCCACAGTCTCTTAACCCTGACTATCATCCATTCATCAATGCAAACTGTCATCTCCCAATGACAGAGCAATCAACCTTGCAGTTTGATAAAGCAGGCTTTCCCTGCCTGTGACAACTGACCTTTAGAAAGGCTTCCCACTCCCCCAAACCTTTTCTCCTTTTTTTAGGAGGCAAAACCAAGTTTTCTACGAAGGGAGCAATAGTAAAAAATGTGAGATGTACAAAACCAGAAGATTACTTTAGAGGCAATGCAAAACAACTCCAACTACTGTCTATTCAGAAAATCAGCAGGGAGATAATGTGGCTGGCTAACCCTCAAATCCTGACCACACTGGTCTAAGCAACCCTCCTTCACAGAAGTACTGTCTTCAGAACTGTCAGTGCTCACCTTCTAAAGAATCCCCATCTAAAGAATATTTTTAACATTCTAATATGAAAAAAGTCTCTGACCAGCCCAAGTTGTTCTTTTAAAAATTAGAATAAGCAAGTTTCCTAGTGATGCTAACAGCAAGATGTCAGAGGAATCACACTAGGTGACCCAGAGAGCACAAAAGGATGGGGAGTGGGGACCAACATGCAGCCTTCAATATATGGCCCACAAGGATTTGTAACACTGGAAAAGGAGTAAATATCACTTAAACACCTACTACTGAAAAAGGTCATAGGCCAGGGGCATAGCAAGAACAAAGAATAATAGAGTTGGTACTACATCCATAAAAAGGATGGACTCTAAGTACTTTGGGTAGCTCTTCTAAAGAAAACTTGAGAGGATTCTGAATCCATTGAAAGACAGCAGACTCTAATAGAAGAAGACATCACACCATATGGCTTCTTCTATTTAAAAAAAAATTGTCATCTCTGGTTACTTAATCAAAAACTCAAAAAGAATCTGGTTCCAATGAAAAATGATGAGTCTTTAGGTGTAGACTTTATAGGTAAAGAATAATAGACTTAAATCAAAAGCCTTGTATTCTACTTCTAGGTCTTAAAATTTGCTAACTTCTGAACCTAAACAAGTCATTCATTTACCAATTCCCAAAATTTCTGTTCTTACCTAGTGTGCAGATATGAGCCAAGACCCATAGTATGCCACAAAAATCTAAGCTGTTACTACAATTATTTTGGCCGGCCAAGAGATGAGATGACCAAGCACAAAAGACTATGATTTCTTTTGCGTTCCCCATAAATACTTCAGGGATCTGAAATTTTTAAATCAGTTGACAAATATAATTATATCTCTTTTAGAATGAAATGAAAATGAAGATAATGTGGACTTTTTTTTTAAAGTCACCATTGTGATTATCACTCCTTTCCCCTGTCCCCTCCCCCTTTAAACTCCGTGGTTCTCATTGCACAAATAAAACATGTTCCTGCCAGAATGGAGTGATAGATAAAACTCACAAAACATTTGGCCTCTATGTTATCACTGAGGATAAAAAGAACGGATCTTTTCATTCATTAACAGGAAACAGACCAAAAACCACTATACCAGTTTCCTCAATAAGCAGAACACAAGGGCTAAAATGGAGCCTGGTCCCGCTGTATACACACAGACAGACATAATCAAGCACAATGTGTTACACATAGTTGGAAGTTAATAAACATCTGAGCAAAAGACTGATATTTATATAATTTTTTTTAAATGACATTCATTTGATCCTTACAAAACTTTGACTTAAGTACCACTTATATTAAGACCACAGATTTAACACTGAAAGGGACCCTAAAGATCATCCTTTCACAGATAAGGGACTTGAATGGGGCCAGATGTCTTTCTGACTATAAACCCACTATTTTGCCAAGAATGTTCTTCCTCGTTTGTCCCAAGTTGTGAAGTTACAATTAATATCCTTTTCTAGAGGTGGAAAAAAAAAGCTGCTCCCTACAAAGTAATTAGAAGGTAATTTTATGGTCAAAGGATATGAACAGACAATTTTCAGATGAAGAAATTGAAACTATTACCACTCACATGAAAGAGTGTTCCAAATCACTATTGATCAGAGAAATGCAAATTAAGACAACTCTGAGATATCACTACACACCTGTCAGATTGGCTAAGATGACAGGAAAAAATAATGATGAATGCTGGAGGGGATGCGGGAAAACGGGGACACTGATGCATTGTTGGTGGAGTTGTGAACGAATCCAGCCATTCTGGAGAACGATCTGGAATTATGCCCAAAAAGTTACCAAACTGTGCATACCCTTTGATCCAGCAGTGTTTCTATTGGGCTTATACCCCAAAGAGATACTAAAAAAGGGAAGGGGACCTGTATGTGCCAAAATGTTTGTAGCAGCCCTGTATGTAGTGGCTAGAAACTGGAAAATGAATGGATGCCCATCAATTGGAGAATGTTATGGAATATTATTGCTCTGTAAGGAATGACCAGCAGGATGAATACAGAGAGGCTTGGAGAGACCTACATGGACTGATGCTAAGTGAGATGAGCAGAACCAGGAGATCATTATACACTTCGACAACGATATTGTATGAGGATGTATTCTGATGGAAGTGGATTTCTCTGACAAAGAGACTTAACTGAGTTTCATTGGAGAAATGATCGACAGAAACAGCTACACCCAAAGAAGGAATACTGGGAAATGAATGTGAACTATTTGATTTTTGATTTTCTTCCCGAGTTATTTTTACCTTCTGAATCCAATTCTCCCTGTGCAGTGGGAGAACTGTTCGGTTCTGCAAATATGTATTGTATCTAGGATATACTGCAACATATTTAACATATATAGGACTGCTTGCCATCTTGGGGGGGGGAGGAGGGAGGGAGGGGAAAAAACGAAACATAAGTGATTGCAAGGGATAATGTCGTGTAAAAATTATCCTGGCATGGATTCTGTCAATACAAAGTTATTATTAAATAAAATAAAATTTAAAAAAAAAAAAAAAAAAAGAAGAAGAAGGTAATTTTAAAAATTTAACGAAAGCATCAATTCAAGGCCCTTTTAAATTTTACAGTAAAAAAAAAAAAAACAGTATTTTAAAATGCTTCAAGATAACTTGTAAAGTGTTAAGTTTTCTAAAGAGAACATCACCATTTTAAAAAGTGTTGTTCTTATTGTAATGTCAGGAAGGCAGGGAGGAGCTGGGGGTTAGAGGAAGAGTTATAGCATAGTAATTTCCAAGAAAGAGTCCTAGAAGTGTAGGAAGGACTGCCAAAGTTCATGGATCCACATATAAAGCTTGTCCTCTTGTCAAATGGGATGCTAAAGTCTTAAAGTATAAAAACACTAGGTGATTCTCATAATCAAAAATCTGTAAAGAGACCTCAGAGACCTCCTAGTTCAATACAAAATTCAACAAGAATATCTTCTCCAACAACTCCAAAAAGTAGTTTAAGGTTTCTAATTGGAAGCATTAAATTCAACACTTATTAAAAGCTTCTCCTGGATACATAGCAATCTACCTGGGAGGAGGAAAGCAATGAGAATACAAAGTTTACTTAAGATGATCTCTCAAATGGTATCTGCTCAAGTAACTATAATCCAAAATTCATTCATAACAATAATCTATTAAGTCCCTACTATGTGCCAGGCAGGTACTGTTATATGTGAAGACCAAAAACAAAGAATTCCTGCCCTGAAAGAGTCTTATGTTCTGTTGGAGAGAATAATACATTTATGATAAAATTAAATTCAAACTATTTCTACAAAGAGTATGAGGCATTGTGAGGATCAAGATAAGCTTCCTAAATAAAGGAGTCCTTCCCTTTTAAGGGACTTAAAACAAGACTAGATAAAACACCTGATAAAGTTGAAAAGGGAATTATTATTGAAACCCGAAATGGCCTCTGAGGATTTTCCCAACTTTGATGTCATACATTTAATCTTAGAGAAATGTACAGGATAAATATTAGAACTTCCTTCTTATTTAAGACTCCAAATTCTTTATGAATCAATTGGGGGAGGGAGGGGAAAAAGGGGAGGTCTATCAGACATCACTAATTTACTCTGGGGTTCCTGAAGACACTGATTTCTCTAAGACTATACAACCAAAGAAAGCTTCTCATGCATAAATGATGCCTGAACAACACTGGGAGGCTGTTTGGTTATAGTTGTTTATGAGCATTTGTAAGAAATGTTAACACATTTCCCAAAAAGCTTCCCCTCTTTCAACTACCTAGCTTTATCTCCAAAACACTGGTTTGTTTAAGTTTGGGGTTTTATTTTGTCGTTGTTGTTTTAACACCTCCAGATACAACTGAAGGCAAGGTTTAAAATTCAAAAGCTGGGAAATTGCTTTACTCAGACCTCTGGGTTTCTGTATGGGGCTAAGAGTCACACAAGGTAACAAAAAGCACAGACAGGCTACAATCTCCCCTGCTTTTGGGGGGAGTTCAGGGTGTCCGGGCAGCACATCTGTTTATGGGTTCATTCCGATGGGGGGTTTTTATTGGAGGAGGGGGAGGAGAAGAGAAAGGAGGAAGAGTGTTGTCATTTACACCCTCTAACACGAGCAGACAACGCCACAACATGCTGGGACAAGAAAACATTCTATGGGCCACCACAGGACAGCTCAGCACATCTTTTGATGAGTCGCAGGGCACTCCCTCCCAGGACAATCCAGCCCCGAAGGCCAATAAAGTTTAAAATGCCCTTATTCCGGCCCAGCCACCAGCATCCTCCACCTTGTCAGCCATTAGCACACATCTGAGTTAAGAAGTCTAACAAAAGGGCCAGCACCCCCAACTTCCTTGACTTTAATTAAACTTGGCTCCAACTTCTAAAAATCCTCAAGTTTTTATTTTGTTTTGTGGTTGTACTAATGCCTTTAAATGAGAGGAGCTGTGAAAGAAAGGGAAAAAGCAAATTCCTCGCAGCTGTGTGGGAGTGTTCTGCCAACTGCAACACAGGAAGACACTCTCCCATGTAAAAAATTTCCAACTGGGAGATTTACAAGACAGCAGGGGAGAATGGAGGAGGAATGGGAGACATGTGCATGTGAAAGACCTGCAAAGGGAAGGTTCTTAAAAAAAAAAAAAAAAATCTCAGGAGCCTTTTAGAGGCTTGTCATGCTTCACTGCTTACTGCTCCCCTCCCATCTGACCTAAATCCTCCCCCCCACTTTAGAAGCTACTTACTCCCCCCTTTCTAAGAAGATCCTAAAGAATGACTAACCCCCATTCTGTGGTGAGGAAGTACGGATTTCTTCAGATGGAGTATTAGCTGCAGTTCTACATTACAACCCCTATCTCCTTATTCTTCCTTAATAGAGAATTTGGTCTAGAATCTCTAAAAATAAGCTTAACAGGAAGAATGGTCACCATTCTGCTTGGCCTTATAAAGTTTTAGAATTATAAGTGGGACTCCACAAGAGTAAGTAAACATACCGGGCAACAAACTTTACTTTCCATTAGTAGAAACAAACTAACCAAAGGCAGCTGCAAGCTGAGAAAAAAATTTGGGGGGTGAAGAGTGGGGAAGGAGGGGGTTAGTACCCTTAAAAGAAGCTTTCAGGGAAATTTCTGTAATCATTCAGTTCCATGCAGGTCAAATATGCCAATTTATATTTGTGTCTGTGTGTGTGTCTGTCTATCTCTCTCTGGGAAGACAAAGAAACGCAGCTGTATACCTTACACCTCCTTATCAAGATTTATACTAAGAACTTAAGTACCTTAATATCTTGAGTATGCAATTTCACAGCACCCCCATTTTCACCCTCCCATTTTGTTTTTTTATTCACATTTTTATATATTGCTGCCAAGAAGTATAAATTACTAACAATCTCTGTTAAGCCTAATGCTAATAAGATTTTAAAGTTCTGATCCAGTATTATGTATGAGCATTCTAGGACCCAAACCAGCAAGCATATATTATGTTCATTCAGTAAGCTTTCCCAGGAGATCTCTCCCTTAAACCTTGACACTCACCCACTTACTCACTAGCATCCCATCATTTCCGAGAACTCAAGTAACAAGGAAGGATAGTTTCAGGATATGTTATAGGATAAGTGGGTATTGATCCCCATGTCCTCTAAAACACAATGAAAATTACAATTACAATTCAAATTTACTAAGAAATGGGATTGCCTTGGTCTCAACCTAAATTAACCAAACTTTCAGAGCCACGGTACATCAGTAAACTATGGCAAATATTTACATTACATAAGGCTCATAGGATTGTTTTGAGGAGAGCACTGTTTTAAGAGTTTTGCAGATATATATTAATGCTTAGTTACACAGGTATGTGAATTAACATAACTTCATGAAGATCTTCAACAAAATGGGGCTCCATGCAGACACACATTCGATGAATGAGAACAGTTAACAGATGACATTAAGGATTTACCTTTACAGGGCTTTCCTTTCAATAAAGCTCACAAAGGGTTATGGACAGAGGTAAAAGACACAGACTTTTCCCCTCATTCTTTCACTAGACCTCTTATTCATTCTCAATATTATGAGTTCATAGACTTCTTGCTAAAGTAGATGCTGTTTGTATACAACAAATGCAAAAAAAAAATTTTTTTTAAGTTGTATGTTCTTAAAAAACAAAACAAAACAAAACAAAAAATGAACCATCAATTTCACAACTTAAGAGTTCCTAGGTTAAGGGAAGGGCAGCTCGGCTACCAGGAGCAGCAATCTTCCCAAAATCCTCACAAGGAGCAGCCCCTTTCCCCATTCCATCTATTCATAAAATTGCCCAGATATACAAAGTTTCTCTCAAAATCAGAAAGGCCATTTTTTCAAGCTATACCATTCATTATGAGTTACTGAAGACTCAAAGCCTCAAGTTTCCAGACTATCCGTGTTAGCTTCTGATTCAGAGCAGTGCCCAGTCTTTCAACTATTTTCTCAGGGAAAAGAAGTAGTCAAACTATCAATCTAATATTTGTTTTTTTGTTGTTGTTGTTGTTGTTTTTAATTTTTTATTTAATAATTACTTTATATTGACACTCGTTTCTGTTCCGATTTTTTTTTTCCCCCTCCCTCCCTCCACCCCCAATCTAATATTTAACAGTTTTGGTAAAAGACCTGCTTAGAGAAGAAAAGGTTGAAACTCCAGGAGAGCCTAGCAATTTATGCAAGTCAGAGTTTAAAACACTAGCAATGCAGAACAAACCCAAGCTGAGCTGCTGCTGCGCTCATGAGACTTTTACAAAGTAATATTTCAATTTTAACTCCTGTCCTTAATCATAACACCTAAAAAAAAAACCAAATTGATATTGCAGCAAAGGAGGAGAGAGGTGAGATCTGCTATTGGCATAATCCCTGTACCAGGGAGTCTCCCAAAGGTAAATCTAATCAGTCAAGGAAACACTTAAAAACTTGAATATGATGGTGCAGAGAGAAGTAGTAAAATTATCTTGTGTATAATGACTACAGCAATCTAAATAAAGGAAAAGAAACAAAATTCCAGTCAAATATAGTGGTCAAAGTAAGTGAATATATTCCTCCCTTGTTAACAATGAACTGTTTTTAGGGAACTGTGCAATCTAAAAGGAGTGAAGTGTTAGTTGTTGAAACAAACATGAAAAACAAAGAATTCATCCTATTTAAGCCACCACCACCAAATTAACTAAAAATCAAATGTTGGTGATTCTCTATGAATTCCATTCTCATAACTGTTTCGACATCTGAAAGAAGTTTCTAAAAGGAACTCAAAACGCCACCCTCCTAGCCTGCTAACCTTAAATAAGCTTCTCTCTGAATCTCAGTTTCCTAATCTGTGAAATGTTGGATTTACAAGTCTAAAAGTCTATTATTTAAGAATCTTAATAAAATGAGAACAAGTGATTAGGTATCTTAAGATACCTACTTACCAACTTATGATAAAAACATATACACCTGGCCAGAAGAAATACAGTTGAGCAACTAGTTTCCTAAAGTGCAATCAAGCATTGCTTGGCTTAAAGAACAAAGGCTCTTTGACTTTAATCACGCAGTTTTTGTTTGGTTTTGGTTTTGGTTGTTTTCCTGATGCAGTTGGGGTTAAGTGACTTGCCCAGAGTAGCACAGCTAGGAAGTGTTAAATGTCTGAGGTCATATTTGAACTCGGGTCCTCCTAACTTCAAAGCTGCTCATCACCAAGTTTTTAACTAAATTTTGCAAATTAGTCACAGAACCCCATGTTCATGGTTATTTCATGATTATTTTATTACTATTATTTGCCACTATTGTGCTTTCTGGAAGGTCAGGTATTCACAATTTTCTATGCAATAATTTTTTTCTATTCATATATATGTGAAAATGTCCATTCTATTTGTGTTTAAGCTCAAAATAAAAAATAAATTTAAAAATTGTAAGTAAATGTAGATTAATAGAATTTTAATAGACTAAGTAAAATTCCATAATAGAATGCTAGCTTCTGGAGGGTCCCAATTTCATCTTTGTATTTCCCCAAGCACAGAAGATACATTTATTTGAAGGATTGGTCAAAAATACCCTAAAATTTCCCATGACACTCAGAAAATTGACAAAGATGAAAAAAGATGAAACTAGTCAATGTTAGAGGCATTGTGGGAAGACAGTTGCTTTAATGAATTGGTGGTGGGGCTATAAACTGGTACATCCTTATCAGTTTAGAATTTTGTACATAAAGTAAAATATTTATAGCCTTTGAGATCCAGAGATATTCCATGTCCCAAGTATATCCTCAAAGAAGTCCATTACATAAAGAAAGTTCCATATATATAAAAATATTTATACCACTATTATTTGTACTATATGAATGGAATACAATATTGTCCTCTTAAGAGACTGATACGACATTCACAGAATGCTATAAAATTGTAAGTGGAAATAATAACTATCACACAACAATCCAAAATTGTGAAAATAATTTTTTAAATTTGATTCCAAAAAAGAAATGATAAAAAGACAAAAAAGTCCCTCTCTTTCAAAGAGGTAGAGATGAACAGATGTGGAATATTGCACAAAACCTTTTCAACGTGTTAATTAGACTTACTGAATTATTATGATCCCCTTTTTTTCCTTTTAAAAAACTGCTTTGTTGGTTAGCGCTCTGGGGAAGAGGAAGACTATTAAGATTTCTAGGTAATGTCAAAAAAATAAGATTGCAATATAATTACAAAAACCTTACAAAAAGAGAGACTACTTCCAAAAGCGGAAACATTTAGAGGAGAGAATAGTGAGCCATCCCTAAGCCCTCTTCCCAGGGCTCCCCCTCACTTCTGTTCTATAAACACAAATACCAGATTAATTTATTCTTATGTCCATATGTCCAAATTATAAGGAGAGGAAAACTTCAGGCACTGATTGATTATTAGTTGACAAAGTCATGGCAATCATTCTGATTGGTACTGAAATTTGATGGAGGGAGCTTGATATTAAATTTTTGCACCAGACTAGAGATTTAATTGGCATGGAGAACTTCCAAAGAGGGAAATCTCTCTAAAAATGCAGACCCCCCCCCCCTCCTTAGTACCATGGACATCGAAAGGTTAAATGATTTGCCCAGAATTACAGACATTCAGTGGACCAATCCAGTTTAGCGCAAAAACTCATCACTAGAGGACAGACTACCAGGTGATAAGTGTTTTTGGTTTTTAACAACTCGTAAAACCACCTTCTACAATCTGAAATTATGAGCTTTCTGCATATTTTAATACAGGCTGGAACGACTACTGTAAAAAAGTACAGCACACACACATACCAATCATAATTGTCCCTACCCTAAAATAAGTATTAGCAAAAAAGATATATATATATTACCATATATTACCTTTTTATTCAAATCTACTGCCCCCCTTTCACTCTCACTCCTGACAATTCCCTATATTTTCATCCTATATATGTTATTTTTAAAACAAAATTACAAGAAAACCAGATATAATTAAAATGAAGGTAGCCTGGGATAACTCCACACTACCATTCTGGAGATCCTGGGCTCTATTCCCAATCTCATGCTCAGCCCAAAAGGGACTAGAAGTGCTGCCAACACAGCACACTTAGCCCCTAGGGAAAGAGTTTGCCTCATATTGTTAGACAGCAACCTCTACCGCCCCTTCAGAGCTATTCCTTAATTGGCTGGAAGATACCTTGTCCAGTGTTTCTTTTATACAAGCCAATACACTTCAGGATCCTAAACTAACCACGTGGCAAAGAAGGAAGTAAAATAACAACCTTAACTTCATTCTCGCCAACAAGAATTATCTGTGTGTATAGATACCCTCACATACACATATACAATCTTTTATCATTTAAAAGGCCCTTTTTTGGTACATTTTCATCTAATCATCCCAACAGATATTCCAAGTATCAATTATTCCCATTTAACAGAGGAAGAAATTGATGCTGAGTGGTATATATGACACTTACCCAAAATTACACTGCTATTAAGCAGCAAGGCAAAGCCAAGACTGGAACCCAAGTTTTCAGACTTTGAAATTCAGTATTTTTTCTACAATAACAGTACTACAGATGCTGGAGAAAACTCCCTACCCATGACTAAACCCTCAAAAATAAAAAGCAAGGTTTTCTTGGTTTTTTTTGTTGTTTTTTTTAAACATCATGGCCCAAACACATGGACATTCAAAAGTCCCAGACTTAGAGATAGGAAATAGGCAAAGTCAACAGTAATTAGTAATTTTAAAAGACGCAATCCAATCAGCAAGACAGCTCCAGTTTGGAGTATGGAATTCTGCGCAAGAAGCCGGTGTGCTATCTGCAGAGGTACCTATTAAGGATAAAGGAGGAAGGGAAAGAGAGAGAAATACAGAGGGAGGAAAAGGAGGAGAAGGGGAGGTAGAGAGATTGAGGGAGAGGGAGGGCAAGAAAGAGAGAGATGAGGCAGCGTAGGGCCAACATTACAAGGACAACCAACTGGTTCTGTTCCTTAGTCTTGTGCTTTTTAAAAGACAGACGATGTGCCAACTATTTTAAAGCTCCAACACACTAATTCTGTAAACAACAATGCTTACAGCCTGCACACTGAGCACTGGGGGGAATGGATTCCTCAACTTGGCCTCATCACTTATGCAGCTGATGAAACAAACACTGACAGCTTTTTTGCATTTGTAAAGGCCCCACAGCAGCTGTGGTGATCCCACCATAGAGCAATGAATTAAGCCTGAAACCCAGCTGGGGCTGAACAGAAGCCTTTTTTGCACAATACAGCAAGACTATCATTGTTAACCTAGGCATTATTGGAAAAAATATTCTGCATTACATTTTAGGGCATTTCTATCTCAATTCTTCAAAGTAGCGCTAATAAGTAATTTTAGAACTAAGGAACTTATATTTGCTTTCAAATGGCACAAGTATGGGTACAGGTTATAGGTACGTGTAGAATCACAAAAGGGGGGGGAGCATCAGAGAATACCCAATTTTCAATTAATCAGTGCCAAGTTAAGGTTTTTAAGTGTTTCACCCACAGGCACACAACTTCTCCCATTCAAAATGAGAGGTCTCAACCAAACCACAAATTCTTGATTACTTCAAGAATTAAGAAGAAAATGTTTAATATAAGCATCTGTCAGAACACTCCACTAGTTAGACCAAATTAATGCCCTCGACCGCAGAGAAAATTTGGGAAAGAGATTCTTGCTGTCAAAAACGCATGATATGAACAGCAGAGATTCTCCTGGCACTGATAGTCTATACATTTCGAAGCATCAAACACTCAAAGAGAAGCTATTAGTCTTTGCTTCTCCACCAATTTTTTCCCATCACAAATTGGAGTACATTTCCAAAGAGACTTGAAATTCTAGGGAAAATATTGACATGCATTCTGCAAAGCATTTTCAGACACAAAAGATGACAAACTTATTGGTGCCTATAATATGCATTAAAAGCTTCATTCTACTCCCCAGTGCCAAATTCTTTCAGTGCCTCACCTTCAAATAGTCCACCAGGAAAGAAAAAAAAAAAATTTAGGAAAAATTTCTGTAATTCACTTCTGATCAAATTTCACATCAATTAGAGAAGAAATCAAAAGTTAGGAAACACTTGTACAAATATTTGTTAAATCTATATCTGTCACAACAAGAACAAGTATTTCTCCCTTTTGAAGAGGCATTGTCCTCCCCTCTACACACACACACACACACACACACACACACACACCCCAGTCCTTCTTCCCCAAAAAAAGACTTCTTGACCAAGCAAAAGTAAAAATGAACAGTTAGCTAGAATTATATTTCATCTCTTCCCTGCAAAAGTAGTATCAGTATAAGAAACAACAAATTAAAAATAAAAGCAAGACAGCCTAAGGAAAAGGCCTGGACATTTCACTGAAGTGAACTAGGCTTCTGGTATGGTCAATTTAATAAATAAAAAAAAAAAAGACTCACACAGCTAACAATCACAAATGCACACCAAAAAAAAAAAAAAAGAAAGAAAAGAAAAGAAAATTAGCACCATTTGAAATTCTACTGTCCAGTCTTATGCTCAGGCTTGTATGGACATGAATTTTTGTAATTTGCAACTGAAGTAAAAGAAAAATCTCTTCCTCATCCAAAAACACAAAGATTAAAAAGAAGAAAACACTTAGAAAATCCAGGTGTTCCTTGGAAAAAAGGAAACAAGTCTTCTGCAATATTAGTTGTCTTAGTGATTCTAAAGGAGCTATCCGTAGGCTAACATGTCACAGGAAGCTCAGGAATACATGGAAGCCTGAAATGTGAAGTATGAAGGAGCAGCTCAGGAAGAAAACCGGTGGTTGGTGGGCATCAATTATACAAATCAACACACGTGGCTTCCTGATACTCCAATGTTTCACTGCCGTCATGGCATTTATAAGAACACAGAAGGAAAACAAGGTAATTTCCCTCCTCACACTAAGCTATGTTTTAATGGCGGAGAAAAATCCAAGAATGTTCAAAGAGTCCAGAGTAAAAAGCTAGGGAAACAAAAACATCCCAGGGAGAAACAGTGAATGAGTCCCTTCATCATCAACCCAAGAAAGATGACATTCTCAATTAAAAGGGATGGGAAGTCCTAGGACTGTATATTTAGAGCTGGACAGGGCCTTAAAAGTCATGGAATTCAACCTTCTTGTTTTATAGAATCAGAAGTGAAGTGATTTGCCCAAGATCACCCAATTTGGAGAAATAGTGGGTCTAGCCAGATGGCCCAGTGGATTAGAGCATCAGCCCTGAAGTCAGAGAGCCCGAGTTCAAATTTGATCTCCAAAACTTAACCTTTACTAGTTGTCACACAACTAGTAACAACTTTACCAGTTGTGTGACCCTGAGCAAGGCACTTATCCCCAATTACCTTGCAAAAATAACAATAAAAAAAATGTTTATAGAGAAATAGTGGGTGGCTTGTGATTTCAAGCTTACTTTCCACTACACCAACTGCCTTCTATCTTATTATTTCTCAGTCTGGCAGAAAATTCTCTCTGGAAGTCCTATGAGTTTCTGACATCAGGAATAATAGTAAGTAAGGGTTGTACAACTCTGGGTTTCCTGTCTCTTCCTTTCCAAGAATCCCCAAATTATTTTTTGACAACAATTTGATTCCATTTACTCAAGAGGGCTTTCTAATCCCTCAGTTCTTGACACACTTAAATCAGAGTCTTTACAAGTCTTTTTCTCTCTGCCCCTTTCCCCTACATCCTCTTCTCCTTTCATCTCTTATTCTCCTTCCATGTTGAAGGGTGAAAGTAGAAAAAAGCACAGAGATCAGTTGGTGTTGAGTCCAAAATGAAGCAAGCATCTCCTACTGCAGGCTTTGACAGAGTTGGGGCTCAATAAATGCTGGTCAATTTGAATGGTACTCTTTACCCATCCTGATACAATCAGCAGGGATTTTCCTCAGAAACAAAAGCAAGTGACTTTAAAAGGAAAAACCTACAGGCAGGCTCCATTAGCATCACCTCTGCAGCATCAAGCTTGTCCAGACAAACAAATTGTTATGACTGGGCAAAATGACACCTTTCTAGGAAAGCCCTCCATGTACAAAAAGGAGCAAGAAGACTGCTTTTACAAAAGGCACATTAAGGCCCCCTCCCATTTGTATTAAACAACTATACATAAAGTATGGCTATAAAAGCTTTGCAAGTCAAAGATAATGGCTTTCCTAGGTAAACTGATTCTCCTTCATAATCATCATTATTCATACTCCCCTGAGACTTGAAGCTTACTACACTTCAATAAATTCTGGATAGAAATAACATGAATTTCAGCAAATCTCTTGGAGGAGGAAAAACAACTAACTTGGCTAGGAAATGTTTCATTTAGGGTTAAGGTCTCTGACGGTTAAAAAAGTTTCACAAATAAATGAAAAATAGGAAAGGTTTTTCCCTTTCACTCACACACATATACTCCTTTAACTTTAGGGTCATTTTCAGAAGTTATTAAACCAAATGAGTACAAATTCACACCAAATTTTCCTTTGGGTCAATAATAACATAATAGAGTTTTGAGGATTTGTTATATACACACCCATAGTAGCAATAGAGCTGTTATTTTTAGGTGGATAGTTTTACTTAATCTTATCTTGGATAATATGACTCCATCAGGGCAACATGAAGTTCAGCAACTCCTTAATTTTAGCCTGAGTTGGCAGTGTGGGATGGAGCAAAGAGAATTGAATTTATAATCATCAAATCCTGGCGCTTATCTGGACAATCTTGAGGGGCTGGACTCAATGGATGGCCTCCAAGGCCTCCTTCAAGCAGAGTGGAAAAGGCACTGGATTTGTTGCTGGAGAACCAGGTTCAATCCCAGGTCTATAGGACTAAGAACTGTGTCACTGTGGCCAAGTCAATTCTAGAGCTCATTTTCCTCAACTAAAAACAATTAGTCAGACTGTCTAAATAGCCTTTAAGATCCCTTCCTGCCAGCTCTAAATCTATGATCTTATGATCCTAACTGATGAGCTCTGTTATAGAGCTGGGAACTGTTCCAGTGGTATAAAACAAGGATGCCCTGTTCCCTTTAGCTATGAGATCTGGCCTTTCTAAGCTCAAACTTCAGGATCACCAGTCAAGCCAAATGTGTTTTTTATTTAAAAAGAGGTTTCCTTTCACTCTGTCAACCACCTTTCAGATTCCAGCTAGTTTTAAACCACAATGGTTTGGAATCCTTAACAGTAGTTTTGAGAATTATAGTACAAAAAAAGATTATTGAAAAACATTTTTAAAGACACAAAAGAAACTCATATAGTAGCAGTCACAAGTTGTTCTCCCCTAAAAGGGGGAGGTTAAAAAAGCTTAAGTCTAGTCAACTGGTTCACTATTAAATCCAGACCTTCTCTAGGCCTCCCTCTTCACTTGATATAAGTTTAACTAGAAATCTGAGATCTGTCACTCAAATATGCAATCACCACTGGACACTACTTTCATGAATCTTTAAAACTTTCAGAGAGAAAAAAACTCTTTATGATGCAATACCAATGCTTCTGGAGTGTTTGCCTTTAATTTAAAACTAAATAATTTAAATTCTTAAAATTACAAGCTGAAACTGCAAGGCTAAAACCACCAAATGTCTGGAATAGCTATACAGATGATTACTCAAAATTTAATCTATTCACCTTGTGAATTTAGAAATGTGCTGAATTTCCCTTAAGTCTGATCAAAGAAAGAAACCATCTCTCCTAGGAGAGCCAAGTTCATCTCACATCTCCAATAGTAAAAATTCATGCTAAGAAAGAAGAAAACAAAAAATTGCTTCAACAACTAAAATTCCCAAAGATCTGGGTCTACTCTCCTCTACCCCAATAAACTACCACTGCTACTGCTACCTATGCATGGTGTCCCAAAAGGGTGGGTACAGTTTGAAGCTTAATAAGCACCAAAATTTTTAGTACACCTCATTATACATAGATGAAGAATAAGCTCTCAAAATTTTACCAATCATGCTATGAAATTCAGAAATGTGAGAATTAGAAACCCACCGTTTTTTCATTTGGACATTTATCAAAGGCAGCAGCCACAAGTGAACAGGGGAGCTTATTCTGAAATGCAAGTTCATGTCATATGTAGAGGACAAAGCTTTGTGGTGTCATGGTATACCACAACTTCAAGGCAAGACAACATTCCCAAAGCCATTCAAGGCAGATGAAAGCCATGTGCTACTAATTTAACTGGAGTGTTCCACAGACCATGGCTCCTTATTAAATGCTTTACATTCGCATAGGCCCTTTTATCCTCCAACATCTCAAGATTATTACAAACTAAAAATAGTATAAACAGAACTTCAGAGCTCTGGGCATCATAATAGTAGAGGGAAGGAGGCAATTTTATTTGGGTTTTTGTGTTTGTTTTTTTTTTTTTAACAAATTGTTGGGTTTTTACCTCATCTCTCTAAAGAGAGATTGGGAACCAGCCTAACCAAAATAGGGAGCAGGTCAGAATGATGAAGCTGATGTCTTGCAAGTTTCATTTTAAAACCTTACACACACACACACACCCCCAATACACAAAATATCAGCACCCATGCACAAAGGAACAAAAGCCTAAACCACACCATCTGAATTATTAAAATGCAGTTGAAAAAATTCACATTTTTGCTCTTGCATAACTCCAAACACCTTTCAGAAAAGCTCAGGTACATAAGTCCCAAAGATGTCAAGGTAAACTGTAGGGAGAAAAGGAAACCTTAAGAAAGCAAATAGATTTGGCCCCAAGGAATTGCTAAAGCACACTGGGCAAGGCCAGCTTAGTTATCCTAACAGCACTGGCATTTCAAGTCCATCATTAAATGTCAACTGTCTTCCAACACTTCCCAAGATTAATATATAACCTGAGCTCTATCTGCAAATAACTTCAAAGCATGAAAGTGGGCTAGATCCTAAAAAATTAAAAAAATCACACAAACCCAACAAGAATCAGCCAAGCCTTTAAGTTACTCAGAGATTGACAAGGCAGTATGGAAATCATCTGGTTCTTATCTTCTCTCCCTCCCTACTCATTTTCATATTTACTTTGCTCAAAGTTCAGGGAGTTGAGGGGTAGATGGAGAGAAAAAAAGGAAAAAGTTTGCTAACTTTGATAAACTTGAGAGAGGTGTAATTGAATACTATTACATTAAACTTCATTTAAGGAGAATTTACAAATATCTATAAACTATCAGTTTACAATAACTATACACACGACCCACTTTTTTGATGCCACCAATAAATAAATACAAATTAGCTTAAGGAAGAAGAAAACACAATAGATGCAAGAAATCAATGAAGTTATGGAATAATCCCAATTCTATGAAGGAAGTGAGATAAATATTATTCCTTTTATACAGGGGAAGTTTCGAGCATTTATTAAACACTTACCAAGTACCAGGCACTCTTCCTATTATACAGGAGAAGGGATCAAGTATTTATTAAGCACTTACCAAGTATCAGGCACTGTGCTAAGCATTTCACAATTATCTTATTGATAATATTTCTCAGATGAGGAAATCCAAAGTTACACTATTAAGTTCCAGAATGAGTTTTGGTCTCGATACAAAGTAAAGCATGTGCCAGAATCCAAGGCATTAATATACACTACTTTCTGTCCTTTGACAGAAGAAAGAATATTCTTTTAAGTGCCATCTATTATAATTTGACCACTAACTAACTTGTTTTCCTTTCAACTTATATGGGCCTTAGTTTTATCTGGAAAATGAAGGGATTTAGTGATGGTGGCATTTAGGGTCTCTTTAAGTACTAAAATTGATTCTGCAGTAAGTATCTGTTTGATCTAAACTAACTCTCATTCTAGGACTCTTTCCTCTTGGAACAGTCAAAATGCTTTGAATGAAGTTAAATTAGACTCAGTTAAATTGACAGTTTTAAAAAGA
The DNA here is from genome assembly GCF_016432865.1 of Antechinus flavipes. Classification (NCBI taxonomy): domain Eukaryota; kingdom Metazoa; phylum Chordata; class Mammalia; order Dasyuromorphia; family Dasyuridae; genus Antechinus; species Antechinus flavipes. Next base: position 548,689,828 of record NC_067398.1, read on the forward strand.
CATATAAAAAGAGATGCTGCCAAAGTTAATCCATCATTCACTCATCAAGAGGGGGTTCTATTTAGGAATACTCACTTATCAATACCCATCTGTAAGTCACTAGCCAAACGTCCCAGAACAGATGCATTTCTTGGAGTTGATGGTTATCTTTTCAGAGTTACTCTTTTGGGCAAGTAATCCTACATATACCAGGGCACAGAATTAGATTGATTCATTCAACTATTAAACTAAACTATCAAACTTCAAGTAAAATGTCTCTAGATTTGTGTTATTTAGCAAGAGATTTCCCAAACTGGGCTCTTTAATTACAGTAGCAGTACATGACTTTGAATCTTATATACAGAGGTCTAACATTTCAAATTTCTTGCGATTATCTTATGTTTAAGTATTTACTCACACAAGACACAAACTTTTCCAAGGTTGAATTAATTCTTATTCTTGTTCCAGTTAAAATGCCCAGAAGCATCAGTGCCCTCCACAAAATTATCCCGTTTTCATTTGGTATACAGTATTCCTTGTCTTCAATAATGATGTAAGTTCATCAGGGAAATTCACTGGAGTTCCATTTTTTAATCTATATCCCCAGTGCCTAGTACCTAGGTGGCAATGGATGCTTCTTTATTCTTTAAAATATCTTAATCCTTCTGACTCTTTACTACATAGACTGTAAAATGAAGTTGACACTGTGAGATAAAAAAGACAGCCCAGGCCAAAGAGGGTAGCAAAGTGAGAATTTAAGGAGATCTGGCTTTGATATTCTGTATAGTTCAGTTACTAAAAATATTAGAATGCTACTTATTTAAAGTCATTTTTGTTGGAGAATGAAAGGAGGGGAGAATAGTCTCCTTAGTCTGACATCTTGGGACACCTCCCCATTTCCTGTCTCCACCCAAAAGAAAAAAATAAATCATCACTGGAAAACTATTGGTTTTAAAAGAGATGGCGTACAGCTCATCTGAACTATGGAAGGGTAAAAAAAAAAAAAAAAAAGCATGCATGCATTATCTATTAAAGCCCTTCCAGGATTCATGGTAACTAAGAACTGCTGTTCATGATGTTTTCAGTGTTCATTGGCCTTGCTTCCTCTTCATGTGTGGTGAAGCTTGACAGGCCTACAAAATTAGTATTGAAAATCCAGACTAGAGCTTTTTCTCAAGAGAGTGTCCAATAGATATTAGCTCTGGAGAACCCCACCTAAGTCTCTCTGGGGAGGGAGGGGAGAGGGAGAAAAAAGAGCTCTAATACACTCCTCTTATAAAATGCAATCTAGTTTTCCCATTACATAATACACTTTAGGCATAATATCCCCATCCCCTCCCTTAACACTACTTCATTAGTTCCTCTGGGTAAAAGCAGCAGAGAAAACTCCCCTCTACCTTAAGACTGAGCACTGGGTAGGAGATCCACTGTGATTCTTACCTAGTTATGCTTATTTGCATTATGCATTATGTAAATGCATTTAGTAAAATAGACAAAAAAAATTATAAGAAAACTTGGGGGAGTTTGAATGGGACTCAGACCCATGAGACCCCTGATTAGAAGTTCATTCTCTTCAAAGAGTAAGGAAGTTACCAAATGAAGCCAGACACTCAGGACCATTTTGAAAGGATCTTATCAACTTAAGATCCATTCAGTTACTAAACTAAAATCACAGAGGAGAGAGGCCTATATAAGACCTAGACTCAAGTTTCACCTGACAAATCCTGGCTGCGTGATCGAGGCCATTCTTGCTGCCTAGCAGCAATAGTTTTTGTCAAGGAGGCACAGTGACCACACCAGGTCTGGGATCAGGAAAGTATCAGACTTTTACTACCTCTGTGACTGAAAAAAGTCACTTTGCCTCCTCCTTTGCCCCATTTTTCTCAATTGCAAAATGCTGTTATTTAGTTGTTTCAGTTTGTCCAACTACCATAATCATTTTGGCAAAGGTACTAAAGAGGTTTACCATTTTCTTCTTCAGCTCACTTCACAAATAAAGAAACTGAGGGAAACAATGCAAAGTAACTTATCCAGGGTCACATAGCTAGTGTTTGAAGCCATCTTTGAACTGAAGTCTTCCTGATTCTGGGCCCACTGAACTACCCAACCATGCTCAATTTCAAAATAGAAAGGATAATGAGGCTGTGGTAAAGATCAATTGAAATAATACTTGCAAAATACTTAGCACAGGACCTGGCACATAGGCAGACCTTTAATAAATGCTTGTTCCCTTCCTCCCTAAAATCACAGCATAGGCCCTTCCTCCCCCCAAAATAAATTCCTGCCCAAATAGAATATATATACTGTCTACTTACCAGAGAAAGCAGAGGGAGGCATCAGAGACAGGCATCTCACAAGTATGACACCAGGGAGAACGTACTAGGGGGGCCAAGAGGCAAATTACAGACAAAAGTCTTCTGAGAAAATCTGAGGACGCTGAGCTTCTGTAGGATAAAGTGTAAGCTCTAAATGGCCAGAAAGAAGAAAATCACTTGCCAACATATTGATGTTATATATGAATCTGATTATATATATGAAACAATATTCAATCCAAGGATTTAATACCTTTCACCAGGCAGAAGGTGAGAGGGGAAGTGAAGAGGGAAAAAGGAGGAAAGAAAGAGAAACAAATGAAACTGGAATTTAAGGGAAACAAATGAAACTGGAATTTAAGACCGAATCCTGATCTGACCCCAAGTTAGATCTGCTACTCTGGACAGAGTAGCTTCTCTTCCCTAACTCTCCTAATCTGTGAAGGATAAACCAAATAGTCCCTAAGAACATTTCAGCAGCTTCCTATTATTTCCTTCAGCATCAAATAAACACACACACACACACACACACACACACACACACTCACACTCACACTCACACACACACATCCATTCTCTGCCTCCTTTTTTTTCCCTCTCTGATCCAGTTAACAATCTATCTCTACTACTCTGTGATTTGAGGTTCCACCTCAAATCCCACCTGCATGAATCCTTTCAGACACAGTGCCTAAAGCTGCTAAGACAATTTGTGTCTTTTTTGAATACCCCAGTGATTAACAATTTAACTCCAAACCTGGCTTTGAGACCTGAGGTAGTCCTTAAAGGAAAATTGAGGAAGGAGTAGAGGGGTCAAAAGTCAGCACTCATTCCAAGGATACTGAATTGAAAGTGGAAGGCCATGGAGAGACTTACATGAACTGATGCTGAGTGAATTGAGCAGGACCAGGAGATCATTATATACTTCAACAATACTATATGAGGATCAGTTCTAATAGACATGGCCATCTCCAGCAATGAGATGAGAACCAAATCAGTTCCAATGGAGCAGTAATGAACTGAACCAGTTACACCCAGTGAAAAAACTCTGGGAGATGACTAAGAACCATTACATTGAATTCCCAATCCCTATATTTTCGCCTGCCTGCATTTTGGATTTCCATCACAGGCTAATTGTACAATATTTCAGAATCCGATTCTTTTTGTAGAGCAAAATAACGGTTTGGACATGTATACTTAATGTGTACCTAATTTATGCTTTAATATATTTAACATCTACTGATCATCCTGTCATCTACGGGAGGGGGTGGAAAGAAGGAGGGGAGGGTTTAACAAAAAGTTTGGCAATTATCAATGCTGCAAAATTAGCCATGCATATAAAAAGCTATTAAACAAAAAAAAAAAAAAAAAGTGTTAGGCCAGATTGGCAGTGGTCATCTTAGAAAGCTAAAACTTCCTCTTTTCCACAGGGAAATGTGGAGGAGGCAGTAAGTTTCCAAACGCATATTCTCAGTTTAAGGTGCCTCTCCAATTTGAGCAGTTGGCTAACCTCCTCTTGGCCAGGGGGTCACCAAGTACAATACACATACCAGAAGATGGCAGCCTCTCTACCACCTGATAAAGTGGGAAAAGCTTGGAAACTTGAAGGAACCAAGTCATTCTTCTATGAACAACCAAAGGAAACTGTTGTTGAAGATCCCAAAATGAAAATTCCAATTCTAAAAAGGTTCTGTTAAACAGCTGAGCCAGCAGCAAGGACAAGACACTTTCAGGGAGTCTCCTGTGTTACTATCTCCAACAAGGGGGTGACATGATCCCATTGGCTCATCCTGAAGAATCAGCTACAGGCTATATCAGCTGTGACCACTACTCAGTGACCCTGGGCAAGTCACTTCACTTTTGACACTAGTTTTCTTCATGTGTAGTAAACTAGAAACAATACATTCCTTGTGTCACCTACTTTACAGAGCTGACAAGAGGAAATCACTTACCTAAGGAGTAACACCTTATGTTATATATCACTTTGTTAACATTAAAATTCTTTCCTCCCAGAACTCCTGTGAAATAACTGGTATAAAGAGTTAATTCTATTCATTAATAATAAACCTCATACTTTTTTGAAGGAATAACTCCAAGTAACTAGCAATCCAGAATCACAGCTTTAGAGCAGGAAAGAGGGAATTTAAGAGATTAGTATAATCCCCTCAGTTTACAGATAAGAAAACTGAGTCTCATCAAGTTTACATAATTTAGGTAAGAAGGACAGCTAGGTAGTAAAGAGAATAAAGTGCCAGGTCTGGACTCTGGAGGACCGGGAGTTCAAATCCACCTTAGACACATACTAGCCCTGTGACATCAGGTAAGTCATTTAAACCCTGTTTTCCCAATTCCTCACCTGAAAAACTAGAGAAGGAATTTGCAAAAAAATTCCAATATGAGTCATATGAGTCACAAAGTTTGGAGATAACTAATTGATCAAACAGCACAGAAGTATAGGAAGTAGCAAAATCACATTTGATTTTAGGTTCTTTAATTCTAGATTCAATAACACTTTTTCCAATACACTTGGTTTCCCAGAAAGAAAAGCAGCACCATCTCAATAAAAAGCAGTACCAATAGGTACAGAGTTTGGAAGTTAGGAGATTTGGGTCTTAGGCCTTATTCTGTCACTAACTGTGATCAATTGCTCAATACAAAGCCCTTCATAATCTATCCCCATAAAGTTTTTCTTTTCAGTCTTCTTATGTTTTACACAAACTACTTACCATGGACTCCTCAAATCTAGAGACAATGACCTCATGACTGTTCCAAGAACAAGATACTCCAATCTAGACGATCCAGACACTGTGTCTGGAATGCACTCCCTCATCCTAGCTTCCCTGGCTTCTTTTAAAAAGGAAATTCTTCTAAAAGAAACTTTTATCAGCCCCTCTTAATTCTAGTGCCTCCCCATTGTTCAGGATTTCCTTTCTATCCCACATATAGCTTGTTGGGTTGCCCATTAGAAGCTCCCAAACAATGGACTGTCTTGTGCCCTTCTTTGGATGCTTAGGGTCTAGAACAGTGCAGAACAAATGGCAGATGCTTGGTAAATGTTCACTTGAACTCTCTGATCTCTAATTTCCTCTTCTGCAAAATGAACTAAATCTTTAAAACTTTTTTCAACTCAAAAATGTTTTAAGTCAAGCCACAGTTTTTCTTTCATCAAGGGGTAGGCATCTCAAAAGTTAATATAGAAAAGTAATAAGAAAGGCAAATAAAAACTGAACATAATTTTGACTGGGGAAGGAATGAGTTTACCTTCTACCTTCCCACCTCTTCTACAGAGCCACTTGGCAGATCTTGCTCCCATCTCCAGACACTTAGGGTGGGGACCAATGAGTTAAAGAGCACCTTGGCAATTAGGTACTAGCTATGAGCCCCTCCTGAGAATCCTGTTTTAATAGGATGACATATATAGTTACAAAAAATAATCCCTGGCATAGGTATTATCTTCTGATACAATCAAGAACTCATGACTACAATTCACACTCAGAACAGCATTGGCTGATAAAGAAGTTTCATCACTTGCCCATAGTCAAATGTGGTTAGGAGATGTCAGACAGGCCTTGAACCCAAGTCTTAACTCCATGGCACTATACCTCATTGTTGAGATACACCTTAGTAGGCAGCTTTCATCAATTATAAGATAAAACAATTTCACCAGAAGGTTAGCATTTCTGAATTTGAGCTAGCTCATAAGTACCCGGCAAGCTATCATCAATATGCATGCCTGTTACAACCTGAAAATATTGAATTTAGATCACTCCAGATCAGGGAACCAGGCTCACCTCCTTGTCCCAAGGAGGAGATTCAATTAAGCCTTTTGTGACTTTCCCACACAATATACATTTTTCCCTTGTCTGAAGCTGAAAAAAAATCTAACCAAATTTTAAATCTGTAGAATTTGCTGGACAGCAGAAGCTGTTTCAGAATCTCCTGTGAGGTTATAACCTTAAAAGAGTCAGGACAAAATATAGGGGGAGGAAAAAAAAAAAAACATGGAAATAAGGGCAATGCTAATTATACTTTACAGTGATAAATAACTAGCCTAAAGGTCAGAGAGGGTCACATGAGAAGTTGCAATTTGCTCGAGTTAAGGAGCAGGGAGCAAGAAAGACCCGTAGAAAACTGAAGAGTGGTTTGGAGGAAATGCTGTAAGAAATTATGCTCATTTTAGAAGAGATTATTAACCACAAAAGCCTGGCTCTTTGGTATTTAAAAACACATTATGCTTCCTAACTATAACAAAGTAGGCCCCCAATCAATCAATAAACATTTAAGCAACTCCTAAGATCAAGACAACTATTTTCAAATTTCAGAAGGAAATTACCAGTATTTCTTGTGCTCTACCAAAAACAACCCAGCACAGCAACTTTAATCTCAGAGACAAATCAACCTCAAATACCTGAATGACCATTCTTTCAGAAACAAGTGTTTCCAGCCACCCACCTCTGGTTCCACTACAAGCTACTTAGTTTGTATTAAGCTGAGTTTGACAGACGGGTTGGTGCTAAATAAAGCTCAACTTCCACAGAGCACCCACAGGATTAAAACTATGCAACTAAGAAATTCTAAGGTTTCATTTTCTGAATTATCAGTAAATCAGGTGATTTTAAGCAGACCTTCCAAATAATTTTTACTTCAGGAAAAAAAGTATTCCCTTATTATACTGAAGGAACTACAAACACAGTAATGTGTAAATTTACCTTGTGTTACTAACTCTCCCTCATTCTTTATTCAAGTAACTGGTCAGCAAGTCCACCCCAGACAGGTCAAGGATAAACCACAGCCTGAATATGGATTTTTTCTTTTTAAATGTCTTATTTAAGAACATGTAGTATAAAGAAAACCTGTCTTATTTTATATGTAAAATGTGTAAAAATAAATACAATTAAGTCCTACTCTCCAAAAGATCATTCTGGAAGTAGAAAACTGAAAAAAATCTTTAGGAAGAAAAGGTGTACACCAGGGATAACATTGATGTTAACAATTCAGGCCCAGCAATGCAGTGGTTACTGGTTTAACACTTGGTGTGGGTCTAACTTTGAAGTGTCTCATTACTACTCTTATAGTAAGCAAGGAAAAGACTATTGAGACTTAGAAGTTAATTATCAGGCTGATATAAAGGCAGGCCTAACCTTGATCAGTCTGTAGAGGTCTGTTTTAATATTACATTCTTGTGGTTTTTTCCAATTGCTGCAGAACATCATTTTCCTTTGATTTCAGTAACGCACTTTAGACTTTTCAAATCCAAATATTCACAAGTCTCTCTCTCTGCAGAGCAGATCTAGCAGAAAGATCATATATGGCCAAGGAAAAGACAAAGCCCTAAGAAATGCACAGTCACAAGTTGTCTGTACCTCATTTTTCCCCATCTGGAAATTGGGTGAAAGAAGTCAACATAACCTGACAAGGCTCAATGGAAGAAATGAATTTAAAGTCAGAATGTTTATTTAATTATAGGCTTGCTGTACTGTGCAGACACTGATTACCATCCCTGGACAAATCACAAACTCTGAACCAGTTTCCTCACCAGCAAACTGGAGATGATGATAGCATTTCATTGAGTAGTGTTGTAAGAATCAAATTGTTTAATGAAGATAAAGCTTTTGCTGTATAAATGTGACCTATTATTATCATCACTAAACAGGAAGAGAATCAAAGCGTTTGCTCCTAGATGGACACAAGGAAGACAGAAAGCAATAACAAATCTAACTGCCCAAATCAAAAATGAGCTAATTTAGAATTAGGCACACTTTCTTGTAAGAAGAAAAAATTATCCTATTGTGACAGAAGCACTCGTTTACAACTCATTCTGATTATGAAGCATACGGAATATAGGACAATATTAAAGGCAGGAGATACTAAGATGGATGGTGGCAACTTAACACTTAACACTTTTCGGATTAGGAACAGTCCACCAGCAAACTCTACCAAGCAAGCTGAAGAGCAGAAACTGCCTAGACAGCAAGCAAAATACTCAACCCTTTGTTTTTTCCAAAAGTCCAAGTGGATGAGGGCATTGGGAAGCAAATTGTTCATAGCTTAAAGATACTGCATCGGGAGTTGTGCCCAGCACACTTAAAACTGCATGGTTTAGGCTTACAATACGCTTCGATGAGTTTCTCAAGGTTCTTTGAAATGCAAAATATTACAAATCACTTCCCGAAAGGTGTCTATCAACAACTGACACCCCCAAATTCGTGCAGTCACTCTGGCCAAGCAGTTGAACCAAAGAGCAAATTAGCAGATAGTAAAAAAGCCAATTTCGTCACGGTCCCCAGACCCACTAATGTGAAAAACCTTTCAGTTAGGGACCAAAAAAAAAGCTACTATGTGGTTCCCTTCTCCCCTCACACCCTGCCACCTCCCCCACGCCTCCGGCACAGAGAATAATTTAACTGTGATAAGGGTGACAGCACCCACTGCTTGGAAGTCCTAGAAAACAGACCCTCCTCACCAGCCCAATAGCACACCCCAAAAACCCCCAGAAACAAGGTCTCTAACACAACAAAGACAAAAATTTCATTGGGCGGAAGTTTCCATTCTTTTTTTTTTTTTTAAACAAACCGGTAATGGAACAGAACTACCATAATAAGAATAATCCATCAGGGGGCCTGGGATGGAAAGAAGTAATACAGTTCTGCAGGAAGGAGGAGTCTCTTCCTTTCTTGCCCCCCCTCCCCTAATTGGAGAGAGACAGAAAGATCCAGGATGTTGGCTTTCAGGTCAGTGGCTCTCCAGGTGCCCTCACCTGGTGAGGAACACACTAGGTAGGTTGCACCGGGTTTCGGAGAGGATGGCAGAAGTGCAATTCCCCACGCCGCCCCCCAACACACGCCCACGGCGAACGAGGCGGCAGCGCCGTACACAACAGCAGCAGCAGTCGTCACCGCCCCTTGGCCGCGCGTACCTCCATACCGCTCTCGTCTCCACCCCACACCCCAGCACCCCCGCTTCCAGTCCGGCCCCCGACGCTCCTGGAACCTCCCGCCTTACTTTTTAACGTCACCGGGAAGGAGGGAGGGAAAGATTCCACCCAAGCCCTTCCCTTTGTGACGTCACAATGACAGCAGAACGCGGCCCAGGCCCGGAGTGTTCACGATCCGGGAGGAGGAAGGAGGTGGGGGGGGGGGGAGGACGGAGAGGCAAAGAAGGGGGGGAGAAAGGGGGGGCACCCGCACTGACGTTTCGCCGGCTTTAACCTGTTGCTCGCTAGCATGTTTATACGACGGTCTAGAGGCCGAGCAGTAAGCGAGGTCCGGCGGCCGCCCGCAGCCCAAGGGCAGGGGCAGCCGCCACGGCCGCCACCGTGGGCCACAGCCGCCATGCTCGAATCTGCGTGCGTGTCGGTTACTCGCTGCAGTTGTGCGTGAGCGCAGCCCCCTCCCCCAATCCGCATCCGTCCCCCCTCCCCCACCCTCGACCCCTCCTCCCCACGAGAAACCGTGCACGCGGCGGCGCGCTCGCACGCCGTCAAATCATCGGCTCTCAGCTCCCAGTTTCCACTCCCTTCCCCCCCCATCCCCGGCCTTCCACCCGGGAAAGAGCCGGAGCCTCCCCACGGGCCAGAAATCTGCCCCCTATAGGCAGTACAGAAACCTTTCCATCTAGAGCCATACGCCTCCTCCTCTCCCCTCCAGACCCACACACACACTCTCCCACGGAGGAACACGGGAAGCCCAGGAGATGTGGGCACGCAGAGAGGGGCACACATGAGCATTAACTCCGGCTCGGCCACTAGTTTATTGAAAAACTGTCTGGACATCACAAGAGTTAGATTGCTACATTGTTCACAGTTAAACAAACAAAAAATCCAAAGGAACTTAGCAAAGGGTGGTTGAGTTGTTATTTTTCCCTTTTTTTCTTCCCTATCTTCTAAGTTCTCCCCAATTTAATTTGCTTTGTAAATGCATCCAAGGCAAGCATGCGTTGAGACGTCTCCCAGACAAGGTTGAGCCAGCCTCGAAGCAATTTTATACAGCAAGAGTTTTATAAACTATAGTCTTCTCCATTCTACCCAGTCCTCTGCAATGCGGATGTATTTTTAATTCGTAAATTCTTTAGAGAACAGCTTTAACTTGCACTTGATTATTCAACCTCGTACTCCCAGCATAGTTAAAGAGTTTAAGATGTTTAACTCTTTAGCAGTCATTTGGCTTTTCCATGAAATGAAGTCCCTTTTTTAAAAGGTAGTGTCCCGAAGGTCACCTCACACACAACGAGAAAAAAGAAAAAAAGAAAACGGAAACAAATTTGGCGTCTCCATCTAAAACTTTCTTATAACACTGCATCACATGGAATGCTGATGTGGTCTTTTAAAAATGGGTTCTCTCATTTTAAGCATGCAGATAAATCACCAATCGCTCGAGTGCATATTTGGCTAATCCCTAGGTCTCCCTTCTTCCCTCCCTTCCCCCCCCCCACTTTAAAAAAAAAAGCCACCACACACAAAAACAAAAACACTCCTCTTGCCAATCAAAATGTAGCTCTACCAACAAAATATTTAACTATTCCCACACATAAATCTTTGAAGATTACCCAATTACGGAAGCCCAGTTAAAATAGTGAAATTATTTAGTTACATACATCCCATGCACACACTTACAAGCATTAGGTCTTACATATTTTCCCCTAAAACTGGAAATCATGAATTTTTAAACAAAACTAATCCATTACCCCATTATTAAAGTCAATCCCAACAAATGCATTCACCGTAACATGAATCCCAACTGGTTTCTATTGCGAACCAGATAAGCAAAACGACCACATACATTAAATTTGATGTGGCAGTGCAAGGAACAAGATCGCCATAATCGGACACTCGATTTCAACTTAAAGGGCTTACCACACAGTTCAGTTTTTTAAAAAAAATAATAATAAAATAGTTCATTTGTATGCAAACTGCAATAGACAAATCCGCTTGAGAATGCAGTTTAGTTACATTACTGCAACCCCCTCAAGCAACACCGAAATGCTTTGCCTTTCATCTAAAACTAGATTATGATTGTGTCATTTGAGGTCAATTTATTCACTTGGGGTATCTCTACACCAATGTGTTTTTGTAACCAGACTGGACAAGACTTTGCTTGAAAAATCCCTCTCTCAGAAAAGAAAGAAACAGCCTTATCGGACCCTGAATTTAAAACCTTTCAGCAGCAGAATTATCTATAAACTTGACATTCACAACCATTGCTTAAAACTGCAAGTCAAAGGATGTGTTGTTAAGAACACTTACGTATTTCTTCTGAATGATATTCCTCTTGGGTCTTTCCTTGCTCATTCTGAGATCCAAATGCTGATTGCAAAAGGGGACAATTGCTTCATGAATTTAAGCCGTCAGAAATTTGCAAAAAATATCCTGGTGGTTTTTATTGTTGTTGGTGATGGTTGTAATCCGACTTTTCTTCTTCTTCCCCCAAAGCCAGATTCGCCTCTAAATAAACCCGAAATTGGGAAGAAAAAAAAAAGCCAAAGACGAAGCAGACAAAAAAAATTTCACTTTAGTAAAACACTCATAATGGAAAATTTCCCCCGAAACACACATACACACACACAAAAAAAAAAAACCGACGCCCTTCACTCCCCCTTTTTTCCTCCAAAAACTACATCAGCAAAACGTGAAGGTCCTTAGTGTCTGATCTGTAGTTACATCTTGGAAAAGGAAAAGGAAAGATAAATAAAAATGTTGGAAGTCACGTTTATGCTGCAGCAGCAGTGAGACCAGAAGAGTCAACTCCAGCAGCGGCGGCGGCAGAGGCAGCAGCAGCCCCACAGCAAGGGCTGCACCGCGTCTCTTTTTTCCGAGCACCCTAACCAATGAGAGTCGGTCTCCAGCCCAACTTTAAATGGACTCTGCTTTTATACAAGTTAGGGATCCTCAGGCAATTGCCCATCGTCACCCCAGCCGAAAACTTCTTCAGCAAGACTACGAAACACACGTCATCCACAGCACTGAAAGCCTCCCGAGGAAAACAGAAGAGACCCCCGACACTGTAGCCAAGAGGTCGATGGGAACTCTACAAGTAGCTTCTAAACAATCTGCAAGGCGCTTCTCCGACACCGAACCCAGGTGTGTAATTGAAAGACACTCCCTCGCTCACTGCATGGCACGCTCTGTCGCTCCACCTCCCCCCTCCACTCCCCTTCTTTCCCCTCCCCTTCCCCAGCTTGTCTCCCGGACTGCAAAGCTCAACCTGGAGCCGCTGCCACGGCTCTTGCATCTACCTGCAGCCGGGCAGCCCACAGCGCGTGCACAGAGCCCCCCGCCCCAGGGGAGAGCCGCTTGTTACCGGGGCGCATTAGAATTGTCCCCTTGATCTCCTGGAAGTTGTAGTCCCCCGACTACAAAATGGCTATGGCCGTGGGGGTAGAGAACTACAACTCCCAGCTTGCTTCGCGCGTCACCCCCACACTCGTCTCTTTCGCCCTCCCTTCCCCCTTTTCTCCTCTTTTCCCCCTCCCCTCTCCTCCCCGCAACCCTTGCCAACAAACGCTTGGACGTGTCCCGCGTGCGACAGCTCCCGAGGCTGGCTCCGGATTGGACCGAAGAGCGTGTGGTCCGCGAGCGAGGAACTCCCCACTCTCCACTCAGCACCCCCACCCCCGTCCCCTTTCCTCTCACACGCGATGTCTTTCCTTCTCTTCTCCCCCTCCCCCCCCATGGCCCTACCCCCACCTCGAGGCGCGAGTCGCCGCCTGTAGAACTCGAGGAATCGTGCCGCTCGGCCCGGCGCACCTGGCCTCTAGCCGGGGAGGGGCACAGAAGAAGCAGGGCTCTCCCCTCTCTCCTTGGAAAGACCCGCAGAGCGTGGGGGAGGGAGGGAGTATTGGGAGCCCGTACCGGGGTGGGGAAACTGGGCCAGGCACCGGGAGGAATCCTCGCTACAAACTAGTTGATCGGCGGCGCCTGCTGCTTCTGCTCTGCAAGCCGGTGTCACCCCAGGACACCGTACATGGCTTATTTGTGCAGAACTTGGTCAGAATCTGTCTCCAAGGTAGCTTAAGGTTACCTCGTCCTTTTCAAACACCCCGATCATCACCAGAGCCCCGCACCCTACCTTGCTACACACACAACACACACCCCGTGGCCTGCAAATGTAAGCACGGAGCCGCTGAGTTCCCAGGCAATGGTGTTGCCATAATAACCCCATTTAAATCCAGGCTCCACGCTCGTGCTGGTTACATAGAGAAAGAGACATCCCTGGCATTTCCCAATGTCATTTCATTGAAGGTGATAATACTTTCCCCTGGAGACTGACGAGTGAATGATGGGGGAAAGGTTTTAGGAAGTTGGGGCAAAGTAAAAATGCTTGTAGCTTCCTGGGAAGACTATGGACTCTTCGGCTTAAAAGGGCTGACGTGTATTTGTGCTCTTAATTGGCCCGTTTGTTTCTGATCTGTGCATGAAACGAAAGCACCGAAGCAAGCAGTCAATGGGAACATGGAGACCCAATAAGCCTGGCCGCTCCAACAGCATAAGGCATGCCCCGAATATCTCCAGCAAAGAGTTCTTTCTCAGACGGCTATCTTCTTGCCTCTTGCATCTTCAGCAACTAATTGAGGAACGGGTTCTGGATTACAAGCCACATTTAGACTTCTTTAACAAGTTTGTCAAGGACCAGATGTCGATCTGCATTGTTTAACTTTGTTGTAGCTTCAATCTTGGATGAGCAATATTTTAAAATCTCTAAGGCGAAGGAAAAAAAAAAAACTCTAGGGGAAAATGTTTTCTACATAATAAATGAGAGGTGATAATGTGTTTTTTTCTCAAGTTCCCAAATTTCACATTTTTTCCTCCAGTTTAAATATAGACTTTAAAAGACAGAGTTTAGGGACCTGGGGAATATTTGAACACATTAAATTGAGATTTTTATAATTTAAAAAAAATTTTTGGTTCAGAAGTTTCAAAAAAAGATAAGTTAATCCCAACCAGAAACAATTACTATATTTAGGTTTCCTCACAATTTTATGCCTTTTAGACTATTATTCATTTAATGCTAATAATTCTGCTAATTTATGTTATCACACATGTAAGTGATTATGTCCATTTATTCTCTTCTCTGAGATTCTTCTTCATAGTCCCATAGATTCTCCACAGAAGATCTTGCATTTTATGGGTAGGAATAAAGCATTCAGGCAGTCTATTTGTTATTCTTTAGTCTGGACACATGACTAATCCACCTTTCCTGACTATACATTTTCTCCATATTATGCTGCTGCCCTTTCTTGGATGTGGTTCATTATTGAAAATAATCTTCAGATCGATCATCTCCTAAAGGTTAGCCTGGTAGATGACAAAATGTTTGGCCACAAAAAGGCCTAACATGTTAATCCTTTTTTGTGACTATGAGATAAATTTTAAAGATTTGGAATCATAGTATTTTAAGATGGAAACTGGCCTTCAAGATCACATGGTTCACCTTCCCATCCATTTTGCAGATTAGAAAATCAAGGCTCTATCAGAGTCCTATTCATTTTAGAAAAAAGCAAATCCTACAACTTGTATGTTTATTATTGCTATTATTATTTTTCATTGTGATCACTATATGTCAATAAAGCTGCTCTTTTGTAATCCTATTTGATTTCATGATTTTAAAAATGCCGGTCTGAGGAGTAAATTAATCTTCACAACTGCCTAAAGGGTCCATGAAACAGTAAATTTAAGAACAATTAAATCCCATAAGTGGCAGGAAGACTTAAACTATCTTCCTGACTTCAAACCCAAAACTATAGCGACTCTAAAACATTGCCTCTTGTTTTCACATTATATTCTTATTAATGACCAAATATTTTGGGGGGAAGGCAGGGTAATGAGTAACTGCCTGCGGTTTCATATCATACTACCCAGTTTCCCAACATGATTCATAGTTTGTGTCAATTATTACCACCACCTCTACAAAAATTCATTAAATACAAACAATACACTGGACATATAAAGATTGAAAATTATATCATCTTATTCAATGATCAATTCTGATATATGTAGTTCTTTTCAACAGTGAGGTGATTCAGGCCAGTTCCACAATTCCATCCCAGTTCTTGTGATGAAGACCAACTGCACCCAGAGAGAGGACTGTGGGGATTGAGTGTGGATCACAATATAGCATTTTCACTCTTTTTGTTGTTTGCATGGTTTTTGTTTTCTTTCTATTTTTTTTCTTTTTGATCTGATTTTTCTTGTGCAAAATGATAGTTGTAGAAATATGTATAGAGAATTGCACATATTTAACATAGATTATTTTCTGCTAAGGGAAGGTGCAGAGGGAAGAAGGGGAGAAAAAAATTTGAATCACAAAGTTTTTCAAGGGTGAATGTTGGAAAACTATACATATATTTTGAAAATAAAAAGCTAAAAATAAAAGAACAGGAAATTTTTTAAAAAGAAAGAAAATTATATCATCCCTGTCCTCAAAGAACAACTGAAATCTATATGGATAGCCTCTTAACACTTTCAAAGCACTAGAATAACTCAGTGTAAATTCAGAGGTTGAATGACTTATCTAAGATCACACAGCCAATAAGTACCTGAATTGTTGGCACATGAGTCTTCCTGAGGAATATTGAGAATGTTAGACTTTTATACTGCCATTGTTCCTATCACCAAATCATCTCTTATATATGGCCCATTCTCTCCTCTGACAAAGCTGCCATCCTAGTTCAGGTTCCCATCTCCTCACACCTATACTATTTATTGTAATAACCTGTTGGATATTCCCCCTAACTTGTCTCTTCCCACTGTAGTCCCTCTCCCACTCATTTATCAAAGTCATTTTCCTAAAGTATTGATCTGACCATATCACTTATTCACTAAACTCTTATTGTTCTCTATTACCTCCAGGATCAAATATGAAAACCTGTTTGGCTCTTAAAACACTTCACAACATGGCCCCTTCCTACATTTACAATCTTATTATATTTAATTTCCCTCCATGTATTCTACAATCCATTAGCATTGCCTTCTGGCTATACTTGAACAAGGCCTTCCTTATCCCTACCCCTTTGCTTTCCCTATGCCTGGAATGCTCCCTCCTCACCTCTTTCTAGTTTTCCTATCTTCCTGCAAGTAACAAATTAGTTCCAATCCTACCTTCTTCAAGAGACTTGTTGCAGTTTCCATTAATACTAGTGTCTTTTTACTCAGATTACTTGCAGTTTACTATATATGTGTATGCATTATGTATAACATAAACATTTTATCATGTGTGTAAGTTATTCTGAATATTATATATACCTGCACATTATATTTTATGTATACATTGAGATATATATATATTGTGTATCTTCTTGTACATAGTCACATGTTGTATATACATATCTATTTTATGTCTTGTATTATCTGGTTCCTTGTATGTTGTTATTATGATTATTTGCATATATTGTTTGTACATGAATGTTTTGTGTTGTATATGCATATACATGTGTATATAATTTGTGTGTACATGATTGTTTTCATCTTTTATATATATAGTTTCGTGTATGAAGGTGTTTATGTTACACATATATACATATCTACTGATATCCCATAATGTACATACTCATTTGTATGTTATGTATGTATTTTGTGTGTGGATAAATAGCTTATTTGTATGTAGTAGTTTTGTATCTTATATAATCATCTATATGTGTATAGAAATTTTATGTGTACATAAATTGTGTGTTATAAACACATATATGGATTTGAATATGGATGTCTTGTTTATAGTTGTTTACATGTGTCCCCCATCAGAATATGAACTTCTTAAGAGCAGAGATTTGTTTTTCCATTTATTTGTATCACAAGCATTTAGCACAGTACCTGCAGCATAATAAGCACTTAATAAATTCTTCTTGACTTGATTGGGCTATATGGAATTCCCAGCTATTCCCTCTTTTGGCCACCCCTCAGGAATTGTCTCTCCTCCTTAGAATGTAAGCTCCCTAAGGACAAAAGAAATGTGAAGTTCACTTGGAAAAGGAAAAATGTAGGTGTTCTGTTTTTCATTTTCTGGTCAGTTAACTAATCCTGAGCACCATCTACTGAATTCATTCACTTCTTGGCCATTGAAATAATGTATTTGGTCTTATCTACATTGCTAACAACACCAGATTACAACATATTAAAGCCCATCTTGATTGTTGGAAGCTGAGAATAGGGGAAGGAAGGAATTTAACTCATTTCCAAAAGATTTGGATTAGACTGGTGTTGTTTTCCCTTGCTTAAACCCAGTCTGAAAAGGATAATAAAGTGGCCTCAAAGGCAACTAAAGCCTTTCCTGTTAATGAGGTAATTGTCTCCTGATTAACTTCCTTTCCTTGCCATCTTGGCAAGACCCACAACTCTCTTTTTCCTATCTCTCTTTTCTCTCATTCCTTTTCTTTCATACTCTAACATTGGCCTTTAAAATAGATGTGTGGGTCTTTGTTGTTGTTTTTTTAATCACCTTCCTTTCCCTTTGGGGGGTGGAAAAGAGAAACCCATTTGGCATTTTCTGGGTTATTTTTTTTTTAAACATTTTTCTACCTTTCTTTAGAGCTGTTAAACATATCAAAAGATGGAAAGAATTGGGGGGAAGGAAACAATAAAAAAATTAATGAAAACAAATACCAGGTAGTCTTATTTAATTACATACTCTAGATCCAACCTCATGTGGGGGAAGAAGGGGGAGGAGCTCAGAAATGAAAGGATTAAAGTATAACCAGGAGGGGACAGCTATAATTAATAAAAGATAAAAGTGTCTACCCTCCATTAAGATGTTATTCCAGTATCTCATATGAGCAGGAAGGTAAGTGACTTAGAGCTATCAAAGTCTACTTTATTTCAAGGAAAGTTCTGGCAAGTTCTATCAACTGGAAAGGCTTTGTGTACTGGGGCCAGCCATGATGGGAAGATTAGACCAGCTAAATTCAGGGAGGATCATTACAGGAAAGTTAGCCAAAGGTAAATGAATATTTTGGGGCATCTACCAACTCCTGCATATTGCTCTGAACAATGAGAGGAGTCAATCACATTTAGGAAATCATGAAACTTTTGAAGTGATTGATCAAATTCATTTAAAATCTGTGAAATTAAATTTTAATATATCAATAAATAAATAAATAAATTTTAAGATATCAAGAGAGAAAAGTTGATCAGATATTGAGATTTCTTTCTCTTTTTGTAGAGGAAAACACTACTGGCTTGATCTCTTGATTTCCACTCTAGCCATTCATATCAATCTCTTGCCATCTTTAAAATTCATATTTTCCCAAGCTTTCTCTAATCAACTTCACACACACACCCATTCATTTAGCTCTTGTTTTACCTTCCCTTGGCAAGTGTGCATAGTTTGTATTGCCTTGTCTTGGAGTATCTAATTCCCAAGTCCATATACAATTGTCGTGTCTCTCCAACTAAAATGCATAAGGTCAGGGATAGCCTAATCCTTAAACTTCTTTTTCTTTCCTCTCCCCCCATTTAGAGTGACTCATAAATGCATAGTAGAAATGCTTTTTAGAGGGTTTTTTTTTTTTTCCAGCAAGTTGATAACATTCTGTTGCTAAAACTGTATGCATTCCTAATCCCAGCCTGAAAAACTCTCACCACCATCTTATACATTACTGTACATCCCTTAAGACCCATTTCAAATGTTTTCATTAAGCTTTAATTTCTCCCCTTCCTGCCTGCCTATAGCATTTATTACCCATGACAAATGTTTTGGTCCTTGATGATATTTTGTTACATTATTTTCTAGTTGTCACATGTCTCTAGGTTTTGTTTCCCCAACTTTGAAAGTTCTCTGAGGACAGGTAGCATAGTCCCATTCTTCCTCTACCTAACTTTACTGATCCCTGGCCATAAAGTAGACTTTAATGAATATTTGTTAAATTGATTAAGAATTATTTATGGAAAGCTCTCTTAGCTTAATATATATCAAACCCATATAGTATTTATTTCATAAAGAGAGCACCTCCTCCTCTACCTTTTTATAATTCCCCCACTCAAGTTTAATATTAATAATCAACATTTATATAGCCTTTTAAAAATATTAGTCAGTAAACATTAACCCCTGCTATGTACCAGGCACTCTGCTAAGTGCTAGGAATACAAAGAAAAGCAAAAGAAAATTCATGTTCTCAAGGAGTTCCTAGTCTAATAGAAAGGACAATCTATACAAAAATAGGTACAAACAGAAAATATGGAAGATTCCCTTAGAAAGGAAGGCCCTAGTAAATGGGAGGATTGAAAATGACCTCCTACAGAAAATGGCTTTGTTCCAGTGATCTCCTGATGAAGAGAGCCATCTACACCAAGAGAGAAGACTGCAGGAACTGAGTGTGGATCACAAAATAACATTCAATCTTTTTGTTCTTGTTTGCTTGCATTTGGTTTTCTTTTTCCTTTTTTTCTTTTTGATCTGATCTTTCTTATGTAGCAAAGTCATTGTATAAATATGTATACATATAATGGATTTAACATATTTTATCATGTTTAATATATATTGGATTGCTTGACACCTAAGGGAGGAGGTGGGGGGAAGGAGGGGAAAATTGGAACACAGGGTTTTGCAAGGTTCAATGTTGAAAAATTATCCACGCATATCTTTTGAAAATAAAAAGCTTTAATAGATTAGTTGATCAGTGGAATAGGTTAGGTTCACAAGACAAAATAGTCAACTATAGCAATTTAGTGTTGGACAAACCCAAAGATCCTAACTTTTGGGATAAGAATTCATTATTTGAAAATAAAAAGCTTTAATTAAAAAAAAAAAAAAAAGTGGCCTTTAAGGTGAGTCTTGAAGAAAGCCAGGGATTCTAAAATATCAAAGTAAGGAACAAGAGAATACATTCACAATCCATGAACAAACATTTATTAAGCACTTATTATGTGCCATTCATTGGATTAGGTGCTTGGGATGGAGACAAAAAAATGAAACTGTTCCTATTGCCAAAGAGTTTACATTTTATCAGGAGAAACAACATATAGTGAATACCAAATATATATTCAAACTAGTGAAGGGGGAAGGAGGCATTAAGAAGGGCCTTAGGTAGGAGGGGAGGTGTGAGCTGAGTTCTGAAGAGAGAACATTTTGGTTCTAAAGGGCAAGGGTGAGGAGGGAGCATTTATAGAAATGGGGCCTGTGCAAATGCTTGTAGACAGGATGATGCAATACAGTATGTAAGGAATAGCAAGAAAGCCAATTTGTTCAGGCCATGGAATAGTGGGGTGTATCATATATCATACCTGGAAAAGCGCGATGGAGACAGATCGTAAAGGGCTTTAAAAGTCAGAGGAGTTCGTATTGGGCCCTAGAGGTAATGGAAAACCAGGAGAGTTTTTTGAATAGAAACAATATGGCCACTTTTGTGCTTTAGAAATATCAATTTGGTGGCTATGTTGGAAGGGGCAGAAAACGGAGGCAGTGAGGTAAATTTAAGAAGCTCTTGCATTAGTCCAGGTGAGAAGCGAGTTAGGGCGATGGCCATGTGAACGGAGCAAAGGGGGCAGATGTTACATCTGTTGTGACAGAAAAGTCGACAAGGCTCGAACGTTGGGGAATGAAACGGTGGAGAAACACGTTGGTACGGAGGTAAATGCAGGTTGATTGACAGTCATTCTTACCTAAGACACTGTAAGCCTCTTTCTAATTTTGTGCAGGTCTGTCTACAAGAGGGGGAGTAGAGAAAAGGGGAAGAGAGCAGAAGTCGAAATAATCTTTGACATCATGTTTATAAATAACCCTGGGCCAGTGTGCTCAGATTGTGGGGGCTTCTGTGGAAAGGAGGCAGAATAACCGTTTCAGACAGAGGGGGATTTATAAGACAGTCTTTTAAACACCCTGGGAGGTAAACTAGGAAGCAAACAGAAAGCAGCCAGAAGTGAGGACTGTGGAAAAGACTTTGCTTCTTCCTCCTTAAGTGTTTTCTGCCCTTGAATTAAGGTCTTAATTGCCAAGCCTCACTAACCATATTTATGTTTCTTATATAAATTCATTTGCATGTTTTTATTTATTTATACATAGTAGATATACCTATAATATGCATATAAATACATATACATAAATAAATTCAGCCTTGTGAATAGTGGTCAAGCTAACCGTTCATACAAATTAAGAATTTCTTAGAGAGGCCCATGGCCGCCGGTTCCTTTTTTATCTTAAATTTGGACCGTCATTTCTTGTGTGTTTAGCTTGTGTCCCATGTTGTTGAAATAGAACTGGCGTTGGTTCAGAAGCTCTGGGTAAAGAGGCCAAGATGAGCAACCCGCTGCTCCTAAGAATAGAAGTTACTGTTTATAATAGGACTGTACTTGGTTCTTGGCGAAAGCTATTAAGTCACACCTCAGCTCTCCAAAAGGACACATGACTGAGGAAACTAAGGCACCGGAGAATTCCTGGGGTGGTCAGTGGCCCGGGTCAGCAGGGGGAGAGGAAGGAAGAGGCCCTAGTACTCGGCTCTTCCACAGGGGCCACGAGGAGGGGAAAAGTCCCTTGCTTTTGCCCTATCCAGGGAAAACCTAACCCAGTGTCTACCTCCCGGGCCCAGCCCCACGGTTCTGGCAAGGTGAAGCCGTAGTTCCTGCCACAGGACTCGGTACACAGGACCTCCGGACCACCAAATCAATGAGGTCCCCGCTCCACCACACTCTAGAGTCCAAGGGCAAATTCAGTTCTCTTCCCCTTCGGGTCTAAATGCCTCCCTACTTCCTAATGCCCATCCAGAAAACAAGAAAGCAGCAGATCTCACCGTTTGTATAAGAATGACGAGGAGGATGGCATTTGCATAGTACTTGCCAAGTACTTTACAAGTATGATTTCATTTCATCCAACAAACTGGATTTCACGCATTCCCCCCCCAAGGTATTTACATTTTTAATCCTTTTTTCCTATGTCTAGAGTGAAAGGGATTTTTTTTTCTCTTTTTTAATTCCTTTTTTAAAGGAATTTCATGTTTTGAGTAACATGTGCCTTCTCAGTGGGACTGGGAGAGGGAAGAAAGAAAAGAATCTGGAACTCAAAGTTTTAAAAACAAATATAAGAAAAATTGTTTTATATGTAACTGGGGAAAACAAAAATATTAAGCTTTTAATGAAAAAATAAGGGAATTTTAGTTGAAAGAGAACTTGGTAGTGTAGATTATTTTGGAAGAGGCTGAGGTATCTTTTCCTTCTTCCTATAATTATGTCAAATCCGAGGTTAGTCCTGAAATTGGCTTTTAATCATCTCAAGGATGCTTGGGAAGAGTGGGCCAGAAATAGAATAGGGTTCTGTGGACTGATTCTTTCCTCCTGCTCTCCCCTATTCTCAGCCCTAATTCCTCTTCTGATGGCAGAAAATTCAGAGCCTAGTTCTCACTGCGACTTCTCTCCCCTTCAAATCACTGTTCCTCCTCACAACTAGACTCTCAAAAATTCTCCAAACCTGCAAATCCTGGGTCAGATCTGGAATCACCTCCAGAGGAGCAGATCAGTATTCTGACACTTCTCAGATCTATTTTTGCATTCCTGAGCCAGACTGGAACCCAATAAGTCTCCAGGCTTTTAGGAGCAAAACATACTGTCCTAATGTCATCACCCTCTCCTGTTCACGCTTTCTGTCCACACAGATATTAGCAAAGTGCAATTCCTATTTTGTTCACAACCAAATTTTCCACTTCTGAGAATATCCTTCATGTGTAAGACATACCGCAAAGGGTTCCCCTTGGTTAAGAAGTGAAACTATTAGACAAACCACATTCATAAAACTCTTCTACTGTTTTCCAACCAGGATGCTTTTTTTTTTCCCATATGAAATGTTCACAAAGGGTTTGAAGAAATGCAAAATTCATTGTAGTTTAGCAATGTGAATTTCCAGGCATTTTTCAAACAGCCTCAAAAACTCAAGGCCAGCATGGACATGTTCATCTGACAAATGATATTAGATTATCTACAGCCTTGCAAATTTAATTTAATGCAATATACTTCATATATGAAAATGAAATTACTGGCCAGCTGTCAGAAGGAACTGCTCTGAGTTGTTTTCTTAGAAATGGGAATAGGTTTTGCTGATTATTTGATTTTTTTTTCCCCTCAGTCCCTGGTTACCTCAATTTTCACAAGCTAAATCTGGCCAAGGTTAAGATTCAAACTGTGCTCCAAGTAGAGAGCAAAGTCTCAACCCTGGTCTCCTTTAGCATTATGTTCTAATGAGCTGAGCTCAACAGCCATACACTATGGCCTTACAAATAACAACAATAGTAATAAATTATTCCTGGCACAAATTTGTACTTATTCTGTCAAGGAACAGCTAGTGGGTAGGGCTTTGAGTCAAAAGGACCTGAGTGCAAATCCAATTTCAGACATGTACTACTTGTGTGATCTCGGGTAAGTCAATCCCATTGCCTACACTCACACACATATACATACAATTTATCTTGGCAAATTGTCCCTAAGGTACAATAAGTCAGAGTTTCTGTCTCCACAGGAAGAATGAGAAAGGTGTAACTTTCTCAATTGATTTTTAAAATGCCCTAAGCCCATCATTACATGCATGCACACATATCTATCTACTTATATGCAGCCAGTTTATATAAAATCTACTATCACATACTACATACATCTGCTGTAATTTCTTTTTCTCTCTTTAAGGTTTCCAAGGATGCCTTAAAGAAATTTAAAAAAAAAAGCAATAGAAAAAATACTATCATGACTTGGAGGCAAAAGACATGGATTTCACTTATGGCTCTGCTACTTTCTAGCTATA
Source organism: Antechinus flavipes (assembly GCF_016432865.1). Classification (NCBI taxonomy): domain Eukaryota; kingdom Metazoa; phylum Chordata; class Mammalia; order Dasyuromorphia; family Dasyuridae; genus Antechinus; species Antechinus flavipes. The sequence continues at coordinate 548,713,817 of NC_067398.1, forward strand.
TGAACTTAGCCAAGTCACTTAACTTCCAACACTCAGTTTCTTCATTTTTAAAAATGGAAACAATAGAGTGTCTATTATGAACATCAGTTAAGCTAACTTATGAACAAATTGCTATTTTTAAGGCTGGATTATCTAACACAATACAACAAATAAGAAGCATTATGCTAAGTGTTTGAAAGACAAAAGCTTGAAAATAATTTTCAAGTAGCTTACCTTTTAAGGAAATCATTATCCTTTTCTGGTTTGGGGGGAATTAACAGCATTAAAGAAAATTTTGAAGAATGAGAACGAAATCTATGAGTCCAAAAAATGAGTGTAATTTGTTATTTTGTATGGTTGCAGACTCAGTTTCTATACTGTCCGCCCTGCTCTCTTTGAAGCTGATCAGTTATGTCCAATTCTTTATAACCTGTTTGAGGGATTTTCATGACAAAGGTACTAGAATGGTTTGCCATTTTCTTCTCCAGTTCATTTTGCAGATGAGGAAATTAAAGCAAACAGCATTAAGTTGACTTGCTAGTAAGTGTCTGAGGTCAGATTTGAACTCAGGAAAAACCCCCAGACCTGGCACTTTACCCACCATACCACCTAGCCACTTCTCCCCTCGCTCTAGATTTTCCTGTTTATTAGGGAACTTTTCCGTGCCTCTTTTCACCTGGCCAGTTCTGGTTCACCAGGAATGTATATATTTGGAATAGACAAATGAATAATCCAGACTAGTAGAGGACAAATGAGGACATTTATCAAATGCAGATGTGGGGGAAGGGAGGATTATAACAAGAAAAGACTAAAAGCAGAGCTACTTCTCTCAGATATCCGCATAATTCTTCATTTTGGAATTTATACCACATTCAATCAGGCAATCCTCTGTGCATTCCGATGTAAAAATGATTATTAGATCCTCAATCAGAACAAAGCCAAACCTATTACCTCGTCTGGAAACTGTCACTTCAGGAATTCTCAAACACTGCTGCAGTTTCTACCCAAGATTCCCGCGTCCCAGGACAGAGTTCTAGACAAGTTCTTCTGTCCCTGAATTCAGGGCAGCTGATTTCTCTGAGAGGTTCCCTGGTAGCCCTGTTAAGTGAGAGCTATGAAGCACTAGTTTGTAGCTATTGCTAAGATAGAGATAGCATAATAGGGTCCCCAAAGATACATTCCATTCTATTTTTTCCTCCCCCCTGTCCCAAGTTCTTTTGTTAAAAAACAGAAACTCTTGCCTTTTTTTTTTTTTTTTTTTAAATATGTCATAGATCTCTTGGTCATGCTGGTAAAGCCTGTTCTCAGAATAAAAGCTCAAAGTAATTAAAAGAAATGCTTAATTTCAGTTACAGCTTAGTGAAAATAATATGTAATTTTTTTCCCCCATTAAAGTTCATAGATCCCCAGAACTCTGTCCATGGACCCCTCACTTAAAGGGTTTTATACCAGATTAGGGATCTCTCAAATACCAAAGATAGAAATTGCACTAAGCCAAAAGATTGTCTTTCCATTGTTTTTTTAAATATAAACATCTTTTGTGTGTGTGTGTGTGTGGGATTGGGAACTTTGACTTTTGTTACTCTTTATAATTTCTGTCCAAGTGATGTCACAGTAGCTCTACACTTTCTTAAGAGTAACAGGTTCTTATATCAGAATGCTTGGTAGGATTGGGAAGAAGGAGGTAAAGGAAGGAGAGAGGGAGGAAAAAAATCAAAATCTTACAAAAATGCAAGTTGAAAACCATCTTTACATATAATTGAAAAAATGATATACTATTAAAATAAAATTAAGAAAAATAAAAGATTAAAAAAAAGAGAGAGAGTAACAGATTCCATTGTTCACCACTATAGTAGAAAATTGCACAGGAAGGCCTGAGCTTAGGATCTGTGTGTTTTGTTACCTTGAACAAATCATTACAATTCTGTGAACCTCAGTTTTCTTATCTGTAAAATGGAGATAATGATACTTGAATGGCCAACCTTACGTCTGTCGGTCAGTCAGTTAATAACCATTTATTAAGCACCTACTGTGTGCCAGGCATTTTGCTAACCCCTGAGGAAGCAAAAAGAGGCAAAAGACCACTTCTGTTCTCAAAGAGCCCACAGTCTAATGAGGGAGACAACAATGAGGGAGACAAATATTATAAATAAGCCATATCCAGGATAAATAGGAAATAATTAAAAGAGGAAAGACATCGAATGGATTAAGACAAGTTAAAGGAGACTTCCTATAGAAGGTGGGATTTTAATTGGGACTGAAAGGAAGCCATGGATGCCAGTAGACAAAGATGAAGAAGGAGAAGCAGAGAAAGTATTCAGAGCTGGATATTGATTTTTTATTTTATTTTTGGGGAGATCTCAGTTTTTTCATCTATAAAATAAAGGTAATAGTTCCTAAATTTTCTATTTCACAAGGTCATTTTGAGAAAATGCTGCCAATTGGCTAACTGCTGCCTTTAATAGCAAGTCTTCTTAATTTCTGGAATTAAAAAATACTAGGGATTAGGCTAGGGGATAGAAGAGAATGTCCAGGTCCTTGAGGCAGATGAAGTGTAAACAAGAAAGAACTGAGAATAAGTGGGAGTTCAGAGGATTGACACTAATGGAGACAAGGATGCTAGGAATGAGCAAATGAAAGAATGTCAAAGCTACTTTTCCCTGACTGTTGTGAAAATCAATTTATCATTCTTTCCAGTACTTCTCAGAAAATGATATTAAACTAGCTTTTTAAACAAATAGTATTATCAATCAATCAGAAAGCATTTATTAATTAACTGCTACATATCAGTTACTAGGTATTGAGGATACACAAATACAAATGAAACAGGCCCATTATTTCTAAGCTGGATATCAATTCATTTTTCATTCTTCAGTTTACTTATCTGTAGAAAGGGAGAAATGGGTATCTATTCCACTTTAACTGAATGGGGTTAAGGTATAGAAAAATTAAATGATAATAAATCTTTATAAAAGGCAAATATAAATATTGCAAGCTTTTATTGCTAATATTTCTCAATATCAGTGATAATCAAGAAAGAAAAGCATTCTAACACTGAATAGATGAACTTGAAAACCTGGCTTCAAAATTCAGGTATTGAATTTAACTATATAAGTAATCATGAACAAGTTGTAATACTGAAGAAACTGAGCAAGACCGAGATTAGAGACCAATTCAATAGTTTATTAAATGGAGAGAAATACTGGAACCAATGGATCCATGTTTGATCCCAGGGCTGGACAAGACTATCATCTCAAAGAGCCTAGTCCCGAGTATTGGGACAGCAAGATTTTTATAGGGTAACAAGAACAATGACATAATGGGGGAGGTACCTGGATGGGGATAACCTAATGGTGGGGGAGACCCCTAGGATGACACAATGGAGGGAGGTTACTGATATTCTAATGATATCTAAAATGGATAAACATTTATCTTGTTAAACATTAAGAAGGAATGTCTATAACCTAAAGATGTAAAACCTTTATTTCAAACATTAAGAGGGAAAGGTTATAACCTGAGGTAGAATAACTAAATAGGACAATTGGAGAAACGAGGTCAGGACATCAAAATGGAACTTTGGCACAACAAAGTCACTTAAAAACTTTGATTCTTAGGCAACACTCTAAGATTTCCCTACTTGGAGTCTCCATCTGCATAGGCTGAGGGAGTTTCCATACCCAGGAAATCATAAATTGTTATTGATAGTTAGAACTTGATAGAACAGATTTTTACTTCAAGGAGTATTTGTGAAATAAAAGTCTATATGTAGAATTCTATTTTCCCACTGATTCTCATATGAAATTGGAGTTACATTCCTTAGGTAACCTTTTAAGATCTAACACTCAGCAAAAATCCTGATTAGGATTACCTCATAATTTGGGTAGAGCTTGAAAGTTCAGACTCAGTGACTACTGAGATTTCTTGCAATTCTGAGTTCCAAAGAGTCAGTAATTCAAAATGTTTTGTAATTGAAAATGATTAATTTCAACCCCTTCTGTGTATCTTAATGAAGTAGCAATTATGTTTCTAGGGACATTATTGCTCAGGCATTAACAGAACTTTAGGAAAATGTATATATGTATAACTATAAACATAGGACCTGGACCTGTGATCTCATTGATATAGGCAACTTTTAAGTGAAAAAATTTCTTCTGCTAATTCAAGTTGGCATCTTATTTGCAATTTATAGTTTTAGAGAGATGTCTAGAGCACAGAGAGGTTAATTAATTCACTCAGCATCACACAACCAGTATGTATAAGATCTGAGTCATGAACTTAGGTCTCCTTAACTTCAGGAGTAGCTCCCCATCAATCTCATCAATTTATATATTTAACTGTTATACTCAAAGGTAATCCAATATTTAAGAAAAAATAGTGATACAGAAAACACCAAAAATTGTGAAAATTAAATGCCCAAAAACATGAAAGGAAAAAAAGAACCCAAAGGCTCATCTATCTGCCCCAGTGCATGGTTTCCCTTCTCCACAGTAAGGAGAAGTCTGAATAAAGGAGGAAGATACTCTAGAACTCTTTTGTTCCTCTTCGTATCCACAACAAGTAATAATAACCATGTAAAATAGTAAGTAATAGTGATTTAAGCATCATATTCCTAACAGTAATAACAATTATTATTTTATACTTTATAAAATATATGTTCTGAACTTTATAAAATATATGTTCACATGCGTTATCTTAAAACACTGTAAGCTACCTAGTGATATTGGGAGACCTTTATTAATATTACTTCTATAATTGACAGATGCCTTGCACAATATAGTGAATGGTTATTTTAAGAATACTGAAGTCTGAGGACTTGAGTTAAAATCCCAGTACTAGCTCTTATTACCTTGATACCACTTGAACCTCACTGGGCCTCAGTTACAAAATACTTTCACATATAGATATTTGAGATAGTTGTCAAATGGTTTACTATAGTGTCTAGCACTTTGTAGGTACTCTATTGTTCATTATTATTATTATTATTATATCCTAGATGACACCACAATTCAGAGGTTCTAGAGAGGAGCAGGAAGACGGTTAGCCAGTCAGCCAAATGTCAAGGACCCAAGTCTAAGAAGATAGCCTAGCTTACTAATAGCTTTTGGGGAACTTGAAATAACTATTTTGGGGAAAGGGATCATGAAGGGAAGAGGTAATTAACTCCCTTTTAAAAATATTCTGCCCAAGTTCCATTGCTAATATCCTGCTGATGAGATCCATAGTTCTCATGGCATTGGAACATATGAAAAAGCCTGAAAATAAATAGATTGAATGACATTTTACACAGTGCTTTACAGTTATAAAATATTTTCACATACAGATATCATCCTTGTTGATCTTTACAAGATAAGGTAGCTGGTATTATCTTTATTCTCATTGTGTAGAAGATATTGATATTCAAAAATACTAAGTAATGTGCCCCCAAATGACCCCATTAAGCAAGTAGCAGAGTAAGGGCCAATCAGAACTCAGGGCTCCTGCCTCCAAGTTCTGAAGAATTTGTGGTAGAAGGGATAGAATAAAGCACAATTTAAAACTTTTCTGAAGGTTAGGAGTTTATTTTGTATTTTTCTTATTTCCTCTGCTTTGAAAAGGTTAATAGTTATTTTTTTTTTTTTAATTCAACCTCAAAACAGCTTTTCAGAATTAGAGACTCAACTAGACAAAGATTACAGTTGACTTTTACACTCACATCCTGTCTTGTAGGCTCTGAGGAGTTAAATATAATGTTCTTCAGGATTAGGATCTAATAAGAGAGGTACAAATGTACCTCTGTACAAATCACTATAACAAAGACAGAATATGAAAAGTGCCATAGGAGAGGCACAAAGTGTCATGGGAACAATCAATAAACATTTATTAAATGCTTACTACGTATCGGGTACTGTGCTTAGTACTGGAAGAAGAACTTGTGGGAGGTGGAGATTAGAGATGATTTTTTGGAGGAAATAATATGTGAAAGACAGAAGATTGAGTAAAGTTTTCCTAGTAGAGGGAAGACTCATAGACAAAAGTATGGGGCTGGAAAAGTACTAAGCACGCATAGGGAGCAGCAAATAGTTTAGTTTAACTGAAGTGAAGAAAGAGAAATAATGGGAATTAAAACTGGAGAAATAGGTTGGAGATTGAAACATGAAGCTTCTTGAAAGTCATGCTAAAAATTTTGAATTTTATTTTGTAAGTGGGGAGGAACCATTGAAATTTTATGAATTAATAAGGGCTTACTTGATAATAACTAGATGTTAAAAAGTTACTCTGGCATTGTTGTGGATAATGAACTGAAAAAGAGAGAGACTAAGATTGGAAAGCCAGTTATTAGGAGGCTAATATGTTAATTCAAGTAAGGTAATAGAGGGCCTGAATTAGGAAAGTGGTCATTGGAATGGAACATAGGGGATGAATGTGCGAATAGAACTGACTGGACTGAAAGGTCCCTCCTACTGGCTTCTGGGGCCAGTTCTTCTAACTGCCACGAGGCTACCCTATTTGAAAGACTACCCTAGTTGCCATCCACATTAATATGGCTCCACCCCCTTTTCCTCAGAGTGATTTTCAAGGAATACCCTCCCCCACATCAGGCAAATTAGAGAGATTTACAACCCAGTAGGTACACTGAATGTACATTTATACAGCACTTAATTGTCAAACCCACTTGAAATCACTAATATTTCTTTTTCTCGAGTATTTTATTTGTCCTAATACACGTAAAAATAATTTTCAGCAACCATTTTTGTGTTCCAGATTGATTTTCTCTCCCTGCCCAAAATAGCAAGAAATCTGATATGTTATGTATGTACAATCCTTTTAAACATGAGATTTCCTCTTATGTTAAAGGAAAGGATCATTTCTTCACAATCAGTTAGAAAAATCTTCCTGGAGATTGGGAGTGAGATTGTGAGTAGATTTGGAAATCATTCAAATAGAGATGATGGTTGGGATATAAGACTGGTTACTCTTCTCAATGGAGAATATAGGGAATGAACAGAAGAAAGAAAATTAATTCTTTCTGTGATTGAGAACACCATCTCTGAACACCAAGAGGTTCTCCTATTGTTTTGGGATGGGAGGGGAGGGTTGTTTTTTGGTTTTGGGTTTTTTGGTTGTGTTTTTGTTCTTGTTTTGCTTTTGGTTTTTTGCCATTCTTAACCCAAATCCGCAATCTATATCAGTAAGGAGGTCTAGAGAAGCTGTGATTTTTAAAGCCAGCTGCAAAGGGGAATTATGGGAGTGGCGCAACTTCCAAAAAATCCAAGGTTAATAGGCTGTGAATTGCCACTTTCTTAGCTCATTGTCTGTGCTTCAGCAGTTCCTTTAACATAATGTCATTCAGCCTAGAGAGCAGAAGAGAATGGGGAATAACACCAGCTGTGTAGGGTGGCTCACAACAATACTCCCTCCTCCCCCCCACCCCTTCCCCACCAAAAGCACGAGCATGCAATTATACAGTATATATTTATACAGCCTGCCCAAAGTGAATTCAAACTCATTTCCAAGTCATTAGGACCAATTACTCACCTATGGGCCCCATGACATCACTTGGTTGCTGCCGAAGCAATCTTTTCCCACTAGCTAGTATGAAAAATTCCCTTAAAAGTGCCACTGGATCATGTCAAACTAATGCAGATCCTAGAAGGGGATTTATTGAAAGAACAAATGGAGTGAATCATGCTAGAGAGATCTCTTGGATGATTCTTCTAATGTAAGACTGATCCTATCAAGGATGGAAGGGGTAGAGTGGTAGAGATGAAAGAAGGATGGCCGATTGGTTTATGTGCCATTGGTGGTGTTTCCCTCTGAGCCCTGAATTAATATGATTACTTATATTAATTATCTTTATCATTCCTTATCTGCAGTAGTAATATACAATAACATACCATGCAGAACAGTAAATGCTTCAATGAATGATACGACAAAAAGTTCCATAAGAAAGAGAGAAGAAGATGATCGGTGTGGGCTGGTTTGGTCAGGGAGAGTATGGCTATGATTTTGACAGATTGTGTGAGAAAATGTATTCTAGTTCTTGACTTCTTAAATTTTTCCTACCTAAAACCCCTTTTCACCTGAGAGGTTTTTACATGATCTCAAGTATATAGCTATATAAAATAGGTATACAAGTTAAATATCTACTAATAATAAATCATAATTTCACATTCAGTTGGGAAACCCCATTTGGGGTTGAGAACCACAGTTTAGGAAGGTTCTTGGGGATGGCAAGTGATAGTTAAGGAACAAGAGAGGAGGGAAAGAGATCCTTGGTATGCCTGGAGAAAAATAAGTAATTTTGTCTGTTTGGAGCATAAGGAATGAATGTGTAGTATGAGACCAAAGTTCACAAGATCGTTTCAGTTGTATTGGGGTGGGTCTTGAATGTTAGGCCCACAGGGAGTTTGGACCTAATTCATTTGACAATGGAGAACATTCCAGAATTTTGATCAGGGGAATCAGGACATTAGAGCTGTGCTTTAGGAAGGTAAGTCTGGCAGTGATACATAGAACAGATTGGAGGAAGGATGGAAACTAGAATCAGGGAGACTAATTAGAAGCCCATTGCAGTAATCCAAGAGAAAGGTTGTAAGGACTTTAATTTTGTTAACTTTTCAAATAGAGTGGAGGCAGATCAGAGAAATATAACAAAGCAGAATCAACAAGATTCGGCAATGAATTGTTTATTGATAATAACTAGGAATAGCTAACATTTATATAGTGTTTACTCTGGCCCTGGCACTGCACTAAGTGCTTTATAGAATCTGATTTTCACAAAAACCCTAGGAGGTAGATAATATTATTATTCTATCCATTTTATAGATGAGGAAATGGCAGCAAACAGAAGTGAAGTGATTTGCTTGGGATCACATCTGTGTCTGAATTCAGGTCTTCCTGGTGCCAGACTCAGCACCTAGCTGACCCTGGATGGCAAGAAGGAAAAAGAAAAGTCAAGAATGACTCTGAATAACTGGGATGATGGTATTTCCAGTAGAAATAGAGAAATTTGGAGCAGAGGAAAATAATAAGTTTTGTATCAGATGTGGATGACTGAATTTGAAATGTCAACAAGGAAGGGAAGGAGGGAAAGAGAGAGCAAGGAAGAAAAGAGGGGAGGTGGGGAAAAGGAATGGGAGGAGAGGTGAAAGAGGAAGGAAGGAAGGAAAGAAAGAATAGAAAAAAGAAAAAGAGAAAGAAGGAAGGAAGGAATAAAAGGAAAAAGGAAGGAGAGAGGGAGGGAAGAAGGCATCAGGAAATATTTTTTTAAATGTGGCTCTTTTCCTATCAAAGAAGAATATTGAAGCCAAAAAACCAGTATCCTCTCAGAATTCCTTGAATCCCAGGCAAAAGAATGTGGACTTGATCCTGTCTGGGAATCTACTGAATAATTTTTGAACAAGAGGATGTTTTGATAAAATGAGCACTTCTCTGGCAGCAGTGCAAAGGATGAATTGGAAGGGGAAAGAAAGGAGGCAAAGAAACCAGACAGGGAAATGTTGTTTTAATCCCTGGCTGATTGGTGATGGAATAGTACTTAGGTTGTGATAGGGTACAATTCTCTACAATTCACCACAGATCCTTAAATTTGCTTCTATCTGTTTCATATTTTGGTATATAGATGACCTACTAGCAGTTATACTTGGCTAGGGAAAGAGCCATATTAAGGTGATAAAACTAGAGAATATTCCTGGAAAATTTCTGAACTTGGGTGAGTAGAGATGGAAATTGAAAATAAAAGATATCTGTGAGACATTCTAAAGGAAGAATGGACACCAAAGAAGAAGAGAAGAGAAGCATGTCCCATCTTTTGGAGGAGAGGTGAGGGGACTACCAATGCTAAAAGTTATTTATGTGGCTAGGCATGAACTCTAACAAGTGATTTTGCATGACTTTTTTTTTTTTTTTTTTTTTATGGGAGGGTAGGGGGTGATATCTAGAAATGATTGATTTACAAACAAAAGGCATCAATAACATTAAAAAAAAAGTTGGACAGGACATCATATCTATTAGATATGAAAGATATGAAAGACTATAATGATAACTCCAACATGTTAGATTTATGTAGATGGGAGCATGATGTCACATTTGACATAAATAGTGAGGGATGATCTGTGTAGATGATGAGTTGATTTTTGGAAATATTTAATAACTTGTTTACTTTTGTTTGGTTTTTACAAATGATCTTCCTTCCCCTAAAAAATTCTTTTGGCGTCCCAAGCCTCTTTTCCCTCACCCCTTTTATTTATATATGTATTTATATGACAAAAGATTGGCCAAGATCTTGAGGGATTGATAAGCAAACAGAATGGTTTGGGATTTTAAGTTACAAAAATTGAGGTGAGGTAATTTAGGTCATTTCCACCCAGAATTCCATTCCTGTCATCCCTGGCTGCAGTTGAAGGAAGACCAGAGAGCCATATTCAGTTGGCTACAAGTTTGTTTTTCTGGGAGTCCTTAATCCAAGAGTTAGGGTTTCCTGACAGACCTGCCTGACTGGAATCACATGCATTCAGAATCCCTGGTGTCCTAGATTGGCTTCATGAAATAAAATGCTTCCTGAAAAGACATTTGTTCTTTGAGGACAGAGCTAAATTTTACTGCAGCCTTGATGTATTTATTCACCTTGGATTTCAGAAAAAGAGTCCTTTCCCCGGGCGGGTGACTAGGACAACGTGTCAGAGGAAACAGAGCAGAGTGACCTCTCCAATGTTTAAAGCCTAGAAGGTTGCACAATAGGGTTAAGGGCAGGCCAACCCTTGGCTCTGTTTTGGCTAGGAGCAGAGCTGAACACAGTTGAGTTGGGTTGGGTCTTGGCCAGCTAACTGGGTTTTCTGCTGTGTTTTTATTGCTGCCTCAGCAGCTCTGTGGGGAAAACCCAATGGGGAAGGCCTGCTGCCTTGGCTTCCAGAGGGCTGAAGAAACCCACCCACCCACTCCACTCCCCTATTCTCTGAAAATAACAATATGATGTCTCATTCCACACCTGGAAATCAAAGGAGCATTCCTCCCAAGCCTTACCATGACTTCCAGGTGGACCATCAGCCAACTAGATTCTATTCTGTGCTTTTTTTTTTATTCCTGAGGCAATTAGGGTTAAAGTGACCAGTTTGGGTCTCACAGCTAGCAAGTATTACGTGTCTGAGGCCAGATTTGAACTCAGGTCCTCCTGACTTCAGGGCTGGTGCTCTATCCACTGCGCCACCCAGCTGCCCCCCAACTAGATGTCATGAAATGCTTACTAGTGCCAGGCACTATGCTAAGCACTGAGGGTACACAGGAGCCCTTGTTGGCTGGGAGCTTACAGTCTAAGGGGAAACCATTTACAAGCACCTATGTACAAGCCATATGTAAACAGGATAAACTGGGAGATCATGAATAGAAGGAAAGCACCGGTATTAAGGAGGCTTAGAAAAGGGCTCCCTCAGAAAGGGAGCTTTAGCTGAGACAGGAAGAGGAGTGCAGGGGGCTGAGAGTTCCAGGCCAAAAGAGTCCCCTCAGAAAGGGGAATGAAACGTCAGGCGGGAGGAACATCGGCAAGGGTGTGTGAGGGAGAAGTGGCAAACGCTGGTATAAGACCAAAAAGGTAGCGAGAAGCCAGATACAGAGGGCTTTCTGATGGAGCCCGGGCAGGGGCAGCTGCGGACCTGGGACCCCATCCGAGAGACTTGAGGCAGGGAGACCAACCAGCCTCCAGCTGGTCTAGAGGCGAGGTGGTGAGGGCCTGCTAGTGGAGGCAGTCTCAGAGTAAGAGATGGGGGCGCCCGGGAGATAAAGTCAACAGGTCCTGAGATGGGAGAGAGACGGAGACAGAGACACACACAGAGACAGAGAGAATGAGAGACAGAGACACAGAGACAGAGACACACAGAGAGAGACAGAGACAGAGAAAATGAGAGACAGAGAGAGTGACAGAGAGAAAGAGAAAGGGACAGAGACAGAGACACACAGACAGAGACACACACAGAGACAGAGAGAATGAGAGACAGAGACACACACAGAGAGACAGAGACAGAGAGAATCAGAGAGAGACAGAGACAAAGACACATACAGAGAGACAGAGACAGAGAGAATGAGAGAAAGAAAGAAAGTGACAGACAGAAAGAGAAAGGGACAGAGACAGAGACACACAGACAGACAGAGACACAGAGATACACACAGAGAGAGACAGAGACAGAGAGACAGAGAGAGACAGAGACAGAGAGAATGAGAGAGAAAGAAAGAAAGTGACAGGCAGAAAGAGAAAGGGACACAAACAGAGACACACAGACAGACAGAGACAGAGAGACACCCACAGAGAGAGACAGAGACAGAGAGACAGAAAGAGAAAGGGACAGAGACAGAGACACACAGAGACACAGAGACACACAAAGAGACAGAGACACACACAGAGACAGAGAGAATGAGAGACAGAGACACAGAGAAAGAGAGAGACAGAGACAGAGAGAATGAGAGACAGAGACACAGAGAAAGAGAGAGACAGAGAGACAGAGATAGAGAGAATGAGAGAGAGAGAGAAAGTGACAGAGAGACAGAAAGAGAGACAGAGACAGATTCAGAAAGAAGGACACAGAGAGAGAGAGAGAAGGAGGAGTCCTGACTGACAACTAGACTATAAGCTTGGTTGACTGGGAGTTTGGCCTTGAAGCTAGAATTGAATTAAGAGGATTAGATTTTCTGGGAATAAGAGAAATAGACTTTTGGAATTGTATTTGGGCAAGGGAGATGAAGGAATTAGGGACAGCTATCAGGGGCAATAGGGAGGCATTTAAAATAGTGATGAAACTGTAGACTTCCTATTATAATCCAATTTCTCTATACTTTTTATTGATATCTTTTGTTTTTATCTTCTATTCATTATTTCGTGTATCCTTCATCCTTTATAATAAATATTTTTTTTAAAGTTGGGAAAAATATAGAAAAATACTTAACAATTGTTTATCATATATATTATTATTATATATATCTAGTATTCATTTTCCCCTTCCTTTCCATTAAAGGCCATTTACAGAAAAAAAAAAAGTAAAGAAAGGAAGAATGAATGAAAGAAAAAAGAAAGAATGACTTTCTATCCTAAGCACAAACAAAAACAAATTCCTACATTGATCACATCCAAAAATGCATTTCTTATTCTGCATATTAGCGGTCATCTCTAGGTTAGGAGGTAGGCATTGTTCTTGATCAGATCTCTGAAATTATGACTGAACATTTAGTGGATTAGAATTAGTTTGTTTTTTTGTAGCCCTTCAATAAGACTTGCCCAAGATCACATAGCTATTTGTAGCAGTAGAACAAGAATCTAGATCTTCCCATACCTGTTTGTTTGTTTTAACAGTAATTTGATCAGCCATTTCTTTTCCTTTTTTTTATAATAGCTTTTTATTCATGCAAAGATCTGATACCTATTCTAATGGCAAAACATGATAGTCATTTACATTAAATTACATTAAAACAAATAGTATTTTAAAAATTCTGTGGTATAATATACTTTAACGTGTTTAACATGTATTGGTCTACCTGCCATCTGGGGAAGGGGGTGGAGGGAAGGAGGGGAAAAATTGGAACAAAAGCAATTGTCAATGCTGAAAAATTACCCATGCATATATCTTGTAAATAAAAAGCTATAATAAAAAAAAATCCTGTGGTATATTGGAGTAAAAAGTATGCCATTACCATAGTAGACTTTCAACATTCTTCTTTTTGTGTGAGATAGGCAAAATATGTTTCCAAGTCTTTTCATGGTTGACTGTGAAAAGTCAACTCTTAAAGAGTAGGAAAACCATTTAGGGTTTTACCTCCCAAGATAAGGAGGAAGCATAGTAATCCTGGCTTATCTTTTATTTTTTCCCTTAAAAATTTTCTTTCCCTCTTACATAATCCCCCATTGGAAAAAAAATTGAGAAAAACAAAACCAGTGCTTTTAATAATTATTTATAATCAAGTTATCAAAGAAAAAAAATTAACATCAAACTCCGTGTTTTAGTCACAACTTGGTCAGAAATAATTTTATTTAACATTGTTGTATATCTAAATATTTCTAGGAAAGAAGAGAGAGACAGAGAGAGAGACAGACAGAGAGACAGAAACAGAGACAGAGACAGAGAGAGAGAGACAGAGAGAGAGAGAGAGAGAGAGACAGAGAGAGAGAGAGACAGAGACAGAGAGAGAGACAGACAGAGAAACAGAGAGACAGAGAGAGAGAGAGACAGAGAGAGACAGAGAGAGAGAGAGAGAGAGAGAGAGACAGAGACAGAGACAGAGAGAGAGAGAGAGAGAGAGACTGGCACAATCCATTCATGCCCTCTTTCTGATCCCTCTGCCACAAGGTAATTTGAGGTAACACTTATAAGAACCTTGAACAAGGGGAAAAGAATCATAATATGTTAAAATATAATTTACATTCCAAAATAGTTGCTACCCAGTTCCTTCCTGGACCACTCCCCTCAAAGACTGAAAATATGTTGCTTTCTCCAAGATCAATATCTTTGCCTTGAATACAAAAGAGGACTCTGGCCTCCAGGTCCTTAACTAGATAAGAATTAAATTAAATTTCCCTAAGAAAAGCTTTAGCTTTTGTTCCACTCATTTTTTTTCTGAAAGAAAAAGTTTTGAAACTGTTCTAGGCAGAGAGGAATATTATTTCTTTTCTTTTTTTCTTCTAAACATATTTCCACATTTATCATGCTGCACAAGAAAATTCAGATTAAAAAGAAAGAAAAAAAAAAGAAAGAAAAAACAAGCAAGCAAACAACAACAACAGAAAAAAAGGTGAAAATGTTGTGATCTACATTCAATCTCCATAGTCCTCTTTCTGGATGCAGTTGACTCTATCTATCACAAGTCTATTGGAATTGACCTGAATCACCTCATTATGAAAATGGTCAAGTTCATCACAGTTGATCATCACACAATCTTGTTGTTGTTGTATATAATGTTCTCTTGGTTCTACTCACTTCATTTAGCACCAATTCATTCAAGTCTCTCCAAGCCTTTCTGAAATTAACCTGCTGATTGTTTCTCATAGAACAATAATAAAGAATATTATCTTGATCTTGTATTTTCAGCATTAACTAAAAGTTAAAAACATGGTTTCACGAAGCTAAACAAATTCCCACGTTGGTCATGTCCAAAAAATGTGTCTCAATTTGCACCTAGAGTCTATCTATCACTTTTTTCTCAGGAGATGAGTAACATTCTTCATCATAGCTTCTTTGGCATTATAATCAGTCAGTTCATAGTTCATAGTTTTCATATCCTTCATAATTCTTCATCTTTACAGTGTTGTTAAGTCTTTGGCACATAGCTGATACGTAATAAATATTGATTAATTGATTGTTTGATTATTATATATGGAGAGTAATGGTTTTTCCAATAGCATCCTGATAACTAGAGTTCTATTAGCTAGGACTTTTTGCATTCACAAGTGCAGTCATAATTTGATTGTAGTGGGGTTGGCAGATTAAGCCCCAAAAAAGATTGTGAAAGGGCCCTGAATCCTGGAAGGGTTGAATAACACACACACACAAATCTTTCAGGATTCTTATAAAATTTCCATATTATTTCTATGATACTCCACTCCACCTTGAAATTTTAAAAAGTTTAGAGCAAAACAACCCTTCTTCATTCATATTTGGAGATTTCTGTCCTATCACAATATTTCCAGTAAAAGGAACACATACATGTATGTACATCTGTAAAGCTTTTGCTTGCTTGGCAATATTCCTAAAGGAGCCCCATCCTATATAAGATAGCAAGTTTTTCCAAGGCCATGTAGACCTAGGCTGTCAGCCAAGAGACCATCCCACAGGCAAGGTCACCACCAGCCAAAAATCCTTGGGAAAGGACACAGTACCACAGCCGGCCTGTCCCACCCCAATTAAAATACCACAAAGTAGAGACCAAGAATCAGGGTCAGACACATACCCAAGAAGGAAGTTAAAAAGACAGAGATGAGATGATCATACCATGACCAACTGTCTGTTCACAGATGAGGAACCATGTCATCATGGGGCAACTCCATATGCCCTCAGGGGATTTGCCACATAGAAGTGGTGGGGAGGTCCCAAGGGCAGCCATATTTCATCCTTATTAGGAACAGTCAGGGATAAGAAGCATATTTTTGTAGGTCTCACTGAATACAAGGAGAAACACAGATATATAAGTGGGTTTGTAGCGTGCCCTTCATGCCAAGAAGGACATATTGCCATTTGTACCATGGATGAGAGGGGCTGTTTACTCTACTCACCTTGGTGGATTTTGGCAGGATGCTTGCCCAGGTGCTGTAACATACCCTCAAACAATGATATTCAGTGTGATTAGCCAGAGGCAATAAGAATTCTCAAAGTAACTTCTGAATCATAAGATTGATTCATCATTAGCAAAAAATTCTTACCTTCAGGACACAACCCAGGTACCCTCTTCTCCCTAGAGGTTATTGCCTCCTTCCTCCCCACATTACTTTACTTATCTAGGTTTTTATTCTGTCATCCAATAGTAGAAAGTCAGTCAGTAAGCTTTTGCTAAGCACCTACTATGTGTCAGGCAATATATTAAGGGCTGAAGATAAAGAAAAAGACAAAAACTTTGCCACTTAGGAGCATACTCTCTAATGGAGAAGATAGATGTAAAATATATGTGATTGTTTAGTTTTATAATGCTAGAACCTAACTCAGTCCTGTTGCAAGCAGCAGGCACTTAATAAATGTTATATTTTTTAATCATTAAGTCTATGTTATACTAATTCTTCTTTGAAATTAGTATCTCATTAATGGTATAATTTTGAAGAGTAGCTTGTGAACTTGTCTCTGTGGGTAGGGACTATATTTTATTCTATTTGTAATCCATCATTGAGCACAATACCATAGTAGCTGCTTAAAGAATGATGAAATTAAATCCAAACACATAATTATCATAGTCATATATTCCAGATAATACTGATAATAAGTACAGTTTATATTTTAAAAAAAAACTTTTCAGAGGTCTTCTGTTTATTAATAAATCTGTGATATAGGTACTTCATAGAGTATTTCCATTTTGAGAAGGAACATGGCATAGTGGATACAAGACTAAGCTTGAGAAAGGTATGGGTTCAAATGCTGATTTATAATAAATATGACTTCAAGCAAATCATTTAAATCCTCTGAGCTTCAGTTTCTTTCTTTGAAAAATAGGAATGATTAAATCTGTTATATGAACCTCAAAACATTATTATGAACTTCAAATGTGATCAATCAAATCAGTCAACAAATTTTAAGATTAAAATCCAGGTTTCCTGACTGTTGGTTCAGAGATATTCTAGTAGTGCCCTCCTAGTTCTTTTTGATAAAGTGTGATGTTTTAACAGAGCCTTTATATTGTTTATGATGCTTCACAACTACCATTAGCATCAGTAGGCTCAAATGCACTAACATCTAGAAAATGTTTAGCACAGTGCCTGGCATATAGTAGAAGCTTAAAAATCATCTGTTCCCTTTCCTTCCTTTCTTTGCAGACTGAAAATTCTCTAAAGAAATCTAAAGTGAACATAGACGTACAGACAGGGCTTTGAGCAAGTAACATCTTTGGTTAAGCTGACTACTTTGTTATTGAATCCATCTCTTTGTGATCTCTTTTGGGGTTTAGATGGCAAACATATTGAAGTAATTTTCCATTTCTTTTTCCAGCTCATTTTACAGATGAAAAAATTTGAGGTAAACAGGAGTCAGTGACTTGTTTAGGGTCACACAACTAATAAACATCTGAAGTTGGATGCTTCTTTCTGACTCTAAAACCCAGCACTTTATATACCGTGTCACCTTTTGTCTTTTGGATTTCTTTTTATTCTTCATCTCTAAACTTGGGGCCTAGTCACTGATTGTCCCCATATGCCTGAACTATTCCTTCTCCTTGTCTCCACCTCCTAATTTCTTTCTAGACTTAGCTCAAATTTTACCTTCTTTAAAATACCTTTCCAAGTTTCCCTTAATACTGGTGTGTTTCCTCTAACATTATTTCTCATTTATATATCTTGTACTTACATAATTATTTGCATGCTGTCTTCCCATTTAGCATGTGAGCTTTTAAATTAGAAGAACATAGGATAGTTTATTTTTCAAATCTATGGAAAAGGAAGGAATTTGTGACCAAAGAACTGGAGTTCAATATTCAATACTAAATAGATAATTTTGATTATAATACGTTAAAAAGTTTTTGTTCAAACAAAACTAGTGCAGACAAGATTAGAAGGAAAACAATAAATTGGAAAAACATTTTTCCATTCAAAGGTTCTGATAAAAGCCTTATTTCTAAAATATATAGAGAATTAACTCAAATTTAAAAGAATTCAAGCCATTCTCCAAATGATAAGTGGTCAAAGGATATGAACAATTTTCAGATGAAGAAATTGAAACCATTTCTAGTCATATGAAAGAGTATTCCAAATCACTATTGATCAGAGAAATACAAATAAAGACAATTCTGAGATACCACTACACACCTCTCAAATTGGCTAAGATGACAGGAAAAAATAATGATGAATGTTGGAGGGGATGCGGGAAAACTGGGACACTAATGCATTGTTGGTGGAATTGTGAACGAATCCAACCATTCTGGAGAGCAATCTGGAATTATGCCCAAAAAATTATCAAATTGTGCATACCCTTTGATCTAGCAGTGTTTCTACTGGCTTTGTATCTCAAAGAGATCTTAAGGAAGGCAAAGGGACTCACATGCACAAAAATGTTTGTGGCAGGTCTCTTTGTAGTGGCCAGAAACTGGAAACTGAGTGGATGCCCATCAATTGGAGAATGGCTGAATAAATTGTGATATATGAATATTATGGGATATTATTGTTCGGTAAGAAATGACCAACAGGATGATTTCAGCGGGATCTGGAGAGACTTACACGAACTGACGCTGAGTGAAGTGAGTTGAACCAGATCATTGTACATGGCAACAGCAAGATTGTGTGATGATCAATTCTGATGATCAAAAATGAGATGATTCAGGCCAATTAAAATGATCTTATAATGATGAGATACATCTGCACCCAGAGAGAAGACCGTGGAAACTGATGTAGATCATAACATAGCATTTTTACATCTTTTGTTGTTTGCTTGAATTTTTTTTTATCTGATTTTTTCTTTTGCAGCAATATATATATATATATATATATATATATGTTTTTTTTTTTACCATGTTTAACATGTATTAGATTACTTTCTATCTAGGGAAGGGAGTGGGGGAAAGGAGGGGAAAATTGGAACACAAAGTTTTACAAGGGTCAATGGTGAAAACTTATCCTTGTATATGTTTTGAAAATTAAAAGCTTCAATAAAAAAAAATAGAATGTGAGCTTTTTCAGGGAAGGAATTATTTTTGCCTTTTTTTTTTTTTTTAATCTCTTGCATTAGCATAGGTACCTGGCTTAGTAAATAGGTATTTAGTAAATACTTATTAAATTGACTTATTTTCTATGAGCAACAGTAAGTTTGTAAGCTAGAACTCTGAAGTAATTTTGCAACAATTCATTTAACCCTTGGAGAATGTTCTCTCCTTATCAAAATCCAACATTCTTATATACATAGATCAAGAAAAGCAAGACAACAAAAAATGCTTTATCCATAGATCAGAGAGGAGGAATCTCCCTTTTGGCTATATAAATAACTCTCTTTATAGATATTTAGAATACCTCTAAAATGAAGGAAAGTTGTTTCTTAAAAGGGGGGGGGTGGCTTATAGTAGAGATAATTATTTAAGCTTTGTTGGAGTAAGAGTTTGGGGTTAGGAACTTGAGAGCTAGGATAATGCCCATTGTCATTCTAAGAGAAGAATAACATTTAGGCTGGGGAGCCAGTTAACTAAAATTTTCTGATCTGGACAGAAAAAAGAATGAATCCTAAGACTAGAAATTTCAGGATTTTGAATCATGCAATCTTTTCCTCCTATCTTTACTGATCTGGAAAACTTGCTATACTTCTTGGGTTTTCCTTTCTTCAGACTTTAGGGTTAAAGATTTTTAAGAATTTTCTATTCCAGCTTCCATGTGCATTTCAGTGAATTTTTCTCTGCTTAAAAAAATTAGTAAATTGCTTTTTGGCTATAAATTTGTGGGAAAATCCATGGTCTTCCATTGCATACAGGACTATCTCCAGTCATGCAGATCTATATCTAACCACTAGATCCAGATAACTCTGAAGGGGAAAGTAAGACAGGTGACTTTGCACAGCCCTCTCTCAATTAAATCCTATTCACTGCATGACATGGCATCATTTTCCTGATTTCATGGTCTTCAGGAACAAAGGACAAAAAACAAGCATTTCAGTGAATTTTTCCTTTTCAAAAAATATGTAGTCCTTTACCATTTGGCTATAAACTTATGGAAAGGGAAATACACACATACATACACACATACACACTCTTGAACTTAGGGGGAAAAGCCTCAACTTATCCCCATTGTCTACTGATGAGTAGGTACCATTTAAAGGGCAAGGATGGAGAAGTTCAGGAATAGAAAATAATTGAAGCTAGATCAAATTGTAAAACATCAAATCCCAGGCAATTTGACATTAGACAGCTTTTTATGGTAAAATGTTAAGTACTTAATATTTTATTTTCATTTCAGGTCACCCTGCATCATACCCCAAAGCTATGCAAATGTTCCTAGTACAAATGTGCATATGCTTATTAGATTTAACAATCCACTGCTCTCGGTTAGTGGGAGGGTCAAGCTAAACCAGTCTTCGTAGAATGAATGGGCCTCATTTGCACTTGTTATGACAAAAACATTAGTACTCAAGGCAAGGTGGTTGGGAGGGGGAAGGGGTTAGGAAGGAGAAAAAATGGACTCAAAGCTTAACGGGTTATGGTTGTTCAGACAATTTTTTTTAATATTTTTGTTATATGTATTGTCTTATGTCACTCCGAATTTGCTATGAATGTTTATATTTCTTTTCTGTGTATTGAGAATGGAATTATTACCGTGCCCAACCAACAAGAAAAAATGGCAACCAAGGCAGCTTAAGAAAGAAGACAAAAGAAAGGAAAATCCCAGCTCTTTCCCTCAAATACCTCTCCAACCTTATTCCAGTGATAGCCACTCTGAAATGTCAACAATTTTGTATTTTGTTCATTGTTTAGGAAAAACAGAAAGAAATGGAATAATACTTGGAAATTGAACTCCTACTTTTTTCTGTGCTGTTTTCAACTAAAAATGGAAGGTAATTTGGATCCATTTTGTGGTAACGACACTGAACTTTAAAGTAATTTTTGAATTCTTTTTTCTCCCCCATAAATAAGAGACCCACCAATGAGCCAAAGCTGAATCATGTACCTTTAATAAATAGCAGGTATGGTGACACACAATGGAATTGGTAGGCTGACACTTCAGTGGGCTTCCTGTGGTTTTTTTGTTTTTTGTCATCTCTACCCCTTCTCTGGAGATGGGCTGATGCAAATTTGGGGGGAGGTTGTTTTCTTTAGTTTCTTTTCTTTTTCTCCCCAAATTGATGAAAGGCATCATCATCTCTGTCATCATCAGCCACTGTGAGAACTCCTCTTTAGTAATAAGGCATGACTGTAATTTCTCACCCTGTGGCTGTTATTAGTCATGATTCATTTCACGAGGGAGGAGGGAGAGAGGGAAGACAAGCCTTTACAAACTCAAAGGACCGATGAAACTGGAAGGATTTCTGATTTGGGTGTGTGGAGGTTTCCTTCACCAAGGATGCCAGTGATTCCTCCCTCCTGTGGGAAAGGACTTTTAGCTCCTTTCAAACCAGATAACATAGTCTGAGGCATAATCTACTCTAGGGAAATGGTTTAGGTGCCAGTCAAAATCACTTGAAAGAGATTTGAAGTTGATTTGGGCTGATCCTCCCTCCACCCACACTTAACCAACTTGATTTGGGCATTTATTTTCTGTCAAAAAGCTAAGGAGTGACTCCTTTGGATTATATGAAGGAAGGTTTTATTTGGGATTATTCACCTTTGCTTAAATCCTTGAGGGAAGGGAATTTTTCTTATTGTCTTTTTATTCCCCAGTTTCTAGCATTGTTCCTGGCAAGTAGTAGACTATTAATAAATGCTTGTTGATTGAAAAATTCTAGCTAGGAGTACCAGCAAACCCTGGGAAAAATAAAAATTACTACTAGTTTTTCCTCAGGGAAAAGAATGCAGCAAAACTGTAAATTATCTTTTTTTTAAAATAACTTTTTATTGACAGAACCCATGCCAGGGTAATTTTTTACAGCATTATCCCTTGCATTCACTTCTGTTCCGATTTTTCCCCTCTCTCTCTCCACCCCCTCCCCCGGATAGCAAGCAGTCCTTTACATGTTGAATAGGTTACAGTATATCCTAGATACAATATATGTGTGCAGAACCGAACAATTCTCTTGTTGCACAGAGAGAATTGGATTCAGAAGGTATAAATAACCAGGGAAGAAAAACAAAAATGCAAGCAGTTTATATTCATTTCCCAGTGTTCTTTCTTTGGGTGTAGCTGCTTCTGTCCATCTTTGATCAATTGAAACTGAATAAAACTGTAAATTATCACAATGAAAAAAAAATCTACCCTGGAGAATTTATTCTCTGCATAGATATGAAGCTATGTACTGGTGTTTTTGTTTTTTCCTTCCCTTCTGGGGAAGGTCCTCAAGAGAAGATCATCAGTCCAAATAGCTATTCCTGTCTATTAGGACCTCATTTTGTTTGGGCATCGAAACCAAACTACCGAAATCTTATCAAGAGAATCTTGATTTCGCATAACATAAGCCTTGTGAGAATCCAAAGGAATAAAGGAATTGATGATTATGTCGGGCTGCCCTTTCTCAATTCTTTTGTACTAGGAGTAATTTCCAACCTCTAGAACAAAACTTCTTAAACTGTAGGTCACTAAGCTGATATGGGCTTGCTTAACTCAATATGTGGGGTCAGGAAAAATTTGGCAACAGTAAAAGGATCAAATATTCCGCCAAGATTTATTTCTTTACATAAAAATAAACAAACATATCAATCTCATTAGTATGCAAATTTGCTTTCATCTTTTATAAATGATCAAAGTATATGTATACCAAACAATTGTTCTAAAACAAATTTCTTTATGATTTGTTATCAGTAAATATTTGATTTGTATACCTGTTTTATATACCTATATACTTGGTGTCTCATAAAATTTAAAAATTTAAAAAGCCCTGATCTAGACCATGGAGCAAGCTAGGTGATGCAATGGATAGATTGCCTTCCTTTCCTACCTTCCAGGTAAGAAAAATGAAATCTTCCCATTATATCCATATTCCTAGGAGCATGAAATAGGCAAGTGTTCCCCTCTGTACCATGTTACTTAGAAATCACCTATTTGAAAATATAATCTGGTCCTGGATGGGATTTAGTAAAGACTTTTTTCCCTATGGGGGAGGAAAGAAAGAATAAGAAAATGGCAAATGCTAAATTATAAAGTTTACTAGAGTTCATTTAGTTCAACCAATTTTTTTTTCCTTACAGTTTAGGAAGGATTCAAGGGACTTTCTGAAGTATAGAAACACACTGCCTCCCCACATTATATCCAAAAGAGAAACATTGCCTTCTCTTCTGGCACTGGAGTAGTCTTCAGTCCTGTTTAGAGAACTTTCCCTGTCTGCTCTCTTTCTCTTATTGTATTAAAAGAAGTTTTGTTCCTGCAAGATCTATTAATGAAAGTACCCCTGTGTCCTGTGTATGGATGTAGTAGGAGGGGAGACACAGTGGAGCGAAGGCATTCACGAATGCCCAAGATTAGATGGCAGCTTTAACTTTGAGGATGTGTCAGTCACTCAACAAGCATTCATTAAGTGCCTACTATGTGCTGGACACTGCTAAGTGTTGCATTTTGGTTAGTGGGCTAGTATCATCTGATGGAATTAGAAAATGAGCATCTGGGAAGGTGGGAACAGAACAATAGTTCAGTGAATGTTCAGCATGTTTCTTACCAGGGCAGAGATTAAAGGGACTGTTCTCATACTCTCTTTGTCTTAAAATGACAATAGCCAATACTTCTTTAGAGCTTCAAGATTGACCTAATAGCTAACATTTACATAGCATTTATTCTGTGCCAGACACTGTGCTAAGCACTTTACAATTATCTCATTTGATCTTCACGATAACCTTGGGAGGCAGGTGCTATTATTATCCTCATTTTACAGGTGAGAAAAATGAGGCAAATAAAGGTCAAATGATTTGTCCACAGTTGCACAGCTAGTCTATCTCAGACTAAATTTGAATTCAGATCTTCCTGACTCCAGGCTCAGTGCTACATCCCTTCTGCCACCTGGTTACTTGAATCATCTTTCCTTAAAGCAACTGTATAAGGTAGATACAGTTAAGTCTACTCTGCAGAGAAGCAAATGGAGATTTTTAAGGACTTTTAAAGGATTTGTTATCGGTCACACTAGCTAGCAGATTTTATTTATTTTATTTTTTTTGGTATGCAGATTTTTATTTTATTTTTTATTATAGCTTTTTATTTACAAGATATATGCATGGGTGATTTTACAGCATTGACAATTGCAAGTCCTTTTGTTCCAACTTTTTCCCTCCTTCCCCCAGATGGCAGGTCGACCAATCCATGTTAAATATGTTAAAGTATATGTTAAATACAATATGTGTATACATGTCCAAACAGTTATTTTGCTGTACAAAAAGAATCGAACTTTGAAATAGTGTACAATTTAACTAGCAGATTTTAAACCCAAATTTTCCTAATCCCAGGACCACCAATAGTTGGTTTATTTTCTGGGGCTGTTCCCCATTTCCCATCTCCCCATCTCCTTGTATGACAGGTAAATTATGATAATGATGATGGCTTACATTTAGGTATCACTTTAAGGCTTTGCAAAATTCTTTACATATTTACATAATGGGAATGCAGCATGTTAATATGGTGTCTCCCCGGACCCATCCCTTTTCATACACACATGTGCACACACACACATTCAAATGGATGATGATAGTTGTTCCTAATCCCATCCATCTCACCGAGAAGTCACTTGTCTTTCGCGTTCTGTTGCTGCTCTGGCCTCCTGCTGACCTGAAATGTCCAGCTGCTACTTAGCCCTCTGGCTATACTTTGTAGCCTTAGAGATACAAGCCGGGACGTGTTTTTCTGCTATGTTACAAATAGAGGAACATTAAGGAGTAGACTTGGGAGCAGCCCAATTGAAAATATAATTTGGCCTTGTGTGTGATTGTGCACTGGATATTGGGAAGACTCCTTTCTCTGTGTTTGAGGGTGTGAGGAATGGTCTGGGTCATAAATTACTAGGTCATAAATTTAAGCTGGAAGGGACTTCTAAGGCCAGTCAGTCCAACCGTCTCGTTTTACAGATCTGGAAACTGAGACAAATTGACTTGTATAAGGGTAGACAGAAGACAAGTAGAAAAACTGGGATTTGAGCTCAGACTCTGGCTTGTCCACTGTCCCATCCTGCCTGTCCAAGAGGTGTATGTAAAGTGACTTCTAATGGATTTTGTCATTTAGTCTGCCCATGAGAAGAATGCTAAGTCTGGAAATGGGCATCTTAATGCTTCCTAAGCATAAGGTGTATCTCAAGTCTCTTTTGATCAAGAATTTTAAAGGAGACAGTCAGGACATGGGAACAGAGTAAGAATACAAGCTAGCATTCCTCTTACTCTCATTCATTTTTTCAGCATACTTATTTTCACCTTTTAGATTTTGTATTACAAGAATTCTAATCCCGGCTCCATTTGTAGCTGCTGGTAAGAACTTGGCTAAGTCCTTTTATCAATTTTAGCCACATTTTTTCCTTATATGTTCTCTTTTTTTCTTCTATACAACTACCACTCTGGTATAGGCTATCATCCTGCCTAGACAAATTCAATAACCTTCTAGTTAATCTCCTTGATTCATCTGCCCTCTTTTGTGTCCATCCTTCACTTAGCTACCAAAATGACATTTTTTTAAATTTAAATTTTATTTTATTTAATAATAACTTTGTATTGACAGAATCCATGCCAGGGTAATTTTTTACAACATTATCCCTTGCACTCACTTATGTTTCAATTTTTCCCCTCCCTCCCTCCACTCCCCCCCCCCCCCAAGATGGCAAGCAGTCCTATATATGTTAACAAAATGACATTTTTTTAAAAAAAAATTTTTTAATAGCTTTTTATATACAAGTTATATGCATGGGTAATTTTATAGCACTGACAATTGCCAAACCTTTTGTTCCAATCTTTCCCCTCCTTCCCCCTACCCCTTCCCTAGATGGCAGGATGACCAATACATGTTAAATATATTAAAGTATAAATTAAATACAAACTAAGTATACATGACCAAACTGTTATTTTGCTGTACAAAAAGAATGGGGCTCTGAAATAGTGTACAATTAGCCTGTGAAGGAAATCAAAAGTGCGGGGGGGAAAAATAAAGGGATTGGGAATTCTATGTAGTGGTTCATGGTCATTTCCTAGAGTTCTTTCCCTGGGCGTAGCTGGTTCAGTTCATTACTGCTCTATTGGAACTGATTTGGTTCATCTCATTGTTGAAGAGGGCCACATCCATTAGAATTGATCATCATATAGTATTGTTGTTGAAGCAAAATGACATTCTTAAAGCTTAGGTCTGATCATGGCACTCCCCGACTCTATAAACTCCAATAGTTCCCTATTTTCTCCAGGATCAAATATAAAATTTTCTGCTTGGCTTCCAAAGCACTTCACAATCTAGTCTTCTTACACTTTATGACCATCTTCTGATTCAGTGCCTTTTCATTGGTTGTCTCCCATTCCTAAAGTTCTATTCTTCCTCATCTCCACATCCCAGTTTCCTTCAAGCCTTAGCTCATCTCCAGGCTTCCACAATGGCTTTTCCCAGTCCCCCTCAATGCCTTTCTTCGGAGATTACCTCCAATTTACCCTGTGTATATTTCAGTTATACCCTGGTGATCACATATTGACTGCCCCATAAGAACATGAACTTCTTACAGGCAGATTCTGGTTTTTGCCTTTTTTTTTTTTAATCCCCAATACTTACCATAGTGCTCAACATTTATAAGTCACTTACTAAATGCTTGTTGACTTGACTTGATTCTCTGGACCTTTGTTTTCTCCAGAATGAGGGGGTTGGAATAAATCAGGAATTCTTAACTTTTTGGGTGGGTATCAATAGACCCCTTTCACTGACTAGCTCTTTTAAAGTAGGCCTTATAGGCCTGGAAAGATTTACATGAACTGATGATAAGTGAAACAAGTAGAAGCAGGAATACACTGTATGCAGTAACAGCAAAATTGGGTGATGATCAATTATGAAAGACTTCATCCTTCTCAGTGGTTCAATGATCCAAGACATTCCCAATAAAGTTTGGATAGAAGATGCCGTCTGTATCCAGAAAGAGAACTATGGAGATTGAATGTAAATCAACACATGCTATGTTCACTTCTTTTTTCTGTGTTTTTTTTTTCCTTTCTCGTGGTTTTCTCCCTTTGTTCTGATTTTTCTCTTCCAACATGATTCATAAAGAAGTTTGTTTATTCTTAAAGTTAATTTAAAAAGTTAATACATACATATGTACCCAGAAAAAATAAAATAATTAATAAATTCTTAAAAAAAAATTTAGGTTCAAATCCTAACAATTAAAAAATAAAATAGACTGTATAGTTGTATTTGTACTTTCTTTTTTAAAGAAAGAATTCCTCTAAAAACAATAGACAAGGGGAATATAGATATTTTAAAATAATGTTTCCTTTTAAGAACATATTTCTATTAAGCTAAAAGTCAAAAATTCACTTTAGATACTTAGGGCAATTCCTTTTACTCTCAGTAGAATCAGAAGGAGTGGTCTATTAGAAGACAATGGCCTGGAGATTGAGGTTATCTGTGAGAAAATGTTGGAATAATATTATTAAAAGGTTTAATGCTAATGCAGATTGTTGATGCAGAGGTGGAACAGGGAGGTAATGGTAATTTTCAAGCCACTTCCACTAATAATTTTATTTTGTTTCTCTAAACTAAGTTTGGACCTAATGGAAAACTAAATCTAAAAGGGAACTTAATGGATGAATTTAATAGTCATGTTTTGGGTATACATTGTTTTTATTTGTGATAATATCAATAATTGCTCACATTTCTCTAACACTTTGCCATGACAAAGTATTTTGAGAGATGCTATTTCATTTGAATCTTTCAATAGTCCTATGAGATAAAGGTAGTGTATTAGCCCCATTTTACAGATGTGAAAACTAAAGCTCTCCCTAGTTCTCTGAGCCCAAGAGTTCCCATATCTGTCTAATCCAAGGTCTCCAAGTGGCATTATTCTGACTTCAAGTCTATTCCTTTTTCTACCAAACCACAATCATTTTAGTCTGGTGCATATAATAAAACCTTTACAATTCCTTTGTGGATTTGCCTTTTTTTTTTTTTTTTTAAATTAGGAGGTATATGTTATTGAAGAAAATGGCATGGCCAGCTTAAGCCAGAAGACCTGTCATATTTCTTTTTCATGCATGTACGTGTCTGTATGGGGATTTGTGCTTACATTTCTGGGCATTTCTAATTGATTTACAACACAAGTTAGTCCAGCAGAGCACAGAAGCAGATGGAGAACATTAGAAATTAGTAAGGGAGATTCCTTTATTTTTGATCATTACTTTAAGAAAACTTGTTTCTTCCAATATTTCTTAATAGAAAGTTATGAGTTAATATAGAACAACACAGGAAGCTCACATTACAAAGTTTTTCTTCTTTTTTGTTGCTCTACTAACATCAATTCAATAAATTCAAAAGAAACCAGCTACTAGCTAAGAAAACTTCTCTTCCCCCCAAGGCTTCCGTTATGCCATAAAATTTTGTATAAAGTCATCAAAACAAGTTATAACATACAAAATAACTCAAATTATTCAGAATAGAAACAGGATATTAAAATGCTAGCTTACTTTCAAATAATTGCATTTTTGTTCAGATTTTTAACTTATTGACTAATGTCAAAAAAGCAATCAAGTAAAAATATGTAAGATCAAATTGTTTCTAAATTCAACAAAAATAGAGATAATTCATGATAAATTGAATTATAGAATGTTCTGATCCATATTCAGGTTAATATGAATTAGGAAGGAAAAAGAAAAATTCTTCTTTTATACCATCTCATGATTCTCTAACATAAAATATTTTAATTTCAGCTATGGCCTCCTCCAAGAAGTAATAGAAAGTTAATTGAATTCAGTTCAGCAAGCATTTATTGTTGACTTTATTGTTTGAGCATCTACAATGTGCAAAAAACTGTTATGTATATATTTTTTGTTTCATGAATAAAGATGTCAGTCTTGCATTGAAAGTGATAGGTAACCAGTATACAGTCCTTTTCCAATGGATACCCTCTATATTCCATTAGTTTCCATGAAATATCAAGAAATCTAGAAGATACATTTTGTGGACCACATGAATGATTTGTTGGAAATCACCTAATTTTTTTTCTCTTATTATGTCTTTTCATTAAGTATTCTTTTTGTACAATATAACCTTTGTAAAAACTAATTGATATCAATTGGTTAAATGATTTGGAGAATAAATGATAATCATACAAGATCATAACTAGCACTAGTGATTGTTATCATGGTAAACATACTTGAATGAAGAGCAAGAGCATTAGAAAGATACTCCAAAATCTCAGGGTTTTCCTTGCAACCTGAGAGGATTTATAATCAGCCTTTGAGAACCTAACCAGAGTTTTTGCTCTACTGTCAACCTTCAAGAATCCAGTCTCACCTCCAGACCACAATGAGGCATAAAAATTGAGAAGGAGCAGGGTAGTTAATATGCTTCCCATTTTACATCTAAGAAAACTGAGACCAAAAAAAAGTAAGAATTAATCTTGCCCAAGACCCTGAAACTTGTTAGTGGCAGAACTAGAACTAGAACTAGTTGTACTAGAATCCACAATTTTTGCTCAAAGCCCAATGCATTCAGAAGCTGGATTGTCAGAGAATTTATCCTTTTCTCTATTTTTACCAGTACTGCTGACTCTCTTTGAGTAAGGTATTTACATCAATCATTTTACCAGCTCTAATAACTTTCAACAGCCTACGACATCCCAAGAAGTACTTCACTTCCTTATTATACCAGAAGTGATTCTCTTCTAAAACCCAATCAGATTTCTTTTTATGCTTAATTAGATGTTACATTAAGAGTTTATTTTTAATAAACTTTTTTGGGGTAAAGGAGGGATATAGGTTACAAAGCTTTGTTGAGCTTTGTTGTCAGGAATATTTGTATTCAAATCCTGTTATTGGCTCATACTATTTGTGTGATCATGAGTAAATTACTTAATATCTCAATGTCCTGAGTAACTATGAAGAACTATAATTGACATAAGAGCTGTTGATCTGTATCCATGGATAATAAAATCATAAAGGTTTGAATCTCATTTACCCTCTTTTTTTTTTCTTTCTAACCCCTCACATCTAATCAATGATAGAACAGTAATAAGTATTTATAGAAATTACCAGATAGCAATAAACATTTATTAACAGCCTACTATGTGTCAGCACTGTGCTAAGCACTGGAAAATATAAAGAAAGGCAAAAGACATTCCCTGCTCTTGAGGAGCTGGCAGTTAAATGAGGGAGATAGCATGCAAACAGTTATGTACAAACAAGATGTGTACAGTGTAAATTGGAGGGAAAGCACTAGCATTAAGAAAGATCCAGAAAGGTTTCCTGAAAGCTTCTCATTGAAAAGAATATTTTATCTGGGATTTCAAGAAAATCAATTAAATCAGGAGGCAGAGAAAAAGATTATTCTAGGCACAGGGAACAGCCAAGGAAAGTTGCCAGAGTCTGGAGATGAAGTAGCTTGAGAGAAAAACAGCAGGCCATGGCCATTCAATGACAAAATAAATGTCTTCTAAGAAAGGTGGGAAGGCCCCAGTTGTAAAGAACTTTGGTCCTGATGGTGAAAGAGTCCACTGGAAATTATTGAATTGGGGGGTGGGCTTAACATGATCAAAATATGTCTTAGGAAGATTAATTTGATGATTGAATAGAGAATGGATTATAGTAGAAGGAGATTTGAGGCCGACAGACCCACCAGCAGGCTACTGCAATAATCCAGTGTGGGATAATGAGGATCTGCACCACCGTAGTGATAGTGTAACCATTGAAGAAAAAGGGGCATGTAAGGAAAATGTTATGAAGATAAAATCGACAGGATTTGGCAATGAATTGGATTAGAGTGGGTAGTAAGAAATAATGAAAATTCAAGGATGACATCTAAATTGCAAGGATGGACAATAGGGAGGATGATGGTGCCCTAGAAAATAATAAAGGAGCAAGGAAGGTTTAAGAGAAAAGATAAGGAGTTGAATATTGAGTTTAAAATATCTGTTGGAAATCCAATCTGGATGTCTAATAGTCAGTTGAAGATGCAAATCTATATGTTGGTAGAGAAGTTAGAATTGGGTAAATTTTTTGGAAAAATCATCACTATAGAGATGATAACTAAAACAATGGAAGTTGATGAGATTGCCAAGTGAAATAGTACAAAGGACCCAGCACAGACCCCTGGAGGACTCATGTTTGGCAGGAATGACTTGGACACAAATCCAATCAAGGAGATTGAGAAGGAGTGGCTACTTGGAAGAACCAAAAAAGAGCAGCATCATGGAAATCTAGAAAGAAAAGAGAAAAAGAGGATAATCCACCAAAAGAAGCAGAAAAATCAAGAATGAGGACTGAGAAAAGGCCATTGGATTTGGTAATTAAGAGGTCATTGGTTTCCATATTTTCTTAATTCTACTTCCATGATGTTCTTGTCCTCTTTACTCCACTCATGTAACCACCTCTCCTCAACTCAGTTCAGCCCTCCATTATCTCAATCTATCAGTCAACATTTATTGAGTGGCTACTGTGTGCTCAGCACTGTGCTAGGTGCTGGAGGAAAAAATTCAATAAAAAATAAATACAGAATTTGGAGTCCCTGTCCTTGAAAAGCTTACATTCTGCATCACTGTGTGTGCTGAGTTCTCAGCTGGATTATTATAATCCATCATCGCTGCTTTTACAGTCATCAGCATCTCCCCTTTTAAATCCATCTATCACATAGCTACCTAATTGATATTCCTAAAGCATGGGTATGATCACATTACTCTTCTGCTCAAGAAGTAACTATGTCTTTAGAATTAAAAGTCTTCTCTTTTTGACTTTTAAAGATTGTAAAAATGGGCTTCAACAAATTCACATAGCTACTAAACTGACATTCCTAAGTCCTAATGTTTGTTGTATATTATTCTCTTCCCCATGCCCTCCAGTTGCCAGAGTCTAGAGATGAAGTATCTAGAGAGAAAAACAGCATGGAGGCCACAGCCATTCAATGACAAAATAAATGGTAGGGAATGAGATCTAAGAAGATGAGAAAGTTGTGTCTACTTGTTTTCCCCTGCATAGGACATTCCATCTTCCGTCTCCCTTTCCTTTTGCATCTCCTCTATTTCTTCACACAGATTGTTTTCCTGTATCAGGGACACAGCACTAACTGCCTCCAACCTCTGGGAATCCTTCATTTCTTTCAGAGATAGGCCCAGGGACCACTTCCGACAGGAAACCAGCTCTTCCCTAGTTCTTGTAGTCTTCTTTAACTTTGGAAGTTATTTTATATTAATAATATTTTGTATTTAATTTTGTATTTATATTTTTTATCTCACCAGGTTCTATCCTCTTCCCCTCCCCTCCTCTAATAGAATTCAAACTTTCTGAGATCAGAGACTATTTTTTTTCCTTTATCTATTGTACCCAACACAGGCCTAGACATAGCAAGAACTTAATATATTCTTGTTGAATTGAATAAATCTGGATTAAAAAAAAAAATAAAGATTTCAAGTCCCAGATCAAATCCCACTTTCTACAAGAAGCCTTTCCCAATTTCCCCCTAATGCTAATGTCTTCTTTCTGTTGAGTGCCTTTAATTTGTCCTGTAGATATCTTAATTATACATAGTTGTCTGCGTGTTGTCTCTGCCACTAGATTGTGAGGGCCTTGAGGGACAACACTAATTTCTATTTTTGTTCCCCTGTGCTTAGCATAGTGTATGGCACAGAATAAGTACTTAATAAATGTTTGTTGACTGACTGACTGACACCAGCACAGGTCACTCTTTTGGGGAAAGTTTTAAAATTTTTTTCCCAGACTAAAGAAACTTAAGAGGAGATCTGGTCTAATGCTGGCTACCTCTCCCTCTCCCTCCCTCTCTCTCTTCCTCTCTCCCTCTCCCTCTCTCTCTCTCTCTCTCTCTCTTCTTTTCCTTCTTCTCTTTCTCTCTCTCTCCCCCTCCCTCTCTCTCTCTTCTCTCTCTCTCTCTCTCTCTCTCTCTCTTCTCTCTCTCTCTCTCTCTCCTTCCTCTCTCTCTCTCTCTCTCTCTCTCTCTCTGTCTCTCTCTCTATCTCTCTGTCTCTCTGTCTGTCTCTCTCTCTCTGTCTCTTCTCCCTCTTTCTCCCTTCTTTCTCTCTCTCTCCCCCCCCTTTATTTCTGTTTCTGTCACTGTCTCTCTGTCTGTCTGTCTTTCTCTATCACTCTGTCTCTGTGTCTCTCTTTGTCACCGTCTTTCTCTGTCTCTCTCTCTATCTCTCTGTCTCTCTGTCTTTCTGTCTGTCTGTCTCTCTGTCTCTTCTCCCTCTTTCTCCCTTCTTTCTCTCTCTCTTTCCCTCCCTCCTTCCTTCTTTCCCCTTCCCCACTCTGGGCGCCTGTGAGCAGAAATTATCCAAGGCATGTGGTTGTCCATCCTATTTTTAAAGTTCTCTAGGGATGGAGGCTGTGCAGCATTCCTTGGTAGCGTTTCCAGTGTTAAATCACCCTGACAGTTCCTAAGAGTTTCCTTGGGTCTTACTAAACTGATTTCAGTTTAAGGTCATTTCCTTAGTTTTCTGTGGAGGCCTTAAAGGCCTTTAAAAAAAAGGCCATTTAAAGAAAATGCTAGTTTTGTCTACCTTAACTCTCATTGTTGGACAGAAGTTATGGAATCAAGACAGTTAGAACTCAATCTTTTCCTTCAACATTAAACGATTTGAATTTTAATGTTAAGAGGACATAGCTAGATAAGGGCCTGAATTGTTTAAAATTCTTACCATTCTTTGGGACAGTGAATGTTCAACATAAAGACTTCTTCAAGAGGAAGAAAACATTGTATAAGATCTGTGTGCCAAAAGTACACGACCTTCCTTTACTAGGTCAATTATCTTTTAAAGGCAACAGAATATTTAGTAATGTGTTACTTGAGGGAGCTGATCCAGTCAACAGTGACAATCTGTAGAAAGAAAAAACAATTTTTTCAAAAAATTGCCAATATTATTAAAATTCTGTCCACAAATGCATTAAAGACAATTCTTATGTCTAATTAGTTAGGATGGAAGGAAAGGGGCACCTGGAATCATACTTTTCCCTGCAGTTTAATATAATCAGAGGCATTAATCAATCATAATCCTTGTGATGACCAATAGCCATTATCAACAGATGTTCCTCATCCAGAGAGAGTCAGCATCTTTCCACCTACCAGACCAAATGTAGAGCTGTAATCTGCCATTCTGTAAAATCATCAGAGGCCATAATATTAGTTTCAGATAAATCTGTACTAGGCCAGTAATTCACTTGTGAATCCCTAAAATTAGAATGCTTGTTTAATTCCACTATCAAACCAAATGGATTTTCTTAATAAGGTAGAAATTCCTAATCTTTTAGGAGTAGTGACAATGCTTACATTTTTGTTTTTGACACCCTGCCTCCACTTCCTAAAAATATTTTTATTTAACACGTTTATTTTTTTTAATAAGTTAAAATTTGTTTGGTTTTGGGGAAAATAATTCATTTGTGGTTGTCCCCATACCTGAAATGTTCTCCCTCATCTGCTCCATCTACTGTATTCCCTGGCTTCTTGTAAGTCCCAGGTGAAAAACCTTTGGCTAAATAAACTCGTATGATCCCATTTAAAATTCTATGACTCTACGTCACTGTCAGTTAACAAGCAATTATTAAGTATTTACTATGTGCCAGGCATTGTGCTAAACTCAGGTTTTATAATGGCAGAAAACTTGCTCTCAAAGGAGTTCAGCCTAATAGGGGAGACAACATGCAAACAACCATACACAAATAAGACACATGCAAAATTAATTGGAGATTATCAACAGAGGAAAAGCACTAGGATTTTACAAGCAGTTGGAAAGGGCTTTTTTGTTAAGTGGGATTTTAAATGGAACTCAGAAGGAAGCCAGAGAAGCCAGGAGATAGAGAAAAAGAAAGTGAGAATTTCAGGTATTGGGAACAGCCAGAGACAATGCCCAGAGTCAGGAGATAGAGTGTTTGTTATACATAAGGAGCAGCAAGGAGATCCACATCACTGAGTTGAAGAGTACCTTGGAGAAAATAAGTTGTAAGAATACTGGAAAGGTAGAAAAGGGCCAGTTTATTATTTTTTAAAAACCAGAATTAAAAAAATATATATATATATATTATCAAGCAAAACAAATTTCCATATTAGCCATGGTCCAAAAAATAGAAGGAAGAAAGGATAAGAAATAAATTGAAGAGAATATGCTTCAATATACTTTCTGAGTCTGTCAGTTCTTTATCTGGAAATGTACAGTTTTATCATGGTTCCTTTAGAATTGGGGTTAGTCATAATGTTGATCAGTTACTGAGTCTTTCAATTTTAGTTATTTTTACAATCTTGTTGTTACTATATAAATTGTTCTCCTAGTTCTCCCCTTTTGTCTTTGTATCAGTTCATACAAGTCTTCTCAACTTTTCCTGAAATCTTTCTCTTTTATAACATATTAATTTTTCATTGCATTCATTTATCATAACTTGTTCAGTAACTCCCCAATTGACAAACATTCCCTCAATTTCTAATTTGTTGATATATAAACATTTGTGCACAAATGAAATCTTTTCTTTTCTTTTTTTTTTTTTTTTTTGATCTCTTTGAGGTATAAACTTCATAGCAATTGCTTAATCAAAGTTTAGCAGCTTTTTGGGCACAGCTCCAAAGTGCTTTCCAAAATGGTTGGATTAGTTCATAGTTCTGCCAGCAGTGCATTGTTATACCTATTTTCCCATATCCCCTCCAGAATTTGTCATTTTCCTCTTTTGTCATCTTAACCAATCTGATGGATATGAGGTAGAAATTTGGCTGTTTTAATTTGCATTTTTTTCATTTGTTTTTTTTCTCTGAAAATTTCTCTTTATGCCATTTGAGCATTTATCAATTGAGGAATGGCTTTTATTCTTGTAAATTTGACTCGGTGTCCTATATAGTTTAAAAATGAGACCTTTAAAAGAGAAGCCAGTTTCCTGCTTTTCTTCTAATTATAATTGCATTGTTTTTATTTATACAAAATCTTTTAAATTTTATATAAAATAAAATTTTCTGTTTTATCTTCTATGAACCTTTCTATCTATCTCATGTTTGGTCATGAACTCTTCCCCTTTTATCTGATTAGGTAATTTCTTCCATATGTAATAATCTGCATATGATATTAGCCCTGAGGTCTAAATCCTATACCCATTCTCAGTTTATCTTAGTATATGATATGAAATGTTGGTCTATGCCTATTTTCCAACCTACTTTCTAGTTTTTTCAGATTTTTATCAAATAGTAAATTCTTACTCCGATAGCTAGAATCTTCATGTTTTTAAGCATTAGATTACTGTGTTCATTTATTTCTGTATATTGTGTACCTAATCTGTTCCACTGATTAACCTCTCTATTTCTTACCCAAGACCAAATTGTTTTGACAATTACAGTTTTGTAATACAGTTTGAGACATGGTACTTGTAGGCAGGAGGCCAGATTATAAAAGGCTTTGAATGACAGAAGATTTTATCATTGATCCTGGAGGTGACAGGGCACCACTAGAGTTGATTGAATGGAAGATGACATAGTCAGATCTTGCTTTAGGAAGATAAATTTGATGGCTGAGTGGAGGATGGATTCCCGTAGATACAGACTAAGGGCAGGGAAACCAACCAGAAACATATTGCAATAGTCCCTCTGTAATGTGATGAGAATTTTGTATGAATTTTCTCAGGAATTATTGCTTAATAAAAGTATTTCTCTAATTTTTTTTGACCCATGAACCATTTCATCACAAGAAAAGATAAAAGGATACAACATAATCTCCCTTTCCTTGTTTATCATCACAGATGCATGGACAGATATACATACACACATATCCTTTTACCTAAATTTAATAGGAAAAGTAGAAGTACTTTTGATGAGAAACAAATGAAGCAGTGGATGATTTTTATTAAGTATTGTAATTAAATTATTAGTTCACATCAGAAATCAAAGAATAAGTATCCACTGCTAATTTTAGAAAATAAATTATGAACCACATGGAAATCTCATAATTCTATTAGGAGAGCAATTAGTTCATTGCATCATAGATTTAGAAGTAGATGGGACCTTATTGCTTCATTCAACTCCTTTTATTTTATTTTATTTTATTTATTTTAGGGGGAAGCAATCCAGGTTAAGTGATTTGCCTGGAGTCACACAGCTATTAAGTATGTAAGACTGGATTTGAACTCAGGTCTTTCTGACTCCAAACTAGTGGAGTAACTAGTACTCAAGTTACTGTGTCACCTAGTTGACCTCTGCCTTTTCATTTTACAAGTGACAAAACTGAGGCTCAGACAGGTTAAATGTCTTGCCCAGTGTCACACAGCTAGGTGAGATTAGAACATGGGTCCTCAATCCACTAAACCAGGCTGCCTTTATGATTGTTCTCAAGTATGTCAACATTTAGCAGTATTGAGGATCTTTATGAGCCTCAAATGAGACAATATATACAAAGTGCTTTGAAAAATTTTACAGTGATATATAAATGTCAATGTTAGATAGCATCACAGCCACTAAAGGGAGTTAAACCAAATCAACCACACCTGTGGACACAAATGCTCCTTCACTTCTAAGACATTTAGTCTAATTTAACAACCTTCAACATCCATTCAGCAGGAATGGCAAGAATACATGTGGCAAATGGAAAGAACTCCCAATTTGGATTAGCTGGGTTGGATTTGAAACCTGACTTACCTAAGTGACAAATGACTTAATGACTTTATTTCTCTGGACCTTAGTTTTCTCTTTCATAAAATGATTAGAGTTTTATGAGATTTAGACTTTTGTGTCTATCACCATTAATTGTCTATTATATGCAAAGCAATAAGCTAGGGGTAGAGAAAAGATACAACAAAAAAATTGGTATCTGCCCTCATAGAATTTCCATTATAAGTGGAATATGTTTGACAGAAGCACAGGGGACTGTTGATGAAACATGCTTCAGGGGTCCTCAGCAGGACGGTGGTAGAATGTAGTTGTGAAATGGACATACACTATACCAGACATGACCAATGTGCTGATTTACTTCACTTGCCTGCACACTTGATTACTTATTTGTTATACAAAGATTGTATGTTAAGAATTGACATTATGTAGATGTCAATAGATGTCAATACATAAATAAAAGAGGGACATTTGGGTGGCACATACCCAAATAAACCACTCAGTTTAGAGTCAGGAAGACTCATCTTTATGAGTTCAAATCTAGCCTCAGACACTTCCTGTGTGACCCTGGGCAAGTCACTTAACCCTGTTTGCCTCAATTTCCTCATGTACAAAATGGGTTAGAAAAGGAAATGGCAAACCCCTCCACTAGCTTTGCCAAGAAAACCTCACACGGGATCATGAAGAGTCAGCATGACTGAAAGGACCCCCCCCCAAAAAAAAAAAAAAAAAGAGAATCAATTAAACATTTTTTTTATTTCTAGTGTTTTTAATAGGAATAAGTGTGATA
Organism: Antechinus flavipes; assembly: GCF_016432865.1. NCBI lineage: Eukaryota > Metazoa > Chordata > Mammalia > Dasyuromorphia > Dasyuridae > Antechinus > Antechinus flavipes. The sequence goes on from NC_067398.1 coordinate 548,752,579, forward strand.
TTGTCTCAAAAGCTTTTTTATGTGTGTTTTACTTTTATTTTTAAATAGTATTTCATGTTTTCAAATACATGTAAAGATAGTTTTCAACATACATTTTTGTAAAATGTAGTGTTCTAAATTTTTTTCCCTTCCTCTCTTACCTCCCGCCCTCCCCAAGACAGCAAGCAATCTGATATAGGTTAAATATGTGCAATTTTTTAAAACATATTTTCTTTTTTTTTATTTTTAATAGCTTTTTATTTATAAGTTATATGCATGGGTAATTTTACAGCATTGACAATTGCCAAATCTTTCGTTCCAATTTTTCCCCTTCTTCCCCGAACCCCCTCCCCTAGATGGAAGGATGACCAATACATGTTAAATATGTTAAACATATTTTCATATTTGTCATGTTGTGCAAGAAAAATCAGACCAAAAGGGAAAAAAAAGCCATGAGAAAGGAAAAAAAAACAAATAAACCAAAAGGTAAAGATACCATCCTTTGATCCATATTGTCTCCATAGTTTTCTCTCTAGATGGGATTGACATTTTCCATCCCAAGTTTATTGGAATTGCCTTGAATCATCATATTATTGAAAATCAATTAAACATTTAAAAAATGAAAAGATAGATTGGAGAAGTGAAGAGAGTGGTGGTAGAAAGATATATAAGGAGAAAGCTATTGCAATAATCCAGGCACGTAATTGGGAGACACATTTACACTTGTAGGAACTGGTAACTGACTCACATGAGGTTAGAATATGAGAAGCGAGGGAGGGAGAAGAATCCAGGTGTTTCTCTGCAAGGTATAGAAATGAACATTCTAATTGGAAACATCTGTTTCTTCCTTGGACCTCACACTACACTTTATGTTGCCCTGTATTATATTATCATTTTCTCAATGCACTTATCTTCTCTTGTAGTTCTCTGGATATGTGGTCATGTTCCATTATTGGTCTGCAAACTCCATGAGAACAGTGATCCTATCGTGTCTACAGTATTTAGCACAGTATTCTCTATCCAAAGCAGGTGTTTTAATTGATCAGGATTTATAAAGAAATTGAGCTATGGGTGGAAATGGCCTAAGGGACTCTTGACTGTGTTTCTATAAAATATTCGGTGACTGGAAAGGCTCAAGAATTCTTTACCCTCGTTTCCCTGATTGTTTTACCCCTGTAAACATAATTTATTCAATATTGCATACATGTTCACTTGCATATTTGGAAGTATAATCCCACATCCTAATGCCCTGCTCAATGCATTGATCTCTTAGCTTAGTAAAAAGTAAATACTCAGATTTAGGTGACTTAAAAGAGTCCAGTCAAATAAAAGCAATGCATCAGAAAAATCTTCTCTGAACAATATATTTATAAAATAGTATAAATCTATTGCCTTGACCTTTATGAAATTAGTCATTTAAGCCATTCATTAATATTTATTGAGTGCCCACAGAGTATGTGGGAGTGTGGGGGTGATTCAAAAGCTGCCTTAATTTTTAAGTTTCCACATTTCATTGAGAACTCCTCATAATAGCCATTTAAGTTGATATTCAAATATTTTGTCTTTTCATGTAAGAGGAAATGAAAAAGTAGGGAGTTAAAAAAAATAAGTGTTTGATTCTCAAATGTCTCTTGTACCCAGTCTGGCTCTTGGGTCCCCATTATCTAAGAATGAAAAAATCATGGAGTGGGAAGAGAGCTTAGAAATTATCCAGTTCAAATCCCCTCATTTCACAGAGGAAGAAATGGAAGCCATGGAGAAGAAGTGACTCATTCCACAATTAATGGCAGAAATTGAACTAGAACCCAGATCTCCTCACTCTCTGTCCAGTGAATTCCTCTCACTTTGAAAAATGAGAAACGTGAAAATCTTGGAATTTGGGACTTATCAATCAGTCAACAAGTATTTGTTAAGCATATTAGATGCTTATGTGAATTAGATGCTATTATATGCCATTCCTGTACATAGATTTAGGATACAAGTATAAAAAACAAACAAACCCATACCTACTTCAAAGAGCTTTAATTCCAATGGGTTAGACAATGAGTCCATCCAAAAAAATATTAGTCATAAATATAAAATTAATAAATACAAACTAATACAAAGTTGTTAAATACAAGATAGTTTGAAAGATAAAGCATTGGCAATTGTGGGATGAAAGAAATAAGGAAGGCTTTGTGCTTTGTGATACCAGATCATAATGAACTTGATGTATTTTGTCTGGAATTTATTCATTTTGTGCTTATTGCCTAGAAGGAAACAACTTTTTTAGGAAGGAATTCAATGAACTCGTAGCTCAACACATAACAAGAAGACTGGAAAGGAGGTAATGAATGTATTTATAGCATTTGGTATCTTCTAGAAAGTCTGAGGACTAGTTTGAGCTATAGGTTGTTTTTATTTTTGTTTTGAACACATACTGTAAACATCTCTCAGGGATGGCTTAGGACTACAAATTTAGAGCTGAAATGGCTCTTAAGGTTACATAGTCATAAGAGAATGGCGTTAGAGTTGGAAGGGATCTTATTGTCCATCTAGGCACCCCCCCCCTTTTTTTTTTTTACAGATAAGGAAACTGAGGCCCATAGAGATTAAATGATTTGCCAGTGATAGAAAGTAGCAGATTTGGGATCCAGATGCAGATCCTTTGACTTCAAATTCAGTGTTCTATTCACAGCTTTACACTGTCTCCATCTAACTTTCTCATTTTATAGAAATTAGGATCAAAGGCAGAGCAATTACCTAGATTATTCCTCTAGGTTCCTTCTAGCCTTCTCTTTTATGTCTAGCTTCTGAAACCTTTGATTCTCTGGATCACTTTGCCTATCTGGCCTCCTCTATATCCTTGCTCATAAAGTGTCTCCTCACACCTCCATCCTTCTTCCTCCAATCCTGCTGCTCTGGCAGGGCCCAGTTCTGGTTCTATGTCCTTCATAAAGCCTTTCAGCCTTATTTCAGGCCATCTGAGCTCTCCCTTTTCTGCACACTAACATTTTTTTGGTCCAGATTACCCAGTAAAATCCTTATTTCTTTCTAAGTATTTGTTCTGTATCCCTCAGTAAAAAACTGTAATAAGCAATTTTTGTGCCTGAAGATAGAGGCCCTGCTGAGGAGTTCTACTGCAGGGAGCTGGGCCAGGGAAGAAGCTTTCCCAGAACCCCAAGAAGGTCCTGCCTAGGGTATGTTGTTTTGAAAGGGACACCTTCGGGACTTTATATTTTAATTATTTATTTTTTGGCAAACTAGTTACCAGGTAGCCGGTGGCCTCAGAGTTAAGCAAACTAGGTTCAAATCTAGCCTATGGTATATACTTTGTGACACTGAGTCCCTCACAAGCTCTCAAAGTCTCCGGAAGCTATTTAAATCTGTAAGTTTCAGAACAGTTTCTGATATCATTGATAGAGGGCTTTTCCTCACCTGGAGTTTCTTTTACCAATCAAATCACAGACTGGATGATAGGGGAGAGGAAAAAAAAATGAATTAGATGCTAAGCTCAGTGTTTCTTTCTCAGTTTCTTTAACTTCAATTGAAGTACTACATATAATTTCAGTGACTTCCAAATTTTGATGCTCTGGTTCACATCTTATCTTACCTTTATTTTACAGATAAGTAAACTGAGGTTCAGTGAGATCTCATGAATTTCCAGTGGTCACAAAGAACTAGTCCTCAAATCCAGAAGCCTATTCACTATATCCTTCACATATCTCTCTGTTCACTAAATGGAGCACAAACCCCTGAAAGACACAAGGTCTAGGACAGTGTTTAAACTTATTAATGCTTAATAGATACTTGATTAACTGGCTGATAAGATTCTAGGTAATTATACAATGTATAAAAATACAGCCTCATGATGTAGGATTTTGTAAGAGATTCCACCTGATTCTTCTAAGGAGGAAAAGTATATCAATTGCCTTTATTTTAAGAAACAAAATAAACGGGTCATTTCATGGTAATTTGGTATCAGTTATGTAACTGATTCAAGATTCATTCAATAACTTTATGAAATCACTTATATTTATTTTTTAAATTATCATTTTGCTGTTTTATTTTTAAAATAATACTAGCTTTTAATTTTTAAAAAATATATGCAAAGATAGTTTTCAACATTCACCCTTGCAAAACCTAGTGTTCCAAGTTTTTCTCCCTCCCTTCCTCTTACTCTTTTACTCCCCTCCTCTAGACAATTGCTATTATATTATATTTAAAACATTTTGTTAGGCTTGGAGAAGACACAAAAATAAATAAGAAATTGTTCTGCTTTCTCACCCTGAAGGGGACCTTTATTAAGCAACATCTTTATAGAGCTACCAGAACTACCTTTCAACTGAATTGACCGATTGATGGAAGGACCAAATCATCATCAGACAGATTTTTCTCTGAATACATCATTTTTGTTTTTTTGCTTTAAAGCATAAACTTTTTCTTTGCATTTTTTTTGCAGTTCTATACATATTTCCACAATTATCATGCTGCACAAGAAAAATCAGATCAAAAAGGAAAAAAATAAGAAAGAAAACAAAATGTAAGCAAACAACAACAAAAAAGTAAAAATACTATGTTGTGATCCATACTCAGTCCCCACAATTCTCTCTCTGGGTGCACATGGCACTCTTCATTACAAGACCAGAGGAACTGGCCTGAATCATCTTGTTGTTGAAAAGAGCCATGTCCATCAGAATTGATAGTCATATAATCTTCTTGTTGCTATGTACAATGTTTTCTTATTTCTGTCATTTCACTTAGAATTAGTTCAAGTAAGTCTTTCCAGGTCTCTCTGAAGTCATCCTGCTGGTCGTTTCTTACAGAACAATAATGTTCTCTAACATTCATATACCATAATTTATTCAGTAATTCTCCAATTGGGCATCCATTCATTTTCCAGTTTCTGGCCACTACAAAGAGGACTGCCACAAACATTTTGGCATATACAGGTCCCTTTCCCTTCTTTAAGATCTCTTTGGGATACACACTCAGTAGAGACACTGTGGACAAAGAGTATGTACAGTTTTATCACCCTTTGCGTATAGTTTCAAATTGCTCTCCAGAATGGTTGGATCACAACTCTACTAACAACTGACTATAACATTCTTTAAGTGAACTGGTGACCAAAGAGATATTTTGGAGTTAAGTTAAAATGACCTAATCAGAGACCTTCCATAGATGAATGGTCCACTCACTATTCATTCATAAAGCCATAATTGTAGTTTATACTACTGGCAAACAAATATTAAAACCTTGTCATGTAGCTGTTTGTGTTCCTATTGGGACTTCATCCACTGCTGATTCCAATTTGTTATTTCTTTGTAATTTCAGGGAGAAGGAATGAGAACATTGAAATAAATTGTAACTGATATTTGAAAGTTAAACATCTAGACCAATGGTTCTCAAACTTTTGTTTTCAGTATCTTTATCCTATTAAAAATTATTGAGGATCTCTCCATTTGTGAAAGTAGCAAATCAGCGATCTAGACACCAACTAAAGCTTTTACAATAGATCTGGCTGAAACAAAGGTGGGTTAGCAAACTACTCCCTTCTGGGAGATAAATTATAACCTGGTGTAACATCAGAATGTTATTGAGTACCTAGGATGAGATAATTAAACCAAAGGTTATCTTGGTGTCTGGAAAGAGTTAACTGGTTTCACATGACTAAGCAGTTCATTTCCTGAGAGTACTCTGTTCACAGAAGTCCTCCCCACAGGATCACAGTCTTTAGGATCTTCAGTCCTTCAGACACTTTTGAATTTAGGAGTTTAATCTAAGTTGAACTTTCTGAATCAGGCCTATGAAAATCAAGCCCTTCAGGAACATAGGATCTGTTGAACGTTAGCTGACAAATTTATTATTCATCATGCAGCCCTGTTCTGATAAAGCTTTAATAAAACCATAAAACTCCAATCTGGATAAAAACAAGAGTGGAATTTTATAACCAGTCCATGTGCTGGCATTTTCAGAACATATACAATTGGCTTAGGATGATCAAAATATCCTGTTGGGGGAAGACCTCCTAAAAAGACCTTTATAGCAGAAACCAGAATAAAACTGGTCCAATCAAATCATAAACTCTAACTCTGAAAGAGACCTTGCTTTCTTAATTTTACAACTGAGTAAACTGAAACTCAGAGAAATGAAGTGTCTTTAAAAAGATAATTGACAGCTATTGTATATATTTGTTTGCATGTTGTCTCTTCCATTAGAATGTAAACTCTTTAAGGGTAGGGACTGTTTTTTCCCTTCTTTTTTGTATTTCCAGCCCTTACCACAATGCCTGACACATAGTAGGTACTTAATAAATGTTTATTAATTGATCAATTGAACCAGACAGAGATAAACCTTGTCTTTTATCCAGTTAGTGGTTTGGTTTTTTTTTCCTTCATAGATTCTTATAGTTCCTACCCATTAAGACTCAAGAAGCTCTTTATTTTCTAGAGGGTTTACTGAGAAAAACTACAGGAAAGTTGGCCTGATTAGAACTTACTGTAGTTTCTGGTTTTTTTTTTTTTTTTTTTTTTTTTTTGAGGGGGACATTGCTAAATGATTAGAGTTGGGTGTCAAAGGAAGACATTGAAGTCTGTAGGAGAAAAACATCAACCAGCAATTAGGAAAGGTTTCTTATGGGAGATAGCCAATGGTATTGGTATAATACTTAACAACCAGCTCTTCCAAAAAAAAAAAAAAAGTACACATGACATATTTTGTTTTACTTTACAATGCTAACATTTTCTCCATTACTTTTTTGTCTAGACAATCAACAAAACAATAAATCAAGCCCCAATTTGTAGCATCTGGAGATTTTCAAGGTATAAATGTTGACCTCAGAAATTTAACAATCAGCTTTCTCATGTGAGGGAAGTGATTATTTTTCTATTATATTAATTACCAATTATTAAATCAGGATTAAGGATTTTCCTTTCTATTTCCTTGTAGGTCATTCAGCCAGTCTCTGGAGGATAAGGCTGACAGATGAGATTAGCCCAATCTTCAGAGTACATATTCCATAATCTTGGGCAGATCCTACCCAATTAGGGGACCTTACTTCTGTTTAGAATGATTTTCAGAATATAGTCTATGTGGATTTTTGTCCATAGAAAATAAGCCAATGTCATTGTATCCCTAAATTGCAGTCTAGGGGAACTCCTCTCAGAAGAGAAAATCAACCAGAGCTATCTGGGTAGAGATGGCTTCCTTTTTCTAGATTGCCGGAGGTGTCTGAGTCTCATGATTAAGTCACATTCTTAGCAGGAGGAATTGAAGACTTTTAGCTCACATCCTCATTAATATGAACATTCCTTCATTAATTGTTCATCACCCTGGGTTGATTTTTCACTTTCAGGGAGCACCTCTTTTTCCAAAAATATTTAAGTTTCAGGGATCTCTATGGTTTTGTTTTTGGTTACTGAGAAACCCCTGCCCATCAATTTATTGATTATCAGCTAGCTTAATTAATAAGTTGATTTCTAATTACAGAAATTCTATCTCTTGGGCTTTTCATTAGTCTCACAAGTCTAGCACATCCCTGGAAGTAGCACTTGCAGTGTATCTAGAATGGAATTATGGATTGCAAAAGGTAAAAAGGAGGAAAAAGTGCATTTTAAGGATGAGGATAATTCAAGAGAAAGCCTAGCAACTGGATCTTTAATGTACTGTGTGTAAGGAGGAATAATGTGGAGTCACTTGTAAAAGGCCTTGGTGCTATACTGTTCGATGCTCTGTCCCTCTTCAATTTTTTTGTGAATTTATATTTTTGTGTTGTATTCTCCATGTTCTACCAATTCACCCAAACCTACATCGGCTTCTTGGGGGCAGGTATTGTTTCTTAACACAGAGTAGGTCATTCATAAATGTTTGTCTCTTTTAAGTTTCTTCATTTAAATTTTTGAACTATTTTTTGGGAAATAATATCTGAAATCAAGGGCAGATGTACAGCTCTTACTTACTATTAGTGGAAGATGTGTTAATTTACCTTTAAGAAAGATAGAGTCAGTCCTTAACTTTGGCCGTAGTAAAGTTGCTCGAAAATGATGGAAAGTAAAAAATTAAAATACATTGAATCTATGAAAAATAAAGCGTTATGTGACTGCCCAAAACTGTGATTTTTTTGCTAGTGATTGTTGAAAATATACTTTTCTGCATACAATTCTTTATAAGAAAACATTAATTCTGATAATATATACTTTTCCTAACACAATAACCATGAAATAACTTGTAAAATACAGTGGGTAGGGACTGCTAAGTCAGAAAAAAACCCTGAGGTTAAAAAAAAGGGAAAAGCATAACTTTCCATCTCTAATCTCCCTTTTGGCTCTGTGACTAAACTGTTAGGGGATGAAAAGCACATGCCTCAGGCTGATTCCCCAGCCACAGGTCTGACCTGGAAAGGCCCAGCAGCCTCAGCTGCTTTCTCAGGGCAGAACATGGCAGGGGTGGGGTGCACTGCTCAGGGTGACCACCATTTCCTTAAACCTACAAATTTAGCTGCTTTTGCAATTTACAAGTTCATATTATTCCAATTAACTGCCCAATCCAGTGGCCATTTGTTGCTGTTTTCCCTCATCAATTATTGCAATACTTTCTGGAGTGATTTAACAAAATTACTGATACCTTCCTCCTTTTTGCAAATATAAATTTGTGTGCATTACACCTCTCATTTATTTTCCTCTACTGCATATAGCCAGGAATGTGCCTGGTTGCCACCATGAGACTGAAAATGAGGTTACTAATAAAAATCACTGGAATGCTTGAAGTGGTGAAAGTTAAAGAATGTTGAAGATTGGCTATAGGTTTTCTTTGGTTTTTGTTTTTTGAGATCTCCTGAGTCTATTATTAATACTTAAACTGCTCACTGGTGCAGCCTGGAGAACTCAGCACATGAATTTGTGGCCAAGCGAGGCTTGTCAATAGTTCACCTAATAAATATAGATTAAAGGGATATCTTGTGTCTGACTTAAATCCACAAAGGAATAAACATTTGCCAGGAGAGATCAAAACTCAAAAGAAGGCAACAGGAAGTGGCTTTAAACACAATTTCCAGGTGCAGCTGAAAGATGAAAATTAGTCTTACTTGAGCATTTAATTTCTTTTGTGGGTTCAAGGCAGATCTCTAAATTTTTATTCAGTGAATAAATTAATAAGATCAATTTTAGGAGCCCATAATAATGCTTAGACTGGGGTGGAGATTGTAGAACTAACTGGTATGCATAGTTTCAGAGAGAGGCAAAATATGGTGCAGTGCCTAAAGAGATCATAAAAAAGAGACAAGGACCTACATGCAAAAAAGTTTGTAACAGCCCTTTTATATAGTGGCAAGGAACTGAAAATTGAATGGATGCCCATAAGTTGAGGGATGGCTGAATAAGTTATGGTATGTGAATATAATAGAATATTAATGTTCTGCCAGAAATGATGAGTGGGATGATTTCAGAAAAGACTGGAAAGATTTATGTGAACTGATGCTTGGTTCTGCTCACCAAGAGAACATTGTACACAGCAAGAACAAGATTATGTGATAGTCAATTATGATGGACTTGGCTCTTTTTAACAATGAAGTGATTCAAGGCAATTCCAATATCCTTGTGATGAAAGGATTCATCCACATCCAGAGGGAGAACTATGGAGACTCAGTGTAGATCAAAGCATAATATGCTTACCTTTTTGTTGTTTGTTTGCTTGTGTTTTTTTTTTTTTTTCCTTTCTCATGCTTTTTTTCCCCCTTTTGATCTGATTTTTCTTGTGCAGTATGACAAATATGGAAATATGTTTAGAAAAAATTGCACATTTAACCTATATTGGGTTGCTTGTTGTCAAGGGGATGGGGGAAAGGGAAAGGGGAAGGAGAGAGAATGGAATAAAAGAGTTTGCAAAGGTGAATGTTGGAAACCATCTTTGCATGTATTTTTTGGGGGAGGAAGCTATTATTTTTTAAAAATATGTAGTGCAGTGGATAGAGAGGTAACCTCAGTCAGAAAGACCTAGTTCAAGTCCTTGCCTTTGGTCCACACTGGCTGTGCTAAACTCAGTCAAATCTCTTCCCCTCACAAAGCCCTAGCTAAGTTTGGCAAGGTTATAAACTGGAGAGCAGATGTTAACCTTCCTTAGGAAAGGGAGTTTCTTTAGTAGAAGCTCCCCGTCACTTATTAAATCACAGGCTGATCTATTGTTTGGGAAGGATATGTAAAAATATATCATTTCTGCCCATAAGAAGTTACTCTAGAAAAATTTAAGGCATCACTGATGAAAAGCATATTGTTAAACAAGACATAAAACCTACCCACATAAAGGCTTTTAAAAGAAAATAAAAAACAATTCAAATTTTCTTTGCTGAGTTTTGGGGTTTGTATAGAGCAATAAGGATTGACTTTCTTTTGTAAACCTGTCCTTTTCCAAGATGAGGGACTAAAGTTTTATTTTAACCTGTGAAGGTGATTTGTCTATTCAGTGACCAAGGGCAGATTCAGAGGATAGATAAGGCACCCACTGCTGCTTGAATCAGTGGTCCTTGGGGCTAGCCTGGTTTCTGCTCATTGATTGAGAACATATAATACTGAAATGTTCTGGTCTGTGACTTTCCTTTGCGATGAAAACTTCCCAGCTTCATCTCCCCTGTCTCTTTGGATGTCTTACAGATTGTTGGAATCACTGGTCATTTTGGATATATGATTCAAGAAAGGCTGATAGAATTTCCCTTTCTATAGGTTTCTCCCTTCTCAACCTGTCTCTGCGCTTTCCCCATTAGTAAATCATTTCTTGGGTCTTGAAACCTTTTCAGAATAAAAAATTCCCAGTTTCTATAATCCAATAATAGTTCTGGGTTGCTAGAAAGAGCAAAGGCCATACTAGGGAAACTATCTTTTGACAGTGCAGAATTTTGCCTTGTACTCCATGAATAAAAGAGTGATCCAGCAGTTCCCACTCTTGCTCTGCATCTGAAAATTGAACTTGGAGATAAATAAAAAATGGGAGTCACTGATGGAATATCCTAGAGAGCTCAATTGTTATCAGAACTCCAACAGCAGTAACAGCAGAGTCTGTTAAGGAATTTGTAATCTGTAAAAAGTGCTTGTTGAATTGAATCAAACAATTTGGAATCTGAATATCTATCTGAGGGTTAGAGGGGTGGAAGAGGAACAGACTGGGTTGGGGAAGCACAGAGAGGAAGGAAAGCACAGGGGATGCGGGAATCACAGGTTTGAGGGTGTGCGGGGAGAAAAGCATGTGGGAGATGGGGATGAGGAAAAGGAGGAGGAACAAAGTAGAAGGGAGAGGAAATCAAGGAGAGAAGGAATTCTGGGGGGAGGGAGGAAAGAACTAGAAGGGGAGAAAGCACTGAATATGAAGTTGGAAGACCTGACACCATTGACAATTTATATTATCTCTATCAATTTGTTTCCTTATCTAAGAAGTAGGGACAACAATTACTTGATCTCCTTCACAGGGTAATCTTTGAGTGCTAGAAAATGTGAGTTGTGCTTGAGTTTATTTTCTATATATATGTGTGTGTATATATATAGTGTGTATGTTTATATATATATATGCATATACATATACATTATATATATATACACACACTTGCATGCTTTTTTATAGTAAGTACACATTTCACATTAAAATAAATTTAAAATGTGTTTCTTTGGGGAATAACAGAATAGTAGGGAAATCTTTTGAAAAGCAAGAAAGGGATAAGAAAAGTTGGAAAGAAAATTCAAGTGTGAATGGATATCCTAAAATAAGAAAGTGCAAGCCTTCAGAATGAATAGTACGGCTTTATTTTGATCTCCCAAATTGTGTGGGAACTTTATAGGATTTTGAAAATAGTTTTCTGTTGAGCTCCTGAATATTATAAGAGTAACTGATTTTAGTAGCAGCATATCACTCCTTCCTCCTCCCTAATTACCTCATAGCCTTTCTTGGTGTTACTTTCTTACAGCAGTTACTATTGTCTTTTGTCCATTACAAAAAAATGATATCTTAGATTGACTTGTACAATTGAATATGGGGGCAAATCTTTAAATTGATACAAGGAGAACAAGGGGTGGCTGGATGGTGCAGTGAATAGAGTGTTGGATCTGAGTTCAAATCTGACTTTAAACACTTAACATTTCCTATGTGATCCTGGTTAAGTCACTTAACCCCAATTGCCTCAAAGACAAAACATTGATACAACAATCTCTGTGGCCCCATTTCCCTTTTCCCAATATTCATGATCATGTCAACAGAGGGAACTCCCAGTCTGGAAACTTTCTCTATCATTTCAGTTCTACAACTGATCTGAAATATATGGTCTATGAGACTCAGGGTCTGGAACCTTGAAAGATGTCCTACTGAGGGAAACATGGCCAAAAGGCTGGATTTATTAGAAGCAGGGCTGAACCCAGGTTTTCTAACTTGGGTTAGCTCTCTATTCCACTATGTATTAATATCTCTTAACCCCAGAGGACAAAAACAGCAGTCTTCTTACTTCCCTTTATATATCTGTGGAGGGCTGTAACCTTGGCTAAGCTATTTAATCTTTTCCAGTTTTGGTTTCACCAGTTTGAAAATGAAAATAACAATACTTAACCACCCCCATAATTCAAAAAGGATTAATAAGGTACCAGCTGTATCAGGCATGCTGAAATTTTGGATAAAGGATTTTTCATAAGCACTATTGTTCTTATAATCATAACTGGTATTATTCTTGTTACACCTGGTGACTTTAACCTGAGTTAAGACCCTCCATTATGCAGCTACTTTATTAGAATTGTGAATTATTTAACACGTATTCCCTAGAAAGTTAAGGTAGAATGAAATGTTTAAAAAATACAAACAAGAAATGCATTAGGTGAGCCTTGAAATACCCTCCTTAATGTCTCCATTTTCAGACTTTAAGTCTGAATTCATCCTTGGCTGAAGCATCTGCTGTTATGGTAGCTCTTTTGTTTCCCCACTTTGTGCACCATTTGAAACCTCCAAGTCTACTACACTCGATTTATAGGAAAAAACATCATTTAAGCTGCTGTGAAGAATACTTGTAAAATATGCTGTAAGCATTGCAAACATGTGCTTGTTTCCCGGCTAAGGGATTAAGGCTGGAGCAATCTGAACCCTGCTTATGTTGTGATGTCCATTATATACAATTATGCAGTTAAAAAAAGATGGGGTCCTCAAACTTTTCAAATAGGGGGCCAGTTCACTGTCCCTCAGACTGCTGGAGGGCCGGACTATAGTAAAAACAAAAACTTTGTTTTGTGGCCTTTAAATAAAGAAACTTCATAGTCCTGGGTGAGGGGGATAATCGTCCTCAGCTGCTGCATCTGGCCCAGGCAGTAGTTTGAGGACTCCTGGACGAAGGTTTTCTTTCTCATGGTCTAGACCAGTGGTCCTCAAAGTGTAGTCCAAAGAATTGTTGAAGTCTCTGAAACCCTTTCAGAGGGTCTACAAATTCAAAATTATTTTTTATTTCTAATATAGCAAATAGCTATAAATATAACCCATGTGAACAAAAACTCTTTGAACAGATAGATCCTTGGTAGTTTTTTAACAACATGGAGATACTGAGAACAAAAGTTTGAGAACCATTGGTAGGCTAATCATTAATTAGTACCAACAAGCATTGAACCCCAGGTTTACTGACACAATTGCCAAGTCAATGGTAAGATAGTTCCTTAATTCACATGGAGAGTTTGCAAGTGAACAGGCCCAGTTTTACCTTTATGCCTGTGCAGGTCTGTTAATAGGAAACATTTGAGCCTGCTTATGAAAATTTGGCCCTCAATGTGAAATCTGTTCCTAACACAATGGTCAGATTGAAAGCATTTTTGCTGCATACCTAGGCATTTCTTGTTCTCTTTGGGGAATATAAAGGGTGAAAACTATGCTTCCAGTCTAAAGTTACCTCAGACCTTCACAATCTCAACCACATAGTCTATACCTTGACTTTTTTTTTTAAACTTCTATTTGTTATTTTTGTATGAAAAATTCTTTCTGCATTTATTACTCCTCCCTTCTACCAAAATGAGCCTTCCCCCTAACAAAAGAAAATGATTAAGCAAACCAATACTGTCACCATTGGATAGAGTATGCAGTTGTTCTGCCATTGTCTCCCACTTCCCCCCAATCGAGATATTTCTTCTTCTCTCCTCTGGGGTTATTACAATTTCTCAGCATCTGGTTTTATTTTACTTTTCTTTTTGTTTACATTACAATAGCTTGAAAGTCTTCTTGTGATGCAATATGGAGGCAAAGCATAGAATACTATGGCTTCCAGAGAAAACTGGAAGTCATCCAAAGGGCAGTGGAAAGATGCACTAGGGGTGTGAATAGACTGCAGCAGGTTACTAATAAAGAATTGTGCTGGGGAAACATCATAAAAGATGTAGGACCAAAAAGAGTAAGTAGACCAATAACAAAAGAAAGGGATTACTGGATTAATGGAGTCTTTGTGCTTCATTGGTACATACATACTGTCAAGAGCTCTGGAGGCAGCCCCATAGCATGCTAAGTGGTCTCCTTGTGGATGATTTACAGGAGGACGTGGACCACACTTGCAAGGACAAGAAGGTGTGGAAGAGCTTGCAATTTGTATTGTTGAAACACTGTAAATGCAAGTCTTATATTATTGTTTAAAAGGATGGATGTGAGTCTTTAGAGAGTGGCCCTTTAAAAAGTGTCAGGGGATTGTCTTCTTATAGGATGGGAAAAGGTAGGTGGGCTGCCAGGAGGCCCAGGGGTCTAGGCCCAGAGACCCTACCTGGGAGATGCTCACCCTCTCCCTCCCTTTTCTTTTCTGACCATCTCAATGGGCACGGGGTGAGCAGAGCTCCCCTGGGAGGACCCCACGAGGGTAATGGACTGGGTGTGCATCTGTAGAATGGGTCTGTCTCCATTGGAGGAGGCAGTAACCTCTGGGCCAGGGGCAGTCCCCTCAAACAGAATCAGAATTGAGGCAAGTAGATAGTGCAGTGGATAAGAGAACCAGCCCTGAAGTCAGGAGGACCTGAGTTCAAATTCAGTCTCAGACACTTAACACTTCCTACTTGTGTGAGGCTGGGCAAGTCACTTAACCCCAATTGCCTCATCACCCACACAATGTACCTATCCAGGATAATGGCTGCTGTCTCCCTAGGTACTGAGAGGTCCCCTGAAATCCCTGCGGTACGCAGGCACAGAACTCCCCTTACTCCTTCCCACACTAGGAACCTAACGTGACCTCTAGCACCCAGGCTAGACTGACCTCCTTGGCTGACCCCTGATGAATCCCAAGAACAGAGACTTTGATCAAGGCCTTTTCACAATCAGCCCTCCCAGATTCCTGCTGCCCCCAGGACGGTTGTTTGAAGGTCTCCCCTCCCTGGAGAGAACCAAGGGGCTCTGACTGGTCAATATGGGAGAGAAACTTGGACTTGTCCCTCGTCTTGGCTGACATTTTCAGGTTCTTGCTCCTCCTTCCAAGCAGGAAAAAGTGTAGAAGGTTGTAAAGACAATGAGCTCCTGGATCTCTTCTCCTTGTCTCTCACAGCCTCCCTCTATATCCCTGCCTTGGTCCTCAGGTTCTCTTGGGTCTGTTGCCCACTGCCCCCTCACCTCCACTCCTGTCTTGTGGGGGCCAGGTCAGGATGGAGGGGGCCTGACTTGTTGAATCTTTTCTCATTGAGAATAGCAGGCCCACTGGAATGCCCTGGAGGGGCAAGGCTAGGTCCCCCATTCCCTCAAAATACAGCCCAGTCTGGGCACCCTTACTCGGGGGGCTCCTAATGCTGCCAGGGAGGGGGTATCAGAACTCTCCCTCTCGCCCCTTGCCACCTTGACGGTAACCTGTGCTTCCCATGAAAAGGATGTGATACTTGACCTTTAACGACAAATGTAAAAGCTTGGCTCGTTCTCTCCTTGGGATGCTCTCACAGCAGGTTCTGGGCCTTCCAATGGCAGGACAATGGTCATAAAAGGTGGAGGGACAAAGCAGTAGCAGAGCAGAGAGCTGCCTGGTAGGGACTCCAAGGATCCCAAGAGGAGCAGCGGAGCATCTCCCCCAGCTCTCCCTGGCTTAAGGCAGAGTGGGCAGGCTTCTTGGGAAGGGGCTGAGAGGGCTTCTGGAGGCCCGACTTCCGTGCAGGCCGTGACACCCACTGCGGACGACTGCTTGGAAGTCAGATGCCCTCCACTGGACTCCTCATGGGGTATGGCTATGAACTGTGCGACATTCTTCCTGATTCCTGGCCCCAGATTCAGTGTTCTCTACACTCTGCCACCAAGCTACCGCTGATCAGTGCTCGCTTTGTTGTTTTGTTTTGACAGATATTGGTAGATATATCAGGAAGATGATGAGCAAGAATCCAACAGCTTGAGACAGATGATGGAACCTTATTAAAGTTCTTTTTGCTTTGGCTGTGAAGATAACTTCAATTCCTTTTCCTCCTGCATAGAATTCCTTTTTTTTTTTTTTTTAAATTAAAGCTTTTTATTTTCAAAATATATACATGGATAATTTTTAACATTCACCCTTAAAAAATCTTGTGTTCTAAATTTTTTCCCTCCCTTCCTTCCATCCCCTCCCCTACATGTCAAGTAATCCAATATATGTTAAACGTGCATTTCTTCTATAATATTTCTACAAATATCATGCTGCATAAAAAAAAATCAGATCAAAAAGAAAAAAAATGAGTAAGAAAACAAATTGCATATAATTCTTATTTGGAGGAATTGTGAGAGTTCCTGAGTACTGGAAAAAATGTCTAATTTAGTCCTTTATCTTGTTGGTCATGTCTATCCCTTGACTTTTACAGAAAACCAAAGACCTTGGGTAGATTACAGCTGGCTAATTGAACTTGGTTAAATTTCAAGAGATCCCTGGAAGTTGAAAAAGGAACTGTAAGCAGATATTACCCTTGAACTCTTCTTTTGTTCTTTCTCCACTCTTTGTACGAATATAGCTTTATTTCCACTTTAATATTCCCACTTGATTCTAGAAAAAGGAATTTCATATGGATACTGACAAGTCCTCCTTTTGGAAAGTGTCACTCAACAGATGTTACAGAATATGGCAGGAAACCAGAAAGATATCTGTTTCAACTTTTGAGGCTATTTCATTCTTCAGCTCTTTAAAAAATTCCACCAGATAAGATTTTCAGAAAACTTACTTGAGAGTTTACCATATGAAAAATATAGTTACAGCTTAAGACAAATTGCTGACTCTTGAATCAGGGAGAAAGACGCTTCCCCCAATTCCTAGGTAAAGAAATGTAGTATATACATAGATAAAAGTATAGAAGCAAATCTAGATAGAAAGAAAATGGAGAGTTCTTTTAAATCTTATTATACCAGGTGTCTTATAAGAAAAATTATTGCCAGTATTGTCAATCCAAAGAGTCTGGAAGCTATTTTAACACACTCCTAATAACATGGAAAGATTGAGGTTTAGTCTATCATTTGCTAATGATTAAGACCTTTAGGTTTTATGTATGTACTGGAGTCTAACAACTAGCTTTGGTGGCCCAGAAGTGCATTGTTGGCTCAGTTCAGATCTGAACTGAAAGTCCCTTTACCTCAAATGGGGTCTCTCCCATAGGCCACCCAGGGTAAAAGAATTTTGGTTGAAATTCTTGGTGATTCCACAAGCATTTTCCATAAATAAATAGAGCTGTGGGACTCACATTGTGCTCAGTACTATACAGAAATGCCCTTTCCCAAGAGATTTGTTTTTCTATAACATGAACCACACAAGTATGACCCATAAAGAGTAAAGAGAGGGGAAGAGGAGGAGGGGAAATAAAGAGAAATGGTCTGATGACACAGGTGGCGGTGATGACAGCAATGATATGTGGCTTTGTTCCCAAGAAAGCTCGCGCCTGAGTGAAATGGTTGGAGCTGGGAAGGATCTGGAGGCAGCCAGTCCAAATCCTTCCCTCCTTCCCACCCCCTCATTCCAGAGCTCTGGCAGAAATGAGAGGGGGGTGAAACTCTGCTTCTAATATCTGCATTGCAATTCTTGCAGCCAACTCCTTCAAAAGTGGAAAGCATTCGACTTGAGTTGGGACTTTCTGATGAGAGGCTTCTGAAGAGTTTGACTGCCCACAACTTAGGGATGCTATTTCTTATCCCTTCTGTAGAAAGGAATAGAGTAGTTTGCAAGTATATGGGACTGAAATTCCCATCCTTTTTTTTTTTTTTAAAGAAATGTTGTATTGAGGCATTTCTCCTCTTATATGGAAACCCCAAATTATTGGATCATTTCCCAATACATCTCTGACTCCCCACCAGAACCTTTTCTTGAGCCAGAGGAATAAAATTAATTCAAATAAATGGTCATGTTAACTATGTCTAAAATCGTATATATCATTCCACATTTGTAGACTACTATCTTAATAGGAGAGGAGAGAGTTATATGTCATTATATGGCCTCTGGAATAAAAATTGATTATTCTATTGGTCTTAAAATCTGGTCTTTTAGTATTGTTTTCCCTTACTTTATTGTGGTCATTGGGTAAATTGTTCTGGTTCTACTTTGCTCTGAATCAGTCCATGGAAGTTTTTTCATATTTCTCTGAATTATTCATATTTATCATCTCTTACAAAGCAATAATATTCTATTATATCCATACATCACAATTTATCCAGCTATTCTTTAATCACCAGGTGCTTATAATCCCAGAATCACAGACTTTTAGAATTAAATGGTTGGAATGTAAAAGTTATCTGATCCAGACTTACCTGAAAGGAATTCCCAATACATAATATCTAATAAGTGTTATTCAGCCTCTTGCTTGATGACCCTCAATGGAGGAGGGTCACATTCATGCTTTATTCCTTTTTTTCTTACTACCATAATGTTATTATGAATATCTTGTTCTACATAAGATATTTATACTATTGATCTTACTTGCAAATAGGTCCTCTCACCTGAACTACAGCAATAGTTTACTATTTAGACAACCTGCTTCAAGTATCTATCCTCCTAATAGCCAGCTAAGTTGACCTTCTTTGTTCCTCACCTGGGACATCCTGTCTCCTATCTAAGCACTTTTGAACTAGCTGTTTACTCAAGCCTAGAATGCATTCTCTTCTTATCTCAGCCTCATAGAATTCCTACTTACCACTTTTTAAAATGGACTTTCTGGATCCTCCCAACAGCCAGTGCCCTCCCTCCCAAACTCCCTTGCATAAAATTCCTTTGTTTTATTTGTATTTATTCTCTATATTTATCCTGCATAAAATATACATACAAAAGGGGCAGCTAGGTGGCTCAGTGGATAGAATGCTAGACCGGAAGATTATTCATGATTTCAAATCTGTCTTCAGATGCTTACTAACTGTGTGAATAACTCTGTTTGCCTCAGTTTCCTAATCTGTAAAATGACTTAGAGAAGGAAATGGCAAACCCCTCCAGAATCGTTTCTAAAAACACCAAAATCCAAATGGGATCAAGAAGTGTTAGACAGACTAAAAATGACTTAACATATATGCAGACATATTTATAAACTTGTACTTCTCCCATTTAGAAAGATAATACATAAGGAAAGTTTCTTTGTACTTCTATCTGCAGAGCCTAGCACAATGGCTAATAATGATAATGATGGCTGGCATTTTGTTGCACTTTGAGGTTTGCATTCCAAAGACAATTCGGTGGAAGTTTCCTGGCATGGCACTGGTATGCTGTCTGGGATTCACTGGCATACAAGGAGGTCAGCACAATGGCTCTGTAGACCTTCAGTTTGGTAGGCAGCCTAATACCTCTTCTCTTCCACACTTTCCTTCAGAGCTTTCCACACCCTGAGCTGGCTCTGGCAATGCATGTGTCAACCTCATTATCAATGCAGACATCCTTGGAAAATACATTGTTAAAGTAGATGAACTTATCTACAGCATTCAAAACTCCAGTATCTTATACTTAGTAAATACTTATTGGATGATTGATGGATTCTTTTCCTCCTTCCCAGTTCAAAATTCTTCTGAAATTACTTATAGAATCTTTAAGAAAATGTATACATGGGCATATTTTAAAGCTAGACATTAGAAAATAAAGAGACAAGATGTTGTTTCACAAAACCTGTATTTCTTTTATGGAGTAGGATTTAAGTCAAAACTTTTCCAGTTCCAATTCTACTTGAAGTTTGTTTGAGCCAATTTATTTTGTAGATAAGCTGTCTTTTTGGAAGAGCTTTTAAGCAGACCTTAAAGTTTTTTTTGTTTTTTGTGTTTTAGACAGGGTTTCTAAGTGCTTCTATGTGAAAATGTCCTTACCTATTCCTTTTGAAGAAGGGAGCATTTATTAATTTATTAGTATTTATTAATTATGAACGAGATAAGGTGAGATCTTTCAAGACAGTTGTGAAAATCAATAAGGCTTCATCTATTTCAAAGTTTGAGTAGGCCTGAAGGACTTTAAGCATTAAGTCAAGGGCATACTTAAAGTATCTTCTCCCTGCTATCCTCCTAAGGGCATACTTAGAGTCTCCTCCTTGCTATCCTCCTATGGACAATAAGGATGAGAGTCAGTGGTGGGAGGGGGAATTTGCATTAGGGATTAAAAGCATTGACCCTGCCCCTTACAGTGCTTCCTCCCTTCCATTGTCTGCTCGATGGGTGGGATGTCCGATTCTCTCAAGAACATATAATAAACTTTGCTTTGTTTCTAGAGATCTCTCCAGTCTTTTTTATTAAATGGTTTCTGACCAACACAGTTTTGGGGGCTTGTCCGGGATTACACTACTTGTGGTGAGTAAGTGAACCCTTGGGGTGCTAGCGGGGCGGCGCCCTGCCCTGATTTAGGCAGCCCGCCAGCGTCCAGGGCTTCTCTTTACTCCCCAAGGTAAAGTAGGCCCGAAGTGGAGAAACTCAGAGCAAAGCAAAGCGAGAGAAACTCTGCGGTAAAAGGTAAAAATCCTGTCCAGTCGGTGGAGGACAGATTAGTCAAGCAATTTGTTGTGCAACAATCCAGAGGTAAGCCCCCTGTGAGACCCTTGAGTCTTAAACTCTGGAGGGGTCTCTGGACAGGACTCTGTGAGGCCTGGAGTCTTACACTCTGTGTCTCTGGACAGGATAGGCTTGGCTAGGCCTTCTAGGGTGACTGGAGTCAAGTGGGGACAATTGGCATCTTTGGGTGTTTTGGAATTTAGATTCCATCCAAATTCAATGGGTGTGGCCCAGTCCCAGCTAGCCCTCGTGGAGAGAAATGAGAAAAATGATCAGAAAATACCCGTAGATAGTCCTTTGGGAGATAAATTAAGCAATTGGAACGAACTGCCAAAATATATAAGGAAAAAGCAAGGAAAAAGAAAAAGATGATAAGGTATTGTTGTTTTGTCTGGGATGACAAAGATATTGGTGAAGGCACTATTGAAGACTGGGGTGCCAAAGACTGAATTTGTACCTGAAAGAGAAGGAAAGGATTTAAGTCTATTTTGAATTCTCTCTTCTCACTAGAGGAGAGGGGACTAATTAGAGGTGCAGCTATGAAAGAGTGGGACAGGAGAAATCCTCCAGCTGCAGGAGTAGTTTCAGCTGACCAGAAATATCGTTAGCAGATCCCAATTGGAAGCACAATCACCCTATACATCAGGGATGTATGTGGGATCGAGAGAAGACGGTGGCTTCTTTCCTTTCCTTCCCACATGTCCTAATCTGCAGTAGCGCCACGTGGGACCAAGGGGGAAAAAACTGTTATTTGGGGAAATTCATTATTTTAAATATGATGGTGAAAGTGGTTTTATATTATTGGGAATTTAAAGCTATGTTTGGGATTTTAAGTTAAAATATAGGTTATTAAAACAAAATGCTGGTAGTTTACCTTAGGGGAGGTTGGGGTTGTATCTCCCTACTTAGATGGTGTGTTTTCAAGAGTTATTGGGTAATTTGTAACTGTTTGTAACTGAGTTATGCCTTAAAATTTGTCATCTCTGTTGGGCAACTATAAGTTTTATGAAATTTGGTTCAGTTATTTGCGAAACTTGAAGTTTAAAGTTTAAAAAAATTTTTTTTCCTTTTACTTAAAGAGGAGGGACAAGAAAGATTGATTTGAAAAAGCAATTAATAGTTTAAATGGAGTATCTAGTGTTTAACATATGTCGGAGAAGGTTTAAGCAAATAAGCTTTGGAAGGAGAGAGATGGGACAGGAAGAGATGGTGTGAGAGAAAAAAAGAGGAAAATAGCTCTCCAGAAATGGGGAAGAAAAAGGCACAATTCCCTAGTGAATCTGCCATTTGCCATGGGAAAAGGAGATATATCCCATGAGGTTGGGGCCTGTCTTGAGCTGGCAGATTGGATCCTGGGGAAATGGCACCCTAAAAAAGTTAACTGTGATAAGTTAGGGTTGGGAAGCATGGTAGAGTGGGGGAAGGGTGGCCACATGAAGAGGGACCTTGTCAGGTGATCTAATCCCCCTTCCCCATTAAGTATGGTGGCTGCAACACCTTGCTGGTTTGGATATCAATTGCTTCTACTGTTTAAAGGAACAGCCTACATTTATATGGTCTTAATAACTGAATGTTTTATTTTTATTTTTCAAGTCTGCTCTAAGAAGTTTGTTGGAACTGTTAGTTATCTGAAAGTGATTTATTTCTACTAAGATCCCAACTGTCTAAAGCAAATTATTTAATGCTTATTTATGTGCATGGTAGTCTCCTTGTTTAAGGAAGATGATAAAAAAATCTAGAGCAGGATTTTAATTTGATCTGATAATTTGATAGAGTTATTTCCAAAAACTCTTTTTTTTAGAATTAAGAGAGTATTAATGTTAAATCTGAAAGATTTAAAAGTTTCTTTTATGTGGAAACGGGATGCACAACATGTGGTTTAGAATTTTTTTCTTTGTATTTGAGTATTTTAAAGGCAAATGATCTGTGTAATGTTAAATTTAGAACTATCTGCTTAGATAAGAAAGATAGCTGTATAAGTTGTAAACCCTTTACTGTGATTTTTGAGAACTAGATTCATCTGAAGCCCTTGATTAATGATAATTGCTGTAGAAGATAAAATCCTTTGCCACTGCAGCTAATATTTGCTGGGAGTTTTGAATTCAGGTATGACTTCATAGGTCATAAGATGGAATGGTTAAAACTTAAGGACAGTTACCTGAAGTAATACTGCCTTAAATAGATATTTTAATTTGTGGCCAGAGTTTGGTTGCTGCTATTAATCTTTTAACCTTTTTACTTCCTGGGGCTAGAGTTTCTTTATCTAAAGATTTACTTCGCCCAAGTACTTGGGGCCACTCCCACCTTGCCTTTTGAGAAAGCTGGGAATCTCATCACCCCCTGATTAAGCTAAGGTTTAGGCCTAGAGCCTTTTACACTGTGTGTTGATGGAAGGCAGGGCTATCTCTGGAACCCCATCCTAGGCCCCTGACTTACTTATCAAAGATCTATATTGTAGTCAGATGCGTTTTTCATGTTTTGCATGATCATGGGGGGGCTATATGGGAAGAGAACATTTGACACCCACACAATTCCCCATTATATACGCAGAGAAAATGAAATGAAGGGGAATTCACTCTAGGTGAAGGGAAGGAGGCTTATAGGATCAGCTGCCCATGTTGCATTGCTGGAGCAAAAGGCTCCTGACCAGTGGCTTTCCTTTCTAAAGTATTAGATCCGGTAGCCAAAGGATGGCTGATCTGTGTACCAGCAGTAGCTGCTACTGCTCTCTTGGTAGAAGAGAGTAGGAAGCTCACTTTTGGAGGCAGTGTTAGAGTAAGTGTCCCACACCAAGTAAGAACAATATTAAATCAGAGGGCTGAGAAATAGCTCACAGATTTCAGAATGTTGATAATCTTAATCCTGCCTCCTGTCCCCTGGAACAGAACCACCCCTGCAGAGGAATATTGTTGTTTAGAGTTAAATGATTTTCAAATGAAAGTAAGAAGATTCACAAGACTCCCCAGTGCCTGGGGGAGTAAATTGGTTTGTAGATGGATCCTCTAGAGAGGTAGATGGGAAAAGGAAAAATGGGTTTGCTATTGTGGATGGAGATAGGACTTCCACTGTTACCAGGGGCAGTCTGCCTGCCCATTGGTTGGCCCAAACCTGTGAATTATATGCTTTAAATCAAGCCTTGAAGTTATTGAGGAACCAAGATGGGAATATATATACTGATTCGAAATATGCTTGGGGTGTGGTACATGTATTTGGAAGGATTTGGGAGGAAAGAGGATTTGTAAATAGTAAAGGTGAAGAACTGGTCCATTATACACTAGTTAGAGAGGTATGGAAAACATTCTGGCCCCTAGGAATGTAGCAGTAATACATATAAAGGGACATCAGATGGGAAGCTCTTTTGAGGCAAGGGGAAATAGATTAGCAGATGAGGAGGCCAAGGGAGCTGGAGACCAGGAGATTTCTCATATGATGGCTCTGATACCTATATTTCCCCCGAGTCTACCCTCTCCCAGCTTTACCCTGAAGGAAAAAGAGAAGGCCTCGACTCTCGGAGCAGTTGGGAACTTGGAAGGATGATGGCTCTTACCTGATGGCAGAGAGGTACTGACCAAAGCAAGCATGAGGCAGGTCCTTCAGCAACTGCACCAGGGCAGTCTCTGGGATGTCCAAAACCTGTGTGATGCTGTGCTGACAAGGTATGTTCCCCTGGCCTATATACAATGGCCTGACAACTGGTGGACGGCTGTCTTGTTTGTCGAAGGACTAACAAGGCTGCTCAATGCCAGATCCCAAAAGGGGGACGACCTCCGGGAATCAGACCATTCCAAAGCATCCAGGTGGATTTCACTGGGCTGCCACCAGTGGGTCGCCTCAAGTACTTGCTGGTCATAGTGGACCACCTGACCTCATGGGTGGAGGCATTCCCCTCAGCCTGAGCAACTGCCTGGACAGTGAGTAAGGTCTTATGAGAACAAATTATTCCTAGATATGGAATAGTGAAGAGGATAGACTCGGATTAGGGAACACATTTTTCTGCCCAGGTGTTGCAAAATGTGACTGGGGCTTTAGAAATCCCTTGGGATCTCCACACTCCTTGGCATCCTCCCTCTTCTGGGAAAGCAGAAAGGATGAATCAGGAAATAAAACAGGAACTGAATAAATTATGTTTAGAGACCCAACTACCTTGGACTAAATGTCTTCTTCTTGCTCTGGTCAGAGTCAGAACCAAGCCACGTAGAGATATTGGGCTCTCACCTTATGAATTATTGTACGGTCATCCTCTCCAGGATTGTCCTATGGGAAACTGGGACCCTATCTTAGAGACAAAGGATTTATTTCTTAAGAAGTGTTAAATCATTGCTAAGACATTTACAAGAACTTCAACAAAAAGGTTAATAGCTCAGACTCCTCTAGGTTTCCCTGTTCATAGAATTCAGGTGGAGATTGAGTGTGGATCCGTACCTGGAAGGATGAGAAGCTGACTCCATGTTGGGAGGGACCCTACCAGGTGATACGAACCTCGGACACTGCTATTCGCACCCGGGAGCGAGGCTGGACACACCACACCAGAACAAAAGGACCTGTGGCGCCACCTTTATCCGAGTGGACAGTTGAAGATAAAGGAGACCTCAAGTTACACCTCAGGAGGGGACCCCCACTGAATGGGAACACAAACTCTGAATCCAGTGCATTGTAACTGTATGACTTTTCTTACATTAATTACTTTGGGAATTACTTTGGAAAACTCTCATGGGGCTTTTCCTGAGCTTGCCTATTTCCTCATGATAGCCATAGAAACCAGACCTTTATCTTCCAGAGATGAGAACCAGCTCCTCCTGCTCATGCAGAATATAGGGAGAACTTTTAACTTATCAAATTGTTGGATCTGTGGTGGATCCCAACAACTGAGCTAATGGCCATGGGTACCTATACCTTACGCCCAGCCTGGATCCTTAGTAACTGATCCCAAATTCATAATAGGACTTGATTTCTGGAACTTAGAAGAGAAACATCAATGGCTATTGACAGAAGATAGGATTTGTTAAACAGGGCAAAGTTTGAAGCTGGGAAATACTGTATGTGAGTGGACTTAACTCTGGACAAGGTAAAAGACTTTTTCTTTCCTTATCTTGTAGTGGACACAGCAGTTGTCAAGTGGACACTGCAGTCGTCGTTTGGAGCTCTTGGGAGCTCTGGCACAATTCCTGAGGAATTGCTGCGGATTGACAAAAGACTTTTTGTCTGCTCTGTCTCTAGGAGATACGAGGGAGGCTCCAAGGATTTGGAAAACTAAGTTTTTACCTGTCTAGACATCAATGATGTTGGTACTATGTCACCGCAGGGACACCTGGGAAACATGGGATTGTTTCCCACATTTTGGAATACCTCTAACCCAATAGGTCAATGGCCAGTTGCCAGTTGTAGGAGGAAAGATCAGGGTTTATGGAAATGTCAGTATGTCACCTTTGTAGGGGAAGGTCCCCTAGGGACGAGAGACCAGTAATATTACCCTTTTACAAGGAATAGTTCAGACATATTTTCGAGGGAACAACCTATTCTAATGGGTCATTATTCGATCTGTGCTTTAACTGCTTATACTCACCTGACTCTTAATTGGACAGGGATTTGCTATATTGGACTAATAAGGCCAAAATTTTTCTTTCTTCCAGAACAGGCAAACCAATATTTAGGGATTCAGTTGTACGATGATTTGGGGAGAGGGAAACGAGGTTTAGATACCTCCATTACTCAGACTGGAGATGCAAATGGTTGGGGTGACACCTGG
Source organism: Antechinus flavipes (assembly GCF_016432865.1). Taxonomy (NCBI): domain Eukaryota; kingdom Metazoa; phylum Chordata; class Mammalia; order Dasyuromorphia; family Dasyuridae; genus Antechinus; species Antechinus flavipes. The sequence continues at coordinate 548,779,187 of NC_067398.1, forward strand.
CCTCCAGAAAGAATAGTTACAGAGTATGGGCCTGCCACCTGGGCTCAAGATGGAAGTTGGGGATATAGAACCCCAATATATATGTTGAACAGGATAATTAAGCTTCACACAGTTGTAGAGATTATCACCAATCAGACAGCTGAGGCACTAGATCTTTTGGCTGACAAAGCTACTCAAACCAGAGAGGCTGTTTTACAACAGCCTTGTGCTGGATTATTTGTTAGCTGAGGAAGGGGAAGTTTGTGTGAAACTAAATTTGTATATTTGTTGTATAAAAATGTATAAAGATGACAATGGAAACCGATTGTTAACCAGAATAGTCCAAAACTCATTACCTAGAGTGATTAGGTTGGAAGAGAAAGTTGAAGGGTCTGTTAGATTGATGGTGTTAAAGGGACAAGGGTGGGAGTCAGTGGTCCAAGGAGACCGACAGGAACCAGAAGGGGGATGAGGAATTCGATAGGGAATGTGAAGTTATGCTACAAGAATTTGAAGAGATCTCAGTGTATAAATAAGAGGGGGGACTGAACGAGATGAGGTGAGATCTTTCAAGACAGCTGTGAAAATCGAGTAAGGCTTCATCTATTTCAAAGTTTGAGTAGGCCTGAAGGACTTTAAGCATTAAGTCAAGGGCATACTTAAAGTGTCTCCTCCCTGCTATTCTCCTAAGGGCATACTTAAAGTCTCCTCCCTGTTATCCCCCTAAGGGCATACTTAAGTCCCCTTCTTGTTATCCTCCCTATTTCAGACAAATATGGGCAACTATGTACTTATTGGTCAAGTTCAATTTCTTGGGTAATTCCTGCGTTTACAATGTAAGATCCTCAGCCAATAAGGATGAGGGTCAGTGGTGGGAAGGGAATTTGCCTTAGGGATTAAAAGTGTTGATCCTGCACCCTATGGTGCTTCCTTTCTTCGATTGTCTGCTTGTAGGGTGGGAGGCCTGATTGTTGTGAGAACTTATAATAAACTTTTCTTTGATTCTAGAGATCTATCCAGTCTTTTTTTATGAAATGGTTTCTGACCCACACAGTTTCCTACCATGTGCCAAGCACATTATAAATATTATCATATTTGGTTTACAGTAGAGGAAATTGAGTTTAAGTGACTTGCCCAAGGTCACATAATCATGCAACTTTTAAGGTGTCTGAGGCTGTATTTAAATTTAGGTCTTTCTAATTCTAGACCCAGTATTCCATCTAGTTGCCTGTGATTGGGCTCCCCTAACATTAAAATCATGTGTCTGATCCTTAGAAGGAATTTTTTTCTTTTTTTAAAAAATATTCTCATCCATAACTGATAAGTGAGTCCTAGATACTTAGGGAAGATGTCAGCAGACATGAAAATTGTTCTTATCCAATTTTGGCTACTGGCGCTGTGATATGTCTCATCTTTAAAATGGGGATTTTCACTGTCTAAATTCCTAAGGGGTAGTTAAGTTAATGTTTAAAAATGTCCTGGAAATCTATACATCAGAGCAAAAAACCCCAACAATATTACTATCTAATAATACACAGTGATGAGAGAGGAGAGAAATTAAAGTATGTATATAGATCTCTATGCCTACAATAATTAAAACTAACTCCCATTCAATATTGTGTATTTTTGTGGCATTTCTAATATAAAACTCTTGAAGAATGTCAGCAAGCTAAAGAAAGGCCTGTACAAATCTAAAAAGAACTCATAAACTCTGACATAGAAAGTGGGATAGAAAATCTGGAAAGATATGAGCCATAGGCAAAAAGACAAAATTATTAATCTAAGCCAAAATAATATTGCAAGTTAATTGTATAATAAATGAAGAAGCCAAATACAAGAATTTTTTTTTTTTTTTTTTTTAATAACAGACAATAAAGTTGGAAGCAAGGGTATGCAGATAAATGTTTAACTACTGGCACTCCAGGAAAAAAAAAAAGCACAAAGGACTTTTAAGTTTAATCTGTGTTATTTATATCTTCTCCATTATTTTATTAAATCTAAAAGTCATTTTTTAAAAAATCAATCCCTAATTTATAGATTTTCCAATTTAGGGGGCTGTAAACGCTCACACTGAAAATTTAACAATCATAGGGAACAAAGTGATTCAAAGTGACTCTAGCACATCTGTAGCTGGGAATCCTAAAAGATCCAGCAGTTCAATCCTCTCACTTTACAGATATGAAACAGAGATCCGGAAAAGTGAGTAAATTAGGGGAGATCACACTGGTAATTAGTAACAAAATTGGGATTTAAACCTAGATCAGCTGACTAATTCCATTGCTTTTTTCATTACATCACCCAGGAATTCCTCTCTTCCTTTTGACTAATTCTCACATCCACTATTCCTTCCCATCTTCTATTAGCATAGATAATGGAGAATAAAGTGGAGATTTGAAATGTAAAAATAGTTTTTTTTTTTCCTTACTGTGCATATTCTTTGATCCAGCTGTGTCTCTACTGGGACTGTATTCAAAAGAAATCATAAAAAAGTGAAAAGGACCCACATATGAAAAAATGTTGGTAGCAATCCTTTTTGTAGTGGCAAGGAACTGGAAACTGAGTGGATGCCCATTAGTTGGAGAATGGCTGAATAAGTCATAGTATATGAATGTTATGGAATATTATTGTTGTTCTATAAGAAACAATCAACAGGATGATTTCAGAAAGGTCTGGAGAAACTTACAATGAACTGATATTAAGTGAAGTGAGCCCAAGAGAACATTATACACAGCAACAACAAGAAGATTATGTGATGATCAACTGTGATGGACTTGGCTCTTTTCAACAGTGAGGTGATTCAAATCAGTTCCAATAGACTTGGAATAGATACTGCCATCCACATCCAGAGAGAGAATTAAGGAGATTGAATGTGGATCAAAGCATAATATTTTCATCTTTGTTGTTGTTGTTCGCAAGCTTATTTTTTTCTTTCTTGTTATTTTCCCCTTTTAATCTGATTTTTCTTATGAAGCATGATAAATATGGAAAGATGTTTAGAAAAATTGCACATTTAGCCTATTCTGGACTGCTTGCTGCCAAGGGGAGGGGGAAGAGGGAAGGAGAGAGAAAAATTTGTAACACAAGATTTTGCAAGGGTAAATGTTGAAAACTTTCTTTGCATGTATTTTGAAAAATAAAAAGCTATTATAAAAGAAATAGTATTTTTTTTTCTCTCTAGAAAAACATATGAAGTCTTGGATTTTCAGGGACAGTGGCAGCTTCTTTTTTTGAACTGAGATTGAAATGCTGGAATTAGAGTGACTAAGGAGGATAACCAGGAAAAATAAAAGTCAAATGTGTAAGGGTGTGCCTATCATTATCATTATCATTATTATTATAGCAAGAGTGTAAGGAGTGTAATTCTAACGGAAATGACAAATTCTTTTTTGAGGTCCTTACTGTCTCCTCTAAAATGAAAGAGAACTCTAAGGTTCCTCCTAGGTCTGAGGCTTGTCATCCAAATAACATAATTATAAGTATTCTAGAGATTTTGATAATAGGCTTTTGACTAGTCTTCCTCATCACCAAAAGATAGCAGTATTCTTTTAAAAGTCATTTTTTTCCCACTTAAAATTCTTGGGTGGAGTTGGAGGATAGGAATCTCTTGAATTCTTGAATTCATCATGCTATCTTGGGATTAAACCCTTCCTCTCCCCCCCCCCCCACCCATTTTGATCTGTGTCATATATAATCAATAAAGAATAAATTGATCTGTGGACATGTGCTTCCCAAGATACTGTTGTGATCCTTAAATAAAGAGAGTTAACTGCCTGGAGAGTTAGGCAATCTAGCAGTAATCCTCAGCTACTCTATACATTCAGAAATTCCACTTAATCCTATCTAGGATTTGTTTTCTGTTCTGTAAAATGGAAACATTACTGTATACCAGAATTCACTGAACTGCCATGTGGAGAGAATGGAGGCAAATACTCAAACTTTCTTCCAAAGTAGATGCCCCATGCTTATAAAGATAGCTAAAGTTATTTTTTAAAATCTGAAATTGGTTCTATTTTTTAGAGAAACGCTATCTTAATTGTACAAGATTATATCTGTATAGTATAAGACTGAATGTTCACAGATTCATGTTGATCACAATTCCAGTGTCATTTATCTTTGCTTCATGTTATCTCATATACGGGGGGCTATTAGAATAATATAAGACTAGACTCATTGAGTAAAAATCTTCCCTCATTGCAATTCAGCCCTGAAAATAGAGTCAGAAAATGGATTCTAGCCTTGTTTCTAACAGTTGATCCTTACTCATTTATCTTTTAAAAGTCTATATTTTTGTTCTTTGTGGGGACAAACCCCAAATCTGAAAGTTTTAGAAATTTACTAGATTGAACGGAAAGAGTGTAGTTCCCTTTCTACCTGGCTTTTGAAGGTTTGATTTAGACAACGATACCTGCAAGATCTGGTGTGGGAACCTAAATGTTTTGGGTAGATCCAGAATCTGGGGGAATCCAAAATACTTAGTAGCCATTTCTGGCATTCATAGAGAGTTAATGAAGTCAGGCAACATTCTAAGTATAGATCACTTAACATTAGATTTAAACAGTATCATTATGATATTTGGAAAAAATTATTAATCATTCCCCCCATACTCCCCTCTACATAAAGGGCACAGTAGGACTTATACTACTGACTTCATAGAGTTGTCAAAAAAAGGGCTTTGTTAAACCATTGATAAGTATTTTTAAGCTATTATTGTATACAAAGACAGACCCAAAACATCACCTATGCTCAAAGAACTTACATTTTACTGGTGGGAAAATCAAAACACAATATGCAGATATATAAGCAAATGCAAATTAGATACTTGTAAATAAACAGTAATTTTTTTTGAGGGATACACTTATAGGGAATCAAGAAAGATCTCATGTTGGATGTGGCCCCTGAATTGGGTGTTGAAGGAATTAGAGTTTCTAAAGGGTGCAGGTTTGAGAGGGCATTCCAAGAATGAGGGACAGTGAGGGGAAAGGAACATAAAAACAAGACATGGAATGTCACCTATGACCAACAGCAAGGAAGTCACTTTGCTTAGAACTCATAAGGTCAATAGTATGTAGTAAGCCTGGAATGGTAAGCTTAGAACTGGATTAAAAATGGGTTTTAACTGTCAAGTAAAGGAGTTTACTTTTTTCTAAGGATGATAGGAAACAACTGAAGATTTTTGAGCCTAGAAGTGAGATACTACAATGCCATGTGAAAGTGAACTGTTATTATTAATTTCGGTAATAATACAAAATTTTAGTAAACTATGGGGAAAGAAACTTAGTAGAAAATATTCCCTTTCCTTACAATCTTATAGAGTATAGGACATGGTGAGACTCCAAGAGAGTGGGCTTGTTGGAAATGGAGAAAACCCTGGAAAAGTCAAGACATGGAGAAATGGGAAAAGTTGATGACAAAAGATGGAAATAATATTGGAAGGGCTGTTATAAAAGACAGGAATATTAACTGGTGTTGGATTTAGTATTATCAAAAAAGAAAAGTGATCACTCATGTTCTTTGATTTAACAATCTCACTCTAAGCCATAACGATGTGCCAAGGACCTGTGCTAGGTGCAGGAGGTAACATAGACTACAGTCAAACATTCTCTGCCTAGAGGAGCTTACATCTAGCCAGGGAAGACTACAGGTTTTTATATAAGTGTAAAACCAGTTTCTAAGGTCTGTCTCACAGATATTATTAAGGCATTTTTAAGAGACAATAGACTCTTGAGAGACTGACATTTTAACTGTCATTCTGGAGAAACTATTACTTGTCAGAGAATGAATAAGGTAGAGAGAGAAAGAAGATGAAGAAAAATATCCTGAAAGAACTGCTTTAACTCTTGTAAAGAACCATAGAAAAATTCTTAGAAAGACTTGGTCTGATGTACTAAGAGAGCTGAATAGTGGGATTGTGTTTCCAGAACTGAGAAGTCAGAAATTATATGGATATCTGAAGGTGACTTTGATGTTTTTCATACCTGATAAATTAATATTTATGCCTTTTAAAAACTCATTGTTACACTGTTAATCAACAGTATATCCTGTAATTTAATGTTAATTTAAGCCTAGTAGTTTAGGGGGTTGATCCCCCTCCTTCCCCTTCTCTCCTCCCACTGTTATCCCACTTTCTCTCCCTCCCTCTCTTCTTTTCTCTTTCTCTCTGTTTCTGTCTTTCTACTTCTCTCTGTATCTTTCTTCTGTCATACTCTTCTCTCTCTGAGAGATGAGAATTTTTTCTGTAATATTTAATAAACTGGAGTGGGATCTCAGAACTAATTATTTAATTAATGAGAAAGATGTTGCAATTTTAGTAATTAATAAGGAAATATCAAAATACTCCCTTGATTGCCTTAGAAGATGGCATGAGAATGAAAAAGGACCAATGATCCATTAGAGAAAAGGGTAATTACTCCATCTAGGCTACTGGAACAACGAAAGGCCAATGATATCCAAGCCTAGAAACTGCCAGAGCATGGCCTAGGTTATATGCCATGAATATTATTTATTTAACTACATGGAGTAGTTGACCCTGAAAGTCTTGTTACACAGGCATATACAAAATAGATACAAAGCAATTTGTGTGTAGGGGTGGTGATTGGGTTGGATAGCTGTGGGATTCAGAAAAGCCTTTATTTTTAAAAATAGCATTTAAACTGAGCCTTCAGGAAAACTAGATTCCAAAAAGTAGAGGCGAGGACATCCCTCGCATGGGGGAGAGAGAGGCAGTGAAGACAGAGATAGAAATACCATGCTGTGGATGAAAAACAGGAAGATCAGTAATGTGTGGAATTGAAATAATGTATAAGGCTGGAAAGGCACTTTGGGACCAGATTGTGAAGGACTTTTAAAATGCCAAAAGAAGCCACTGGAATTTATTAATCAGAGAATGACATGGTCAGACCTGTGCTTTAGGAGAATCAGTTTGGCAGGTGGGAAGAGTATATACTGAAGCAGAGACTTCAAGCAGGGAGAATGATTGGGAGACCATTACAATAGTTCAGAGGAGAAGCAATGAGAGTCTGGACTCCAAAGAGATCAATAACAGAAAGATGATGTGTATAACAATATTCATAGTAGCACTCTGTGGTAGTTTAAAAAACCCAAAATTGTAAGCAAAGAGAAGAGGTGATGGGAGTTCCCTCCAATTGGAGGTCATCAAGCAAGAGTCTGAGTGACTATTTGTCAGGTGGAGTATATCAAGGATTCCTTCTAGGTATGGGCTGGGCCAGATGGTTATATAAATATACCAAAGCTATTTTCTGTAAGTGTAAATCTAACCGACACTCCCTACTAAAGAAACTCCATTGCTTTCCCTATTGCCTCTAAGATAAAATAGAAATTCTTCTGTTTAGCTTTTTAAAGCCTTTGACAACCAAAGGTGGAGCTATTTAAGTCCCACCTACCTTTCTAGCTTTAATGGCCATTACTTCCCTTGCTACATCCCTTCTTCTATTTGGTATTTTAAATCTCTTTACAACCTGACCCTAAAATCCCTCTTTACACTTATTACACATAATTTCAACTCTCAATCACTTCTGGTCTTCTTCCTGTTTCTCATACATAAGATTTCATTTCCCTTTGCATCTTGCTTTATCATTTCCCTGAGATGGGGGATACCCTCTATCCTCACCTTTGCTTTTTAAAATCCCTAGTTTCCTTGAAGGTTCATCTTTTAAGATCTTCCTGATTGCACAAATACTAATGCTTTCCCCTTATATTTATTTTGTGTGTGTGTGTGTGTGTGTGTATGTAATGGGGCTTTTAGGATCAATCACTCCATCTTCTTAGTGGTGACTGACACAGAGATCATATGAACTGAAGGAATCAGGGCCAAGTGGCACCAAGGCATGGCATCTTCCACAGTAAGAAATTTATTTACCCGTTTGGGAAGCAAGTTTAATTGGACAAATATTTTCACTCCCTGTACTCCTTGGACTTTGATTTTTTTGTAATCTCCAATGGCGCCTCTCAGCTTTCAATTTCTATTTGACTATAGGTTGGTCCATTGTCCTTGGGCACCTTGTATCTAGGCACTTTGATCACTCACCTGGCTGAGTTTTCAGATTATACCTGCTTTTCTCCAATTCATACTTTGACTTCCCTTCGCCAGACAAGAATTATTATTCCTTCTGTGCCCTGGAAAGAGGAAGCTTGAATGAATTAAATAGAACAATGAACTTGGAATCAAGAGACAGGTTCAATCCTACCTTGGGCACTCACTAGCTGTGAGTGACTTACTCTCTGCAAATCACAAAATATCTCTGAACCTTTGTTTCTTTGTCTCAAAAATGGGGATAATGATTGTGCTTTCCTTATGGTATCATGAGGGGTGAAATTTGATAATATATGTAAAATATTTTGCAAACCTTCAAACAGTATTTCACAACAAGCTATACACACAGCTAGTAAGTATCTGATGTTGGATTTGAACTCCGGTCCTCTTGACTCCTATTCAGTGAAGTTTAGATAGAAACAGTCCTTGGACAAGTTGAAATTCGGCTATTCTTTTATATTTACTGTTCTGTGGGTTATTGTTCAGATAGAAAAAAATGCTTAAAATTTTTCCCCAATATTTTATTTTTCCCCATTACATGTAAAAACAATTTTTAACATTCCTTATTATCCCTCCTTTCCCTTCCCCCTCTCTCAGATGGTAAACAATCTGATAGAAGTTATATATGTTTAATCATGTAAAATATTTCCATATTTGTTATTTTGTGTGTGTGGGAATTAGAAAGAAAGCTAGCCAGACAAAAAAGAAAGGATGGAAGGAAGGAAGAAAGAAAAATAGTAAGATTTTGGTTTCTATTCAGTCACTCAGTTCTTTCTCTAGAGGTAGATAGCATTTTTCATCATGACTTCTTTGGGATTGTCTTAGATCATTGTATTGCTGAGAATAGCTAGGTCATTCATAGTTATTTTTTCTACAATATTGCTGTTTCAATGTACAATAGTTCTGTTCACTTTATATCAATTCATGTAAATCTTTTCAGGGTTTTCTAAAACTATCCTGCTCATTATTTCTTATGGCATAATAATATTCCATCATAATCATAACTTGTTAAGCCATTCCTCAGTTAATGGATATCCCCACAACTTCTAATTCTTAGTCCCTACAAAAATATTTTTTGTACAAACTCTTCCCTCCCCCTACCCCTTTTTAAATCTCTTTGGGATTCAGAGATAATCACCATATTGTTGGAGCAAAGGCTAGGAATAGTTTAATAATACTTTGGGCATAATGATTGCTTTTTTAATTGAATAAAAGTCTTGGGATAGAAGTTCATCTTTTGTAGTCTTACTGAAAAATCCTTGGGACAACTATAATATCAGATAGGATAATAGAAATGATATGTACTTCACTTATGTTTCTTCTTATGCCTTATTAGTGGCAATTGTCAGATAGTGAATACCAGTTGCTCTTGAAGCTTATTGGTATTGTGTAGCTTCAAGTCTATGCCCATCTCTCCCCTTCCCCAATTTATTACAAACAGCACAAGGGCTAGAGCTCAAACTCAGTTCTGCTGGTTGCAAAGCCAGTGCTCTTTCTACCCTACACTGTTCAAATTAGACATAGATGTCTATCTGAACATAATTTACGTTTATGTCTGGGTCTGAAGAGGAGTTCGCCAAACCAAGCCAAACCTGCTTTTCTAAACTCAGATGGATTCCTGCCAAGAACACAATTTTTTGTTTTGAATAATGAAGAGCCCCATTGGGAGTCATTGACTGCCTGTGTCTAACAGCAAACACATAAGGCACCTCCTGTCACCCTAACATCTTTCCTCTGTCCATTTTTCATGGTCTTTGAAACCAGAGACTTTGCAAAAAGATAACTGTAGGGAGTTAGATTTTGGCCCAATATTAAAAAGAACTTTTAATAATCTTGTTCCAAATTAATTTTCCCAGTCTTATTCCACACAATTCCTCTTACTTTTTGTTAGAATTAAACAGTATTTCTAACAGTTCTCCAGCTTTATTTTACATTCTTCTACTCCTCTGCATTGGAACAGGAAATAGTATGCCTGAAGCATACTCACTTCTTATCTTTACCTGATGAAACTTCTGTTTTCTTTCAAGGCTATTCTGAGTCAGGCTTGACTCTGACCTGTCCTGTGGTTCAGTCTAAGAACTGGAGCAAAATGAGATATTCATAGAGCATATTACATTTTACAAAAGGATTTAGTTTTATGATATGGAGAGAATATTAAGCAAAGATGTTTTTAGTTCACTTGGGTGTAGCTCTCTGTAGAAAAGCGCACTTACTGACTCACAAGACTCAGTCTGCCAAGCTCAGGGATCTTCTTTTCCTCAAGTACTAGGTTTTTTATGTCTTAGATCAAAGCTTCTTAAACTGTAGGTATGGAGTCGTGTAAGTGAATGTGGACACAATGAAAAATTTGGTAACAGTAAAAAGTATCAAATATTCCACCAAGATTTAATTTTTTATATAAAAATAAATAAGAATATTCATCTCATTTGTATGCAAATTCACTTTTGAATTTAATAAATGGTAAAATTATATGCATATCAAAGCATTGTTTTAAAATAAATTTTATTTTGTGATTTATTATCACTAAGTATTTAATTTGCATACCTATTTTTATATAACTATAAACCCAGGATTACAAAAAAAATTTGTGAGCAAAAAGGGATTTTGAGTAGAAAGGGTTTATGATGCTCAACAATTTAAGCCTTAAGTCCCCTCCATGAATTTAAACTCAAAGATTTTTGCCTTTTTAGGAGAAGGAAAGAGCTAGATAGTATAAAGGTTGTTCCTACCATAAAGGCTTTTTCTAGTTGCTACTTTCTCCATGAAGCATTTCCTAATATTCTTTGCTAAAATCAATCTCTCCCTCCTGAAACATTCCTAGATTCACTGTGTGGATCTTTTCTTTGCTCCTATTAAATTTTATCCTGTATCAGTATTGTAACCCTCACCGTACTCAGCATAGACAGTAAACTCCATGAAGACAAAGACTCGTTTTTTCATCATTTCAGGGTACCTTGTACAATGCCTCACAAGCAGTAGGTATTTAATATATGCATGTTGAATTGAGTTGAACAATTGAGGCCAAATAAAATAAAAAGGACTATTTTTGTTGGTGTTGTTACTGGTGAGATAGTGAGTTTCCCATTACTGGAAGTGTAAAGGTGTAATAGGGATAATTGAGGAAAATCCTGTCCTCCACATGCTGAATGGACACTTTTGGGGCATTCTGTGGAGCACTCTTGGCCACTTCTGTAGGGATGCCTGTTTTGGATCAGGGCTAAAGGACTTGGACTTTGTATTGATGCAGCAATACCTTATTGGTCCTCTTAGCCCTCCAGTAGGAGGATGACCACAATAAAGACTGGCCATTGAAACAAGAGCAGCTGTCTACTTAGTAAATTTTGAGGAGGGACTCCATTTTTTGAATGTCTGAATGTGTGATTCCTTGATACTTGTACAGGAAAGAGAATATTTCTATCCTCCTCCTTAGCAGCAGCTTTGGGGGCAATGTGCATCTGCCTAAGTAAGCCTGAGCCTGGACTTGGGTCCCTAGATGCTGCTTCTATGTATTTCTTTCCCTTAGCACATGTCTGAATAGCAATCTTGATGAGGTTTTCTAGCCTAGGTAGCAACCTCATATGTTTGAGAGGTCCAGGGGCTTGTTTGCCAAGTGAGAAGAGAGCGCTATAATAACTTTGAGGAGGGAAGATGATCACCATTGGGAAGATATTACATATGAAAGGATTAAGAAAGCCTAAGCTATGCTCTGGCTTGCCAGATGTTGTGGGTCTTGATTAAGTTTGTTTGATTAATTTCTATTGGAGGTGAAAGTGAAAGTGCCTGTTAGTGGTCTTACAAAGTGCTTCATGTTTTAATGTCTAAAAAATCAACCTCCTTGGAGAATATATTGTGTGATAGGTTACTGTAACACCTTTTACATATTTGTCAATGCATGCTTATGAATCTTTTGTGTCTTAAGCTTTTCTTTGTGCTGGAGGAAATAAATAGATGTACTAACCCTGATCTACTTTGTAAATTTCTTTGTATATTTCTGGAAGGAATTCTATTAATCCCTTTTGATAATACCCCAGACATGACAAAACTAAGCTTTGTTTAAGAGGTATCCTCAGAGTTCTGCTGTGGGATGGGGATTTCTGGTAGGAGCAATGTCTTAACCACTGTCTCCATGCAAATTGGACGAGTTTTTCCTTTAAAGGCATTGAGACCATCTTGGAGATTTAGTTGATTTATGGGGTTAAAGGTTCAAGCTGTTGACATCACTTCCTAGTCATCTGAGTACAAAAACACAGAGCTCCTCCTAGCAGGCTAAGATGCTTGGCTGGGGAGCCACTATAGGCAACCTAGAGTTGGAAAGGAGTTTCTTCATCAGAGCCAGCTTGAAGTATCTTCAATGCTTATCATTGTTAAAGGATGGAGGGAAAGGAGTAAGGATTTATATAGCACATACTATGTGCCATGAACTTAAAAAAAAACCAGATATTATCTCATCTGATTTTTACGACAACCCTGAAAAGTAAGTGTTATCATTATCTCCATTTTATAGTTGTGGAAACTGAGGCAAAGAGAGATGAAATTACTTGTCCAGTGACATAGCTAGTAAGTCACTGAGGTTAAATCTGAGCTCTTGACTTTGGGACAAGTACACTATCCCCTGTGCTACCAGCACAAGTTAGTATCCTTTTTCTATGTCTAAATTAATCTCCTCCCTCCCTTTTTTTAAAATGTTAAATGACCTATGAATGTCTCATTCTGTTTCAGTATCAAACTTGATTGAGTCAGAATCAGCTTAGAATAGGAGTGTGGTGGAATCAGAGAGTAAGGAGATAAAATTTATGATACTCTGTGCTTTAGGGTGAAACTTCTCCAAGGATAAACCTAATCTACTGGAGCCTAGAATCTGGTGCCTTTGTAAGAAAGGACATCTTGGTTTCTGGTTTACAGATCTTACATAAGAATAAGCTGGATGATCCCTTCTCAATAACATGGCCAAAGAGAATCAGGTATTCAGACAGGTCTTAGACTAAAATTCTATAGTTCCTTTTTCCTTTTTAACAGATATTTATTAAACTTTTACATGAGTCAGATCCTGAAGGACATTCAATGTTGAGATAAGACAAAATTTCTGTCCCACAAAGCTTACTATTTTGTATGGAAACAAACACAAACATGTAACTGTAATACACAATAAATTCATTAAAGATGCAGAAAAATGCATGTGTCTATAATTTGATGAGTCTTATAGGGTAGGTTTTGGATGGTATATAAAAGGAATATAAATTTAGAAAACAAATGTAGCTATTGAAATACAAGGTTTTGGAGGATACAAAGCTAGGTGGCTAAGAATTGGATTCAGAGAGGAGAACTCATGTCACATAGGTTAATTTTTTTTTTTTTAAGGATTAACAATGAATCATTGTTTTTATAAGCATCAGTGTGTGCACTATTCTGGGTGTTGCCAGAGTGTGAAAACATATAACATCAATTTAAAACAGGCCAAACAGCCTCACACAGGAACCCCCATGCTGAGGTGATAGGCTTATGAAAGAATTCCATAGCCTAGGTCTTCCCCAGGAAGATGAGGTAATGGGTAATATCTAGATTTTCATTTGGTGCATGTCTTACCCCACCTCTTGCCACCCCCACTCTTTATCCCACAGTAAAACAAAACAGAAACCATGCTGAAGGGAAAGAAGAGAAGTCAAAGCTAGATTGTCATGAATAAGAACTTACATCATAGACACTTAATAAATACTTGTTCATTGGTTGAAATAAGAAGAGAAATCCTGGAAAAAGAACTGAATTTGGAATGAGAAGACTCCATTTAAAACTTGGCTCTGCCAACGTCTCCTGGGGGTTTGAGGGAATTCATTCCAGCTTTGTAGATCTTACTTTCCTCATCTATAAAAGGGAGCTGTTAGTTGAGGAAGCTGCTATCAGCCTGAACCACACTGAGAGGCAGAGCTGCCAGGAATAGTGGTAGTAATCAGTTGTATTACTAGCAGAACAGGATTAATCAGTAGCAGTAGTAGTAAGAATCTATAATGGTAATAATAATCTGTCATCAATGACAGTGGTAGCAATAATCTATACTAGTAGCATAGTAATAGTAGTAGTAACAATCTGTAATCAATAAGAGCCACAGTAATGAATGAACAGTTCTTATATAATTCTATATATTCTTACCATCTCTTATCTCTCTACTTCTGTTAAGTCCCTACCATTTTTGTCCTTTATCACGTCCATTTTGGCATGAAATGTTCCCTTTGTAGCTCTTATTTTCTTGAAGAAATTTCTTCTTTTCCCATTCTATTATTTTCTTCTTTTTCTTTGCATTGCTCATTTAAGATAATTTTCTTATTTCTCCTTGAATTCTGTATTTCTATATTCTGTAGTGTATGTCTTTACCTCTGTAATTCTATATTCAGTAGAGTATATCTTTACCTTTCACTTTTCTTCTTTCCTTGGTCATTTGTAAAGCCTCATCAGACAGCCATTTTACTTTCCTATGGGTAGGTGCTATTAAGAGGCAAATCAGGTTAGATGTCAAGAGACCTTTCTATTATAGAGCTATTCCAAAGTGGAATGAGCAGTCTCAATGTGTGATAACCCTTTTTGGAGATCTTTAAGCAGAGACTAGCTGAACACTCTTTGGGTATGTCCTTATGAAGATTCCTTTCCTACAAAGAATAACTGATGAGATCCCTTCCAGCTCTAAGTCCAGTCATTGATGAATAAAGATTAATCCAAAGAAACTACTGTGGTGGATTGTCTGTTGTCTATGTAGAGTTCAGAATTCTTAAGGTCAAAGATTCTAGCAAATATAGTAGTAGAGGGGATCAAAGTGATGTGGGGGCAGTACAACAGAGAAGTAGAAAATGCAATTGGGTGGGAGTTAGGAGGTCAGGATTTGAATTTTACCTTTTTTTTTTTTTTTTTTTTAAGTAATAGCTTTTTATTTTCAAAATTTATGCAAGGATAGTTTTTAATATCCATGCCTTGTGCTCCAAACCTTTCTCCCTGCCTTAGCCCCACTTCCTCCCCCAGACAATTCCCCCCAATGCAATTCTACACGTCTTTCCACAATTATTATGCTACATAAGAAAAATCAAATCAAAAAAGGGGAAAAATGAGAAAGAAAACAAAAAAGCAAGCAAACAACAAAAAAGTGAAAATACTATGTTGTGATCCACATTCAGTCCCCACAGTCCTCTCTCTGGATGCAGATGGCTCTCTATCACAAGCATGTTAGAACTGGCCCGAATCACCTCATTGTTGAAAAAAGTCATATGCATTAGAGTTGCTCATCACATAATCGTGTTGCTGTGTACAATGTTCTCTTGGTTCTACTCACTTCACTGAGCATCAGTTCATGTAAGTCTCTCCAGGGCTCACTGAAATCATTCTGCTAATCATCTCTTATAGAGCAATAATATTCCATAACATTCATATACCACAATTTATTTAGCCATTTTCCAACTGATGGGCAGCCACTCAGTTTCCATGAACTCTAGCTTTGTCTCTCACTTGTCCCTTGAACTTGGGTACTTATTCATCCTTACTAGGCCTCCGGTTCCCCATTGGTAGGAATGAAGGAATTGGAGTAGATTATCTCTGTCCAAGGCCTTTTTTTAGGTTTAATAATTGTTTTTTTGCTTTCTATGATTTTATGTCCAAGTAGATCATATGTTAGGGATGTTGTTAATACACAATTGTAGCAGCTTACAGCTACAAGGCTTTTTGTATTTTTTAATGCTCTTGGAAACTTACTATTCAACCAATAAGCATTTATTTATAGGTTAGAGTGGCCCCTTCCTCACTTTGGTGAGTTCCTCCTGGAACATCCATTTTGAGGAAGGAGGAAGGCCAGTCATTCTCCATTTTTCTCTGTTGTTTATCCTTCAAACAACCTTCAGGACTAATGATATCACAGGATGATATCTTGACTTGTACAGGAATTAGATTTAAGAGAGGCAAGTCATACAAAACCATCAGCCTCACTCTCTCCTACAATCATCTAAGTCCAAAGTGGCAGGACAAATCAAGATGTCTGATGATGGCTGAAAATGTAGCTTCCTGCTTCCCTTTTGACACACTGGACTTTGGTCATATTGTACTGGATTTGCAATTCTAGTGTTGAACACAATGACTAGCAAATGCTTAATAAATGCTTATTGACTTGACTGTGCTAAGAGCTAGGGAAACAAAAAAATCAAAGTAAATAGTGAAAACACTCTATCTCAGCTACTTTGTCAATCATCTAAATACTCATTCTTTTCATCTGTTTAATGACTGTTATTGCTGAGAGTCTCAATCTTCTTAAAAATTCAATTCTGTTCTCAGACTTGAGTTTAACTATAATTACTTCAGTACTTCAAAGACATGGGATTCCATCACTATGAACACTTTCTTTATCTCTTAGGTCATTACCCCTTTGAACCTCATTGCACCTTCTTGAATTTCAGTACCAGCAAAAGCTTTGGACCTACTAGTCCAGTCATAGATGAGGAGATTTTCTGACTTACTGAGGCTAGGCCTCTGACAAGGCTGATTGCCCATCTCTAGGCTGCTATCTGAATTTTTCCAGCTAGATAGGAATTTCAAGAGCTTGTATTTCATTGGTAAAATCTTTAAGAACTAAAGAGGTACAACCTTCCTCCCATGATGAGAAATTAGAGAAGGACTTTTGTTGAGTAGTTTAAAGTATAATTTACATTTTAAAATTAAATAAATTCAACATGTAATTATTATTATTATTTTTTGGCTTTTGGGAGTGGGTGGGTGAGGGTTAATTGCTTGCAACGGACCAGGCCCTGTATTGGATCCTGGACATACTAAGACAAAAGTAAAATAGTCCTTTCCTTCAAAGAGTTTATATTTTATTAGGGGCAACAAAAAATATTTATTTGGCATATGTATTTGTATTTGAATATATATGTATTTAAAACATATAATTCATCTTTTTATTTAAATGATTTTCTTAGTTTAAGTCAAGTCGATAGATATGATTTAAGTGCCAGCCATTGTGCTAAGCTTTGAGTATATATAGAATGGAAACGACAATCTGGACTCTTAAGGACCTAATGGTAAAGATACCATGCAAGTAACTATGTACAAACACAAGGTAGAAACAAAACAAATTGAAGATAATTTCAACAAGAAAACAGTAGCAATGAGGGTTTTTTGAAAGGCTTCTTAGAGAAAGTGAGATTTAGTTGAGACTTGCAGGAAGTGCAAGGGATAATGCTGTAAAAAATCACCCTGGCATGGATTCTGTCAATAAAAAGTTATTTTAAAAAAAAGAGAGGGAAAAAAAAAAAGAGACTTGCAGGAAGCCAGGAAAATCAGAAATGAAGAGGGAGCGAATTCCAGGCCTGGTAGACAGTCAAGGAGATTGACCAGAACTGACAGATGGAGTTTCTTGTTCCAGGAACAAGGAGGCCACTGAAGCTAGAACACAGTGGGTAGAGGAAAGTGAGGTATAAAAAAGCTGAATAGTGGTGTAATGTATGTCCTACCTATATTTGATAGTGTCACATGACAAATTGCCCTACATATTGGTAGGGTATTTTAACACAATTGCTATAATTTGAATGATGCTTAATAATTAATACTTAGATGCTCTGCTAAGGTACATTTCTAGATAGGTTTAAGAAAAAGAATACTGGAAAATGAGGGACTACTAGCAAAGTTGTTCTGGCTGGGAAGGGACCCGTAGAGATTTATAAGTCAATGCTTTGTCCCTCTGTCAGCAACACAAAAGAGTTCCAGGCCTCTGGGTATTTACATTCTATTGGGGGTGGTGTGGGAGAAGAAACTTGCGCACAGATAAGTAAAAACAAAATAAGCACAAAGCAGTTCTTTGGGTGTGAGAAATTACTCACAACTGAGGTAATAAAGGGAGTAGGAGGTAGCATTTGAACTGAGCCTAGTAGGGAACTGGGGGAAGCTAGAGGTGGAGGCGAGGAGAGAGGGACTCCACAGGTACAATTAACTGCTCTCTTTTTGGAGAGGTCTTAATTCCAGTGTCATTCAACACAGTGGATGAGATAATTTATCTCAAAAATAGAGTGACAAAATTGGAAACAATTTTACAGAATTAATGTAAAAATTACAATGCTGCCTAGAGCCTAAAGATAATTTCCTACTTCTTGTGAGGTGGGTGCTAGCTTCTTATTAATAACACTCAGCATGATGGCACTTGGTACTGGATCCTCTCAAGTGAAGACAGAGCCAAATGAATGAAGGAATATTGCAAGACTTTTGGATACCATTGTGTGGAAAGGTAAAGAACTTACAGATTGAGCACATAGTGATCAGAGACTGTTAACAAAAGTAGATCAGGCCTATAGGTCCCAGTCTCGTGATTATAGATGAGACCTGGAGTGCATTCCATTGTCCAAAGAAGGAATTAAGTGGCCAAAGCTGTATATCACCTTTTTCACTGCATTCCACTGACCAAATAGGGGGATAGAGATTTATGTAACCAATCACAACCTATAGAGGGTGGGATTTGGGGGATTCTTTGTCTGAAATGTATAAAAGTTGTAAACATCTTCAAGTGAATGGCTCTCCTTCTGTGGGTATCCTTGCTGTCCTTTTGGGGCCACAGGCCAGACGGTCCGCTTCTTGAGATTCTAATAAATTCTTTCTGTGCATCATTTGGAGCGACTCCTGAGTAGTCACTTTGGGTAGGTGCAATTGCCCCAAAGACCATCAACTTTGTGACTAATTTATTGGTTTTTCTTGATAGAATCCCAGTCTTTTTCTTGTGTATTTAAGTCTAGTTCATAAACATCTATTTGTGTAGTCTCCTTTAGTCTCAGCGTAGTATCATTGAGAGCAAGTTGGATTTGAAGAATGAAGACATGGCTTTGAACCCTGGAGGTTTTTGGCCAAGGGAGGGAAGGAGGAAGAAGGGGTCTTTCAACTCTCCCTCATTCAAATCCAATTCACTTACAGGCTGTGAATGGGACCAGGTGAAGATTTCCCCAAAACTCTATGAGATGGATTAGATCGGACCTTAGGCCCAAGTTGCAGGAAGTCACATGATCTCTATTCTCAGAGGTCTGTAGGGCAGGAAAGATCAGACCCTAGATCAGTCACATGAACTATTCCCTGAAGGCCACAGGAAGTAGATAACATTGCTGACCATTGGGTCAATGGTTTTTCAGTCCATCCAATGAAAAGAATAGGTAATGGAATATTAAGGTTCTATAAAAAAATGATGAACAAGTGATTTTAGAAAGGCCTGAAAAGATTTATATGAACTAATGCTGAGTGAAACAAGCAGAACCAGAAATACATTGTGCACAATAACAGCAAGAATGTGGGATGATCAACTATGAAAGATTTGGTTCTTCTTGGTGGTTCAGTGAGCCAAAGCAATCTCAATAAACTTTATGATAGAAAATGCCATCTGCGTCCAGAGAGAGAAGAATGGAGAGTGAATGCAAATCAATACATGCTATGGTCACTTTTTTTTTCCTGTTTTTTTTTTCTCTTATGGTTGTTCCCTTTTCTTCTGATTTCTCTCTCCTAACACAATTCATGAAGAAATATATATTTAAAAAAAAAAAAGAAGAAGAGAAAACCAACCAGAAGTCTACTGAAATAGTCCAGGTGTGAAATGACAAGGGTATGCACAGGGTGGTAGTGTCAGGAGAGAATATCCACTTCTTTAGGCCTCAGTTTCCTCATTTGTAAAAGGAGGAATTTGACAGGAAGATGTCCAAGGTTCTTTTTAACTCTAAATTTATGATACTATACTTGGTCAAGATATTTTTTTTGCCAAAAGACAAAGTTTGTCAACTTCAAAAAAATGTTTTCTAATTCTAACTGGGCCCTTACTGGTGCACAGCAAAACTCTTATTGTTGATTGATTTCATTTACTTTTTAATTTCATTTGGAGTTGTTATACCCTTTTTCCCCTTCCTTAATCCAGAGCATACTTCACCTTTGCTTTTTCTGGGACCCAATTAACAGAAATCTTTAACTCTTGCTTTCCTGAGAATACAGAGGACATCTGCTGTGGGCACCTTCTGCCCTACTTTCCAGATAAAAATCTTTTCACTTCTCTTGTCCTCCTTTATTCAGATGACCCTTCTCCTTGCTAATCCCTCTACTTTACCTTCCCTCCTCTTCCTCAGCCCTTCCCATCTTCTCTAAGAGCTTGTTCTATTGATCATTCTCTGTTTCTGTCTTTGTCTCTATCTCCCTCTTATATTAAACCTTTTCTTATCTTTCCACAGCTGTCTTGAAACATGTTCATATACTTTCTATCCTTTGATTCTATTATTCCCCCTAAGGTATTCTCTTCTTTACTTTCATTACCACATTCTTACAGTGAATCATCTATACTCACTGCTCCCACTACTGCACCTTCTACTCATTTCTCATTCCCTAAAAATCTGGTTTTCAATCCCACAACTAAAACTGTTCTTTATATCTTCAGTAACATTGACCAATCATACTTCTCAAGGATTGATAATAATGTATATGGTATACTTTTTGACAGGTGATGGAATCAGGGTTCAAAAAAAGACATGTAGTTCTTGGATATGACCAACATAAGAATTTGTTTTAGTTGACTTTGCATATTTGTTACAAGGTTTTTGTTTTTTGTTTTTTTTTTTTTTGTTTTTTGTTTTTTCTCTTTCCAGTTGGGAGAAAGGAGCAGGAAGAAGAAGAAAAAAATATATTTTTGTTAATTGAAAAAAAACCAGACAGCTTAAAAATAAAATAAAATAATAATGTTACTACAAGTTTTAAACTGGACTTTTCTTAGTCTAAATTCTCCTTGACATATTTGCAGTTTTTGATGCTGTTAACCACTCCCTCACCCTGGATGTTTACTCTTCCATTGGCTTCCATGACATTACTCTCTCTCTTGGTTGGTTCTTCTCCTAATTGTTTGACCACTCCTTAAGGTCTCTATGTCTAATCATTATCCTTCTCTTGTTTTCTTAGAGTGGATGTTCCTCAGGATTCTGTACATCTTATCTAGATGACCACCATGTCTTTATATTCATGTAGGTAGTTAAAGCAGGTGCCTTGAACACTTACAGCTTGATCAGACATTGAATTCGCCAGTTACCTACTGCATCCCAGACCATCATCCTGACTTTTGCCCTGCTACTAGCCTACTATAACTCTGGAAAAGGGAGTGAGAATGACAATTTTATGCAATTCTACTTCATATAAGTTCAATTCATAAATGAGTCAAGACATCACCCAGTGCTGTCCTTGGTCCTCTTCAAAAATGAAGGATGAACAAGAGTATAGTAAACATTCATATTTTAAATCTCACTAACACTCAACAATCATACTACATCTATTATCCTGAACTGGTCCTCAAAAATGAAGGACAAACAATGCAATTTAGATAAAAGAGACTATTGGTTATTTTCTCAAAGTTAATAATTCATTTCTTGTCTCCATCTCACCTCTGAGAATCCTTATCTTTGAAGGTTTATCTGGGATGCCACTTGTATCTAGTCTTGTCTTTTGACCTCTTAGTTATCATTACTTCTTTTTCCCAAATTATCTTGTATGGAAGGTCCTTGAGGGCAGGGAATGTTCTTCCATTTGTCTTTATATTGGTAGCAGTTCCTAACAAAGAGGAGGCACATAGTAGATAGCTAATAAATGGAATTTAATCAAATGCTCTTTAAGGGAAAGGATTGTTTTTGTTTTTTGGTTTTTTTTGTCTTTGCATTCCTAGTAGGTAATTGATGACTTACTTACAAAACACAAATAGGTGTTTGTAGAGAATAGAAAGGTGGAATAAGTCTACTTAGAATTAATGGATCCTGGGAATAGGTCTGATTCCTCTCATGAAATAGAGAAATACAAGCATATTTGTCCCATATATAAATGCTTTGGACAATAGTCTTATTTATGTAAAATAAATATAATATAGAAAATGATTTGGAGATAAGATATAAGATATAAATGCTTTGGATAAGATTGTCTTATTTTCTGGATAGAGTTCTTTTTTTTTTTTTCAGTACTTAATTATTTTAATTATTCCAAAGAGAACCTTGAGGTAATTTCTAATGTGACCCTAACATTTGGTATCTTCTTTTTTGAGGGTTGACAAATTGCTTCTCTGCCCTACAATTAATATTCAGAGATAGAAAAGAAGCAGTTTTATTCATCTGCATGCTCTGTTTAGTAATGCCACATCTGGAAGGTGTTGTCTACCAGATTTTCTTTGGACTATGCCAATTTCTGCCTTATTCCTTAGAAGTCAGTTTATAATTCAGAGGAATTAACAAACATTTTGAAACTGAAGAATTGCTCTATAGCCAGATTTACCAATTTGAAGATTCAGAAAACATTAAAATAAATGCAGGGACATCACACTATACTAAACAATCCATTTAAACAAGTATCTTGTAGACGTTAGTAACAATTGAGACTTTAGTGGAGGAAGGGAAAAAAACCTGTGTTCTCCATCCAATTCAGCTACTTCCCATACTTTTCTAGTGTTCCTCTGCCTTTTCCCCCTCTTGTCTATCTTCATTAAAAATTAACATAGATTTAGAACTGGCTAAGAAATAGAGTAGTTGATCAATGGAATAGGTTAGGTTCATAGAACAAAATAGTCAATGACTATAGTTATCTAGTGTTTGACAAACCCAAAGACCCCAGCTTTTGAGATCAGAACTCACTATTTGACAAAAACTGCTGGGAAAACTGGGAATTAGTATGGCAGAAATTAGGCATTGATACACATCTAACACCCTATACCAAGATAAGATGGAAATGGATTCATGATTTAAACATAAAAAGTGATATTATAAGCAAATTAGAAAAACAAAGGAAAATTTATCTCTTAGATCTGTGAAGAAGGAAGGAATTTGTGACCAAAGAAGAAATGCAATACATTATTGAATACCAAATGGATAATTTTGATTATATTAAGTTAAAAAGGTTTTGTACAAACAAAGCCAATGCAGAGAAGATTAGAAGGGAAGTAATAAACTGGAAAAAAAAATTTTATATTCAAGGGTTTTGATAAAGGTCTCATTTCTAAAATATATAGAGAGAATTGACTCAAATTTGTAAGAATTCAAGTCATTCTCCAATTGATAAATGATCAAAGCGATATGAACAGACAATTTTCTGATGAAGAAACTGAAACTATTTCTAGTCATATGAAAAAGTGCTCTAAATCACTATTGATTAGAGAAATGCAAATTAAGACAATGCTGAGATACCACTACATACTTGTCAGATTGGCTAAGATGACAGGAAAAGATAATGACAAATGTTGGAGGGGATGTGGGAAAACTGGAACACTAATACATTTTTGATGGAACTGTGAACAGATCCAACCATTCTGGAGAGCGATTTGGAACTGTGTTCAAAGTCTATCAAACTGTGCATACCCTTTGATCCTGTTGTGTTTCCACTGGATTTGTATCTCAAAGAGATTATAAAGGAGGGAGAGAGATCCACGTGTGCAAAAATGTTTGTATCAGCCCTTTTTGTAGTGGCAAGAAATTGGAAGTTGAGTGGATGCCCTTCAGATGGAGAATGGCTGAATAAGTTGTGATGTATGAATGTTATGGAATATTATTGTTCTATAAGAAACAATCAGCAGGATGATTTCAGTGAGCTTTGGAGAGACTTACATGAACTGATACTGAATGAAGAGAGTAAAACTAGAAGAACATTGTACATGGGAACAGCAAAATTGTGTGATGATCAATTCTGATGGATGTGGCTTTTTTCAACAATGAGATGATTCGGGTCAGTTCTAATGGTCTGGTGATGAAAAGAGCCATCTGCACCCAGAGAGAGGATAGTGGGAACTGAATGTGGATTACAACATAGTATTCTTACTCTTTTTGTTGTTGTTTGCTTGCATTTTGTTTTCTTTCTCATTTTTTTCTCTTTGATCTTATTTTTCTTGTGCGCATGATAATTATGGAAATATACATAGATGTTTAACATGTTTAACATATATTGGATTACTTGCCATCAAGGGGAGGAGGTGGGAGAAGGAAGGAAAAAAATTTGGAACACAAGTTTTATAAAGGTGAATGTTAAAATTATCCATGCATATATTTTGAAAACAAAAAGCTTTAATAAAAAAAAAAGACAAAAAAAAGTAACATGGGGGGCAGCTAGGAAAAGTAGATAGAGCATCAGCCTGGAGTCAGGGGGATACTTATTAGCTATATTGCTCTGGGCAAATCATTTACCCCTCCTTTGTGATTGCCTCCCAAAAAACAACCAAACAAAAAGTAAGATGGGAAGCAAAGAGGGATGAGGGAAAAAAGTGAGGGCAGAAAGCAATGGGTAAAAGAATAAAAAGTTATCTCTTTTTACTATGTGCTGGGAATGCAAATATATACCAAAAACTTCCCAATACAATCCTCACCATGAAAAAGCTTATTCTAATAAAATACAGCACATTTATGGTAGCACTCAGACAGGGTTATTTTAATTTGGCAAAGCACAGGGATGGTAAGAGGCTCTAAGAAGGACAATGAATTGAACCAGAAATGGTAGTATTGAACTGATTACTATTCCCAAGGCAGTTTGGTGGAAAAGGGAAAGAAATATATATTATTGAGCCAGCAGAAGGATGTCTGTTATGCATTGATATGGGTCTGGGGGTACCAAATATATGGATATGACAGGAAGGTAACCAATCTCATCAGATGTTGATGAGCAAGAATATTAATCACCATAGCAATAAGCATAATGCCTGCAATGTCTTCTTCTTTGCTAGCATAATCCACTTAAGATGCTGACCATTTTGAGCTCCATTTTTGATTGGAGGAAGATTGTTAAAATGGAAAGGTTAAGGGAAATCTTTAAATGCAATCTAGACATTCTAGGTTATTGCATTGCTTTCTAAATTTTTCTCCTGTCAACCAAAACTATAATCAGGCTGTGGCCTAGCCAGCCTACAAGGCTGGAACTCTCCTTATCAAGGAGTCTGTCCATCTTCTTTAGGACTTAGCACTGATGTGATAAAGCTGGCTTTAATCGTTATGTGCTGATACCAGGTAACCAACTGATCAGGGAAGGAAGATGAATCTGTATGGAGAATAGTTCTGGAATGGGATCACAGATGAGGTGTATCAATTTTCTTTACTTGACCAGAGGTTAAAATAGGAATTTCAAATTTAACTATAAATTCAAATTTATTTAAAATTTTATAAATTGGAAGGATGCAAAATTATTACTAGAAATTACTGTTGAAATACCAGAGGAAATAAATATGAATGTGATTTTCTATTTTGATTAAAGCTGCCATCACACACACACACACACACACACACACACACACACACACACACACAAACCCAAAAAAACAGTTCTCTGTTTATTATGCCTGTTGAAATTCTATGGGCCATGAAAGCCTAAAATTCAAAGTTTTGTGGTGAACATTATAGTTCTTAATGTTGTAGTAAATTACTTCCTCTGCCCCCAATTATAAATATTCACCTTCAAGCATTCAGGCATTTTCTGCTTTCATTCATTAGCCCATTCCTTGGTTCATTCATTTAATGAATAAATAATTATTGAGCAAATCCCTCTGCAAAGTGGTGTAAGCAAAAGGCACAAAGAAACAGTTCCTTTTCTATGGGACTTGCCTCCTAATTGTATGGAGAAAACTCAAATGGTTAGGTATGCCAAATGATCAGCAATCTCGTTAACTTGGATGTTCCTTCAGACTTTGCAAACCTTCAATTTTTCAGACTTTGCAATCCATTCATACCTGCCTATTTTATGCTACTCTTGTCACTGTTCTCTCATAAATTCATCACAGGAGAGCTCTGCTTTCTTTTGGAAGCATTCTTTTATTCCCCCCCATACATTTTAAGGATTTGAGAAGAAATGTAGGTTAGTGGACAGAAAGCTGGTCCCTTAGACAATGAGACGGCATCAGTTCCTGTGTCTGACACAGTGACTATGTGATCCTGGGTAAGTCACCTAACTTCTCAGTGGTTTAGACTAATGGAATCCAACTTAAATAGAAACAACGGCTACTAAATCTTATATAACCATCCCTGTATGTCCCATATTGACTCATTAAAATCATGTATTTATATGTTTATTAATTTTTAATTAATATATCAACACATTAAAATCAGAAAGGAATCAGGTTGGCTCAGGTTTGTGGTTGGCCACTAGAAGGCTGCACGTTTGACGCCTCTGCTCTAGGCAGAGATTCTAATTGCAGAGATGGTGTTCCCAGCACCTGCAAATAGTTTCCTGGTAAAGGAGTTCCCTATGTCAATGAAATCACAAATTCAGTCTTATCCTTGTTATAAAGATACTGGGAAACAGGACAGCCTACTTTTCTATCCCTTGTTATTGATACATGACTAGCTCATATCCTTTTTCTGCCATGATTTTCTGATGACATTCATTATTTTTGCTCTTTGAAATTACTTATTTTGTTAAATGTTGCAGTCAGCTCACACCTACCATATGCTTCTCCACTGTCCTCTGGATGATCCTCATTTTCAATTCTTTGTAATCTGTTGTGTTCCATAGCTATATAACAACACTGATAGGAAAATTGATTTTAAAAAAGCCTCATAGATCCCAAATATTTATACCAGGAACAAAAAAATTAGAAACAAAGTAGATGCCCATTAATTGAGAATGACTAAACAAATTGTGGTACATCAACATAATGAATTATTATATCATGTAAACTGATGCAAAGTAAAGTTAGCAGAACTAGAGAATATAAATGATGACTACAACAATATAAATGGAAAGAATAACCACAAAGCTATTATAACTAAATACTGTTATAAAGATGAAGCTTGGGCTTAAACATTTATTTACTAAGCACCTAGTTTGCCATCATTCTGTTAAGTGCTAAGAATACAAAGAAAGGCAAAGGAAGTCCCTGTTCCTAAGGAGCTCACAAACTAGGGGAAGAGAAAACATGCAAAAGATTATGTACAAATAAGTTATATACATATACGCATATAGGTAGGCATATATATGATAAATTGGAGATAATCTCATAGACAAGGAACTAGCGGTAAGAGGGAATGGGAAAGGCTTCTCACAGAAGCGGGGATTTTAGCAGAGTCTTGAAGGAAGCAAGCAAAAACAGAAGGTAGAGATAAGGCAATAAAGTGTCCAGGAATGAGGACCAGCCAATAAAAAGTCAGGAGTTGGGAGATAGAGCATCTCAAAGAAGAGATATGAGATGGTGCTTCCCACACAATTTTGCAAAATTGGGGAACTATGGGAGAAAAGTCTGGAATTTTTGGAAAAGTCTAGAGTTCAAAGTTTTGTAATCTCTCAAAGACAATCTATCTCTCTGTTCTTTTCTGATTATTTTTGGTCTCAATTTTTCCATTTTTCACATCTGACTCAAATATCTATATGCTGCTGAACATGATTTATAGGTTGCCCATCCAACTCCAAGTCATAATCAGGACAAAAAACTATTATTGTAATGAAAACTCAGTTCTTGAGAAAAATTCAACCAAATCTCCACAAACTCTCTATTCCCAGGAGGGCTTTAAAGGACCTTAGAGAGGGGGTGAAAATGCAGTGTTCTAGTTACATCATAGTGAATTAGCTGAATGCTATCCTTTATGAGGTAGAGCTTGACAATCAAAAAATGTTTAGAGCTGGAAGAGACTTCAGAAATTATCCAGTCTAACTTCCTCATTAGCAGATGAAGCATGAGTGAATGATAAAATGAAATCATGGTATATTTTCATCTTTGCATGTCTCTAAGCCTATTGAAGAATTTTTACTTATAGCAAGATGGCCTTTTTAAAGGGAGAGGGGGCAAAAGATGAAGTTGTCCATTATGATATTATTTTAGTGGCTAAGGGAGGGGTACTAGAGCACTGAACACTAAATTTCTAATGAAATTTTAAATTTACTCTGTGTTAAATTTAAGATTGCCCTTCATGAAATATCCACAGATAACTTTTCCTGCTCAATTTAGTGGACAAAAACTCCCTTAATGTTAGGGTTGGCAGATTTCTTCATTCCATTTCTGACTGAGTAAAGCTGAGATCTCAGATTTCTCTGTCTCATATGAGTGCCTGTGAGTCAAGCCTCATTAGAGACCATTTATACTCGTTTCTTGCACATACCTGACACTGACTGATACTAACTTTTACCAGTATACTTAGGTCAGCATTTAATTAATTGGACAATCATTTATTAATTGCTTATTTGCCAGGTACTGCATTAGATTCTGGTAATACAAAGACAAAAATGGAATAGTTCCTGCTCTCAAGGAGTTTATATACTACCGAGAGAGAAACAATACATACACAGATAGGTGTATTTACATTGTATTTTTCTTTGAGGAATGGAAATAACATCTCTATGTTCCAAAATTTCTGATTCTAGGTAGGGTACCTAAAATTCAAACACCAAGGAAAAGAGGAGTAAGTCAACTTCTGGGATAAGAACTCACTATTTGACAAAATATATAAAATTATATAATAGTATTATTGAAAATTATAAAATAGTATGGCAGAAACCTAGCACCCTATACCAAGATAAGGTTGAAATGGAATCTTGATTTAGACATAAAGAGTGATAGTATTAGAAGAACAAAGGATAATGTACCTCTCAGATATGTGGAGAAGGAAGAAATTTATGACCAAAGAGCTAGAGTATGTTATGAAATGCAAAAAGGATAATTTTGATTATATTAAATTAAAAAGGTGTTGTACAAACAAAACTAATGCAGACAAGATTTGAAGGGAAGCAGAAAATTGGGGGAAAATTTTTATATTCAAGGGTTTTGATAAAGCCCTCATTTATTTTTAAAAAATGATAACCTTCTACTTTCAAAATATATACAAGGATAATTTTTGATATTCCCCTCCTACAAAACCCTATGTTCTAAATTTTTTCTCTCCCTTACCCATACCATCTCCCTCAATTGGAAAGTGATCCAATATATGTTAATCATGTGCAATTTCTTCTATACATATTTCTACAAATATGCTGCATAAGAAAAATCAGATCAAAAAGGGAAAAAATGAAAAAGAAAACAAAATACAAACAAATAACAACAAAAAGAGTGAAAATACTATATTGTGGTCTACACTCAGTTCCCACAGTCTTCTCTCTGGGTGCAGATGGCTCTCTTCATCACAAGACCATTGGAACTTGTCTGAATCATCTCACTGTTGAAAAAAACCACATTCATCAGAATTGATCATTGTATAATCTTGCTGTTGCCACATATAATGATCCCCTCATTAAAATGTAACATTCTTGAGAACAGGGACTGTATTTATTTCTGTATTTGTTATCTCCAGTGTTTGAAACATGTTACAGCATCTAGGTGGCACAGTGGCTAGAGATCCCTGCCTGGACTCAGAAACATCTGAGTTAAAAATGGGACCTGAGGCATTAACTACCAAGTCATTTTCCTCATCTGTATATTGAGCTCTAGAATGAAATAACAAACTACTCCAATAGCTTTGGCAAGAAAAACCCAAATGGGGTGTGGAGACTCTGACATGGCTCTACAACAGTAGCACATATTAAATGCTTAATGAATGCATTTTCATAAATTCACTTATTCATTTATTCATTCTCTATGCAGAACAATCCTACTCTCAGTCCTATTTACCCTGTATTTATCATTATCAAATACACTACTATAATGTG
Organism: Antechinus flavipes; assembly: GCF_016432865.1. Taxonomy (NCBI): domain Eukaryota; kingdom Metazoa; phylum Chordata; class Mammalia; order Dasyuromorphia; family Dasyuridae; genus Antechinus; species Antechinus flavipes. The sequence continues at coordinate 548,808,819 of NC_067398.1, forward strand.
AGCATTTTTTACTCTGTAGGTGATCTGCTGATCCATCACAGGCACACAATTGTAAAAAATGGGTTTGTACCCAGCATCACGGATACTGACACCTAAAAACATGGTCTCTAATAGCTCTGTGCCAAATAGCCATTTGTTCAATAAATATTGATTATATACTGTACATACTTTTTCCATTTAATAGAACATTTTAACAAATACATGATAGGTACTAATAATTCTAAAAATGAAGATTTTTTGAATAAAAGAATGTATAAATAATATGTTGAGATTGAAATATCGCATGGTAGGAAAGTTGTTCCATAGGAATCATTCAGCAAGCTTGCTGATTATGAAGGCTACATGTTTGTGAAATAGTTTTAAATGTCTAACTAAAAGGCAGTACAGAAAAAAGTCCCTTATAAATATAAGATCAAGAGCTGGAGAGGACATTCAATTTCATCTGATCTAATTCTCTCATTTTACTTGAGAGCAGGGACAGTTTTTCCCTTGCCTTTTTTTGAATTTTGAGTATTTAGCACAGCGCCCAATGCATTGGTTTGTGGTTCTGAAAAAGGACCAAAATTACATCACTATGTTAGAGTCAAGTTAACGTATCCAACTGTGGTTAATCAGACCAATGAGAGCTTGGATGCTCTGCCACAGGTTGGATACTAATATTCCCTATGAACATTTGGGGTGGATTCTCTAACTTTGGGCATCTTGCATTTCTTCTGAGCTAATTCAGTTCAACTTTGCTCATGGAGCACAGCTCCTTCTCTGATGGGGACACACCATGCTGGAAAGAAATGTGCTGGTTCTCCCCAATCACACAATCGATTCTAAAGTTCTTAAGAAAGACCTTCAGAGTGTCCTTATATTGTTTTTTCTGACTGTCTTGGGAGTGCTTGCCCCGTATAAGTTCTCCACAAAATAGTCTTTTTGGCAAGTAGGCATCTGGCATTCAAATCATGTGAATAACCCAGTGTTATGGCTCTCTCTGCAGTGGAGTTTGAATGCTCAGCAGTTTAGTTCAAGAAAGGACCTTAGTGTCTAATATCTTCAGATGATCTTCAGAATCTTTCTCAAAAAAGACCAAAATGACTTCATTATGTAATCAGAGTCAAGTTAATGTGTCCTATTACCAATCAGTTTTTCTGACTACCTTGTGCGTGCTTGCCCTGTGTAAGTTCTCCATAAAATAATCTTTTTGGCAAGTGTGCAATTGGCATTCAAACAAGGTGACCAGCTAGTGGAGTTGTGCTCTCTACAATAGACTCTGAGTGCTTGGCAGAACCTCAGCACCTTTTTTTTCTTCTTTTTTTAGGTTATACATGAACATTCTTTTTTTTTTTTTTTTTTTTTTAACATATTTTCATATGAATCATGTTGGGAAAGAAAAATTAGAACAAAAAAGGAAAAAGCATGAGAAAATAAAAACCAGGAAGAAAAAAAGAGTGAAAATAGTGTGCTTTGATCTCATCTCAATTTCCATAGTTCTCTTTGTGGATGTGAATGGCATTTTCCATCTCAAGCCTATTGGAATTGCCTTGGATCACTGAATTGCTGAGAAGAGCCAATTTTAGACAGTTGATCATCACTTAGGCTTGCTGTTATTGTGTACAATGTTCTTCTTCGTCAGTTCATGTAAGTTTTTCTAGGCTTTTCTGAACTCAGCCTGCTCATCATTATACATTATTATATATAGATAAGATATACAATATAATCAATGTAAATAATGCAACACAATAAAAATAAATTGTAATATATTGCATATATAGATTATATTATATATGGATTATATGTTATGTATAGATTGTATATTATAGAATAATAGTATTCCATTACTTTCACATACCAAATTTTAGAATGAAAATTCTTACAGCAACATTAAGGTTTTACATAGAATCTGAAACAATTGTATAATAGAAATTCCAAACAATAGTGTGAATAGATAATTTATAATTTATGGGTAAATAAATTTAGATGTCTAGTTGACAATCTTTGAGGAACAGGTGTTCATGGAATATGAATGGTGAAGTACCACTCTGATCTTGACCTGGTCTCACAATCTTGGAAGAATGACAAAATGCCATTCTGATCCATACTTAGCTCATCACAATCTTGGAAGACTAGCAAGAGGTTATCTGGATAGACAAGATTTGAGAACGTTTGGCATTCATTCTGACCAAGATGGAAATGCCTTGAAATCCTGCCAAGAATGAGATAGAGTGTCAGGGAAGTGAGTTGGGATTTTCCACAGAAAAAAAAAAAGTCTAAAAACTTTGAATGGAGTAAGTCATCTCCCTTATCTTGGGAAAGACCTTGAGGTAAAGAGTATCTGACTTTGTCTCTTACTTATGGGAACAAAGGTAAATCTGCAGGGGTTTTACTACTTAGATGACTTTTGAAAAAATCAGTGGGGTCAAAGGAATAAACCATTCTAATTACTCAAAGGCCCTCCCATATTCTTTTATATCTGTATGGATAGCTAGGAACACTTTTTTGGGAAGGCTGGTTACTCAGAAGTGAGGGGACTGAATTTAAGACTTTGACAATTAACAGTTTGGTTGCTTATAAGAAAAAAAAATCTTTTAGACGGCCTATGAATCCAGTAATAGCCTCCTCTACCAGGAGAGATGAATATTGGAAATTCTTGAGTAGGGAGACTAACAGAATTGATCCTAAGTTATCTTTCTCTCCTTAGTAGGAAAAAGACTAAGATAAACTTTTTAAGAAAAGTTTCTCTAGAAAATAATCAGTCCAGAAATTAAAAATACTGAAAGATCAGGCAACTCTTAGGACCTGAGATGACCTAAACTGAACCATAGGATTTAAAGTTGGAAGAGATTTTTGGAGATCATTTAATTTGACTTCCTAACTGGGCAGCAGGTGGCTCAGTGAATAGGGCTCAGAGCTTTGAATCTGGCCTCTGACATTTACTAACTGTGCAAGTCTTGTTCGCTTCAGTTTCCTCTCTATAAAATAAGCTGGAGAAGGAAATGACAAATGCTCTAATACCTTTGCCAAGAAAACCCCACATGGGGTCTGGAAGAGTGTGACAATTCATCCTTTTGTGCATTTTTCCCCTTTTAGAATGTAATTTCTTTGAGGGCAGGATTTGATTTCCTTTTTTATTTGTGTTTGTACAATCATTATTTAGCCCAGCTCCTAGCATATAGTAAATACTTAATAAATTCTCTATGTAGCCATCTATTTATTTATCCATACTTTCTATAATCTGGCTGAAATGGAAATCTTGTTTTTTCTCAAATTCAACATTCAATCTCCACTTTCTATGCCCTTTCCCTCTATGGCTTATTTAACTCTGGCCTCTAAGAACTCATTTCTTTCACAACTCAGCTCAAATTCTGCCTCCTATACAAGATCTTTCTTAATTACCCCATATATTAGTGTTAGATGGGTAATTACCCCCCTGAAATTACCATTTATTATGTGTGAGAATTGGATAGGGATTTGGTTTTCACAGAATTAGGAAAACTAGAGAGGTACAGAAAGATGAAACTTAAATTAGAAAGGTGAAGTTGAAGCCTAGAAATGGAGGCTGGGATGAGGAACATGGAAGCAAAACTAATAAAAGGAAAATGTAATCAGTTTGGGATATAGAATAAAGAACACACTGTAAAACACAGAGATGGGGATTCACTCACAAGTGGAAGGGAGTATGTGGTAATCTAATCAGAGGAAGAGACTTTTGTGGTGGGGAAATTAGACTTTTCAGATAGGCCATAACCTTTATAGTACTTAGCCAATAAGGAATCAGGGGAAGAATTGAACGGATGAAGTCCTGGATTACTGGGGTTGGCAGAGAAAGCCTGAAGTGCTGATAAAATTACTGGCTGAGGCGAGCAGATGCTGATAGAGATCAGTTCAATCTTTTAGTCCCACCCTCTGTGAGGTCATGGGTAGCCCCACCTTGCTCTGTCCAGTTCAAAATCCAAGTTATGAAAACCTCCCAAGGTTAAATTTCCCCTATAAATCTGACCATGGCCCATGATGCTATTTTTGCTGAATCTCTTTTGGACACGCTCCCCATGGGTTCTTTCTCATAATGTCTTTCCTCTTCCCCCTTCTCCCCCCTTCATCACTTATGATATATTTCTTTTCTTATAGTTAATTAATTCTTTTTTTTTCTTTTTAGGGTTTGTTTTTTAAGGCAGTTGAGTTTAAGTGACTTGCCCAAGGTCACAGAGCAAGTTAGTGCGTAAGTGTCCTGAGTCTGGAATTGACCTCAGGTCCTCCTGACTTCATGGCCAGTGCTCTATCCACTGCACCATCTAGCTGCCCAATTAATTCTTTTAGAGTACTAAATCTCTCTATGGACAGTTTACCAATCTATATAGTTTACTCATACCTCATGGCATATTCCTTTAATGGATTCTTCCAAACTCCTTTCCTTGGTAACCCTACTGCTCCCCCAAATCTATTTTGTAATTACCATTCCTGGTATCTGTGGAATCTCTTCATTTTGTCTGTAACCCCTTCTCTCAAATAAACTTATCTTTTGCCAAAGAGGAAGGCCATTGTGAATTCTTCACATAACGAAACCCCAGCATTTCATGCCAGTTTCTCCTAAGTCTCATCATTTGGTCCCTGAACATAAATCTAATTGTTCGGTGCTGAACCCCAAACCCATCAGAACTATGTCCAAATAGGGTGAACCCCAAGGGAAGGTGTAATGATATCATCAGAAATGGAAATTCACACTCACGTGGAGGGATCACATGCTCTGGATAAGCTGTGAACTCTGGAACTCGTCAATAAGGTGTCCGGGGAGGGACTGGTGTTTCAGATTTAAAAAAGACGTGTATATTGATTCCAAGTGTTCCCATTCTTTCTTGCAATTTTGCAGTTGTGCAATTAAAGACTTTTAACTTCACTCCTCCCAAGTCCAATGGAGTTATTTCTCACATTATGTACATCTATGTATGGTTTTTTCCCCCCTTTCTTCCAATAGAATGTAAGCTCTTTGAAGGGCATTTTTGCATTTGTATTTTCAGTGTCTGGCAGAGTTTATTGGTTTATTGCAGAGCATATGTGATTTATAGATCAATTTTTTAAAAAGTCAATTGATCTACCTAGTAGATATTCAAAAGTCTCAAATGTAGACTACTCATATTTCCGTGAAATGAGAAAAGATCTAGAATAAATATCCAAATCTAGGTTCAGTCTAGGCCAGCAGATCTATGATACCAGTAACTCCTTCTGAGGAACTAAGTTGGGGAGGTAACAGACAAAAATCCTCTCTCTGGTTTAGGAATTCTTTATTGAGTGCCAGCTTTAGGCTTAGCTATAGGTAATTGCCACATAACTAGAAATATGTGTGAATCTTCTTAATAATCAAGTGTGCTAAAACAGTAGAATATTTTAATAGTGCAATTAAATAATATGTGGTATCAGGGTGGGGAACTCCCTTTAGAAGAATTTAGAAGACTTGTGGTCTATCATTTAGTAGATAAATCTTAGGGAGTTGCCTGAAGTATATAGGGTTTAAGTGACTTGCCCTAGGGATAGTAAGCACAGTCTAGTATCTTCACCCTATTTAGATTTTAATCGGGTCATAGAATGAGTAAACATCCCTGTTAATAGTTGAACCAAGTTTTCCTGACTCTAAACCTGGCATTCAATTCATTTTATAATACTTTTCACTAATGCATTTTTTATTATATTCTTTAACTGGATGGCCTTTAATTTTTTAGAACAAGTCATATATAGTATGTATTATGTATAATTTAACATATAGTATATTATAAATGTGTATATATGGGGAAGGAGAGAGAGAGGGGAGAAGGGGGAAGAGAAAAAGGGTGATGATGGAAGGAGACAGTGAGAGGGACAGAAAAGAAAGAAGAGAATGAGAAAAGAGAGACAGAGATAGAGCCAGAGAGAGAGAGAGAGAGAAACAGATAGAGACACAAAAGAGAGTGTTTCAGACTATATGTGACTTCTTCAGGTTAGAGGTCTTATCCTTTTGCTGGGAGAAAAGAGGTTTCAGAATCATCTTTGGGGGAGGTCTCAGGTGAATTGGGACTGATTGCCTTAGTCTAATCCCTACTGACCTTTTGTTCTCATAATTAGAATCACTACCCAAAGGTCTTTAGATAAGAAGACCTAATATTTAAATATACCTATTTTCAAATTGCTTCTGTTGAATGAAATGATGTTCTTGTTTAAATTGGGAAGTGTTCAGGACCAAAGTGGAGGAATTGTTTCTCATTTAAATGTTGTCCAACGAGAGTGATTGCTTATGAGTTTTGCATATGTCAGTATAGTACAAGCTTAGTCATGCAAATCCCTATTACTTAGCAAATCCATAGCCCAGAAAGACATAGCTGTTATTCCATATTTTATCTCAGTTTATAGTTGAAAGCATGACTTCCTTTGTGCTTTTAAAGAACAGATGTCTGGACCACTTTTAAAGCACATAACCTGAATGCTGACAATATTTTTCAGTTTTAAAAGAAAAAAAAAAACCCTTCCCAACAATGAGCTTGGATTCCCAGTTCTATTTTCAAGAAATACTTTATTGAGGAACTTATTAACACCTATTCAACAAATTCCACAATCATTCTTTGAAAGAAATTTAGGGTCGTTTTGTTTTTAGACTGACGTTTTAGATAGTTTTTCTTTTTTTTGGCCATTTAATATATTTTTATTGATTGTTGACTATTGGCTAAATTTCTTCACTTAAGATTTTTTTTTAAAGATTAAAACACATTTTACAAACAGTTATTACTCACAATACACTTAGGGATATGAGATGTATTATCAAATAGTCTTTAAAAGAACTTTAGGAAATAATGTTACTTTTTAATTTTTTGAGGAACCATTACTTGAGGTGTAGTTATAATTATTGCATGACTTTCAAAGCTACTAATGATTTTGAGCTACTAAGAAGCCAGTGCTTAGAAAAATCAGCTAGAGAAAAAAAAGTGATGTGAGTTGTAGTGGTAAGGACAAAGGCAGAAGAATCCAAAAAAAAAAAAAAATTAAATCACCCACTCATCTTACTGGGCAAATGGCAGGGAATAAAGGAGTAGGAACTGGAACAGATGGTTGAGAGGCAGATATCAAGATTCCAGGTAGGACACACCAATAGGAAACTGCCAGGCAGACTCCACCTAGGTAGAAGGTGTTTAAAGGTCATTTGCCTATTTGCCCACACCTGGCAATCACTGGAAACACTTGATTCTATCTGAGTCATGGTAAGATTGGATCAAATCCCAATAACAAAGGAGGTTGGTTACAGGCTTAGTTGAGTTGCCCCATTTAATCTCACTAAGGCAGGGTTGGATTCTATAATAGGAGATAACAGGTGGGTAGATACCAGTCAAAGTCAATTAATATCACTTTGCAAATTAGCAGAAGCCTAAAAGCCTAGATTAAGGGCTAAAATAAATTGGGCTGCAGGGAAAAATTATTTTAATTAAAATTGAGAAGAAAAGTCATGAAGATCATGGTTCAAAATATGTGCCAGGATGAAATGCAGAGCTGTTTTGGGAGAGGGTGGGTAGAAAGTTAGGATGTGAATTCAGAGGGAGGGTCCCATGGGACTGGTCTAAGGCATATCAGCTCCTAGCTCTGCCTTGGCAAACATTAGGCACACAATGGCCAGGATGAATATGAACCTGGAGCTTTCCCTTAGAGCCGGAGTTTACTAGATAAGGCTTAGATAAGCCCCTCGGCACAATCCTAGGTTACCTCTCACGGTTCCTCCCGATTAACCTCCGTTTGACATTATAAACAATAAAGCCCAAGCCGTGATTTCAGGAGCACCAGAATGAATCACTGGCCTACTATTGCTTCATCACACATCATCACGGATCCATCTAACTGGATACGGGGGTGAGGATGGCTTTTCATTGGTTCAGCAACATGTTTTTATCCAGTGCTTGCTTTGTACCCATTGGTGGGGGGAGAGTAAAAATAAAGCTTAACACCTGACTCCTGCCCTAGAGTAACATGCAAAGTACATCAGAACAACATTTGGGGAACAATTAATTACAAGGCAACTTGTAATTTTTGTTCCTTTGAGGTAAGAGATCACAAATGATATTATAAAGTGGATGTGTTAATGCTTGTTTTAATTGCCCAGATACTGCAGGGAGACTATGTGGCCTCCTAGGGAATAGAAGCCTGGATTGGACGTTAGGATCTCTGGGAATGATTTCTACATTTCCCACTGCCCTGTCTGGATCTGTTTCCTCCCATGGGAATGGGGAATAATAGTCTTGGTGACCTGACTCACCAGGATGTTGTAAAGTTCAGTGAAAGCATGTCTGTGTAGTTCACTTTGAGCTCTCTGAAAAAGGCCAGCGGGATATTCATATTCAAACATAGGCTGTGACTGCTGGGAGAGCTGTTTGGACAGGAAGTTCTATAAATTAGACAGTCCACCCCCATTCTGTCTAAACATGGAATTTCCACGACTCTTCTCAACTCATCACTCCATTAATGCACTTAACCTCTGGCCAGCACATACTCTAAATATTTATTGTAATCTATTACCTGTTTGTCATCTTTGTTTATACCATCTCCTTCATTATCTGTATGTTCTCCATATGTTTATTTATTTCAGTATTGTCTGTCATATATTAAACTCATGCATAGCAAAGACTTGTAAAGGCAATTCTCTTTGTCCCTTCTGAGAATAGTTATGCTCGTGCTTTTTAGCCTGTTCCATAAGATTAGTGTCAGGGACAGAAATGAAACTCATAGGTATAAAAAATTCTTGGTTAGGAACTTCCTTTTTTCCTTAAATGTCTATGAACAGCTAATAATTTAATATGCAAGCAAAACTATTGTATGTAAATGTTCATATTCATCTGTATTAATCTGTATGCATGGATATACAGTATATTTATCTACCTACCCATCAATCTATCCATCCATTTATTCATCACTTATTAGATGCTGTTGTACCAAAGTTCCCTTTTAATGTCGTGACCCAGTTTCCCCATTGTCCTATTTAGTTATTCTGCCTCAGAATGTTTAATGACTTTCCCTCTTAATGTTTGATGAGATGAAGGTTTTATATCTTTAGGTTATAGACATTCCTTCTTAATGTTTGACAGGATAAAGGTTTATCCATTTTAGACATCATTAGAATATCAGTAATCTCCCTCCATCGTGTCATCCTAGGGGCCTCCCCCGCCATTAGGTTATCCCCACCCAGGTACCTCCCCCATTATGTCCTTGTTCTTGTTATCCCATAAAAGGCTTGTCCTCTGAGTACTTCATGGCTCTGGGACCAACCATGGATCCGTTGTTCCCAGTATCTCTCTCCATTTAATAAACTATTGAGTTGGTCTCTAATTTCTGTCTTGCTCAGTTTCTTACAATACCAGCAAGTATTAGGAATCAAAGAAAAAGTCTGTATCCTCAAGGAACTTCTGTTCTAATAGGGGAAGCAATTTGTGCATAAATGTAGAAGACCGATCTAAAATAGATAGGAAAGGAAGAAGAAACATTGAGTGTCTACTATGTGCCTGATACTGTGCTAAGTGTTTTCCAACTATCCTTTGATTCTCACAACCTTGTGAGATACTTTTATAATATACATCTTTTTTGCAATTTATAATCTTTGAGAGATGTTTGCAACACCAAGAAATTAAGTGACTTGCCCTTCTAGGGTCTATTGAGAAAGTCCTTTAAGTCAGAAGTCCTAAGATCCTCTGGGAGAGTAAATAATTCCTCCCACCTTAGTCCTTTTGACTGGAGATCAATAAATCCTGAGGGGTGGGTAGAAGATAAAAAGCTTACTTAGTTTAAGCTGTGGGGTAGTTGCTAGGTAGCTAGCTAAACACAGAAGAAAGATACATAACTATATAGGATTTTTTTTTTTTTACATAGCCTTAGGGTGTGACATTCCCAGAAGCAAAAAAGGCTATCTGGTGGGATTCCCTCAATCATTTTCCTTGTTTGATGGAAAGTTGAGTAATAAGGACAGAATTCAGATAAGTTGGGGGAATAATGTGTTAATCTTGGGGTTAGAATAGGCTAATTTTAGGGCCTCAGGAATTGCAAAGCTCAGGTTTGTTCCAATGGAATATAATGCATTTCTCTGACTTCAGATTTATCAGAATATCCTGGTGGGGCAGGAAATCTCTAAGATAGTGTAGGCCTCCTTCTAGATTGAAATCAATAGGTTTCCTCTTGTTAAAACAACTCAGCCTGAGGGTCCCATTTACATAATCCCATAGTTCTATTTTTTTCCTTTCTAAAATTACTTTTTCCAGAGAGAAGCCATTTACTCCAAACTCACTGTTCACCTCCTTTATAAGCCATCCAGACAGTATTTGTGTAAGATAGGATTTGTACCTAGTTCTTGGTGGCTCCAAGGCAGCTTTCTATTCACTACTCTAAGTTAACCCTCACCTATTAGAATCAATTTTAAAAATGAATTTTGGTTTCTGAGCTTTATTCACACATGAGATAAACATGGTTTGGGGATCCAATGAAGGACTTGTATCTGGGCTATTCCCAATACACAGTGGGAAACTAAGACACAATGGATAACAATAATAATTTGCTTTAAAGTTTGTAAAGCAATTGCTTTAACAGCTCCCCTCTCTATTTTAATTTTAATTTAATTTTATTATTATAGCTTTTTATTTATAAAACATATGTATGGGTAATTTTTCAGCATTGACCCAATGCGAAACCTTTTGTTCCATCTTGTTCCTCTTTCCCCCCACCCCCTCCCCTATATGGCAGCTAGTTCATTACATGTTAAATATGTTAAAGTATATGTTAAATCCAATATATATATAGCATATATCCAAAATCCCAGGCTATAATCATTCCCTCTTAAATGATTGATGAGATAGAGGTCTTATATCTTTAGGCTATAATCATTCCTTCTTAAGGTTTGTCAGGATAAAGGTCCATCCATTTTAGACATCATTAGAATATCAGTAACCTCTCCTGTATGTCCCTGCATTATGTCATCCTAGGTGCCTCCCCCCATTAGGTTATCCCCATCCAGGTACCTCCCCTATTATGTCATTGTTCTTGTTACCCTATAAAAATCTTGCTGTCCTGATATTCAGGGCTGGATTGTTTGAGAAAATAGTCTCTTTCAGCCCTGGGACCAAACATGAATCATTCGGTCCCAGAAAATCTCTCCATTTAATAAACTATTAAATTGTTCTCTAATCTCTGTGTTGCTCAGTTTCTCTGGCATTACAACCTCACTTAATGTTCTATTGATAATTTTTTGCTTTATATTACAGCCATTATCCAATTAGCCACTCTTTCCTTTAAAACATGGATCTTGGATAAAAAAGGGAAACAGTTAAGAAAACCAAAATGGAGTTGTCAAAGAAGGTAGGATCAGGAAGGAGGAGGTGATAAATTCTTCAAGGAAGTCAAGAAGGAAAAAGTTTGAACCAAGATCATTGCATTTCCAATTTGGAGTTCATTGGATTCCATAAAGAGAGCCCTTTCTGGAGAATGGATGATTACCAAATGGAGGTATTTTTGTTTTTTAAACATAGTTCCATATGAGTTTATGTTGGTAGAGAAAAATCAAAATAAAAGGAAAAAACCATGAGAAGGAAAAGAAAAAAGGTGAAAACAGCATGCTTCAATCTGCATTGTCTTCATGATTCTCTCTTTGCATGATGATGGCATTTTCCACTGAAATTTTATTGGAATTGCATTGAATCACTGGAATGGCTGTAAAGAGAAGAGTTGATCACACAATCTTGCTGTTACCATGGACAATGTTTTCTTGTTTCTGTTTGCTTCATTCAGCATCAGTTCCTGTAAGTCTCTCCAGGCCTCTCTGAAATCATCCTGCTGGTCATTTCTTAGAGAACAATAATATTCCATGATGATATTCATATACCACAATTTACTCAGCCATTCTCCAACTGATGGGCATCCCTAAATTTCCAGTTCCTTGCCACTATAAAAAGGACTGCTACATTTTTGCACATGTGGGTCCTTTCCTCTCTTTTATGATCTCTTTGGGATACAGATTTGGGTATAATTCCAAATTGCTCTCCAAAATGACTAGACCACTTCACAGTATCTTCTTAATAGAGATTTCATAAAAAGAGAGGAGAAAAGAGGAAGTAGTATATCAATTTAAGGAGAATAATAGGTAAAAGAAAAAATTTTTTGAGGTTGGAGAAATATGAGCCATGTTCAGAGGGGAACGATCCAGTAGAAAGAGAGAATGGGAAAACAAGAATGATCAACATGGAGAACACATATAAAAGGAGAAAGGTTTCATTATGTTTCTTAGACTGGAGAGAGGGAAAGGGAGATGAGTAATGAAATAGATTCTGGAGCAGTCAAAGGGAAAGGAAAGTTCAGGCCTCTGACTCCTACGCAAAGGATAAAGTAAGCTCATCTTCTAGCTGAAGGAATAATGAGGTTGACATTGAAGGCTTGTAAAGAAGTAAATATTTGGAATAGCCTTTGTTGGTGATATTGCTGTACATTGTTGTTCATTATGGTCCATGGAGTTTTCTTGGCAAAGATAGTGAAGTGATTTGTGATTTTCTTCTTAGAGGTTAAATGACTTGCAGGTAGCTAGTCTGCATTTACTGAGTCATCTAGCTTCATCCAGAAAAAGAAAGGTTGTTGTTCAGTCATTTTCTACGTCCTAATCTTCACGATGCTATGGACCTCTGTCCAAGGGGTTGTCTTGACAAACTCCCTAAGGTGGCTGACATTTCCTTCTCCAGTGTCAAGCAAAGGTTAAGTGATTTGCTGAAAGTCAAGCAACTGGGATGTTTTTGAAGCTATATTTGAACTCCGATTTCCTGACTCCAAGCCCAAAGCTCTGTCTATTGAACCTGGGGGTAATGTGTAAAGAAGCAATTAGAGAAGAATGAAAGGAATGCTATTCAGAGGTAAGGACTCCTTGGAAGTAGGTTAGCATGACATTTAGTGAACTCAGTCAGGTTTGCCTCTTTCTGTAATGGACAGCTTGGGAGAAGGAGAAGAGAAGAGAAAGAAAAGAAAAAAAGAAATGACAAGAGGGGAAAAAAGAGAAGAGAAGAGAAAAGAAAAGAGAAGAAAGAAAAATGGTGGTGGTATTCAGACCAAACTAAAACCTAAAAACTATAAAAGCAATAAGATCTTCTGCGTGGGAGTTTATCAGTACAGAAACAATGGAAAGATAAGAAGAAAAAGTGATGTAATGTAATTTTGTAGTCCCCTGACTGGGGGGGTGAGGGGGGGGCTTCTGCTCTAATGGGTCAGTGGTCCTGGGTCTTCTGGCTTTGGAATCTGCCTGAGGAAACCTGTACATCCAATCTTTCTGATTCTGACCACTCCTTAGCCAGATAGCTTCTGGCCCCAGGAAATTCCCACAGATCAAACTCTGAGATTATAGTGAATAAGGCCATTCCAGTTCATTGCTGACTGATAATCTGGTCAGCAATTATCTGATCAACCTAGAACTACTCCTTCCTACTATGAGCCGTATAATTAGCATATCTATGATTGAAAGCTGTAAAAGTATGTTTCCTTGCTTCAGTTTCTTTACTAAATTCCCTTACATTTCAGTCTGCTTTGTAATGGCACACCATTACTTCCAATCAAACTTTGCTCCTTGACTAGGAAATGGGTTCAAGCTTGCAAATTCTTTTGAGACACCTTGAGACATCAGTTTTGGGGGTCCCCCTTTCCCAATCTCAACAAAAGGATTCTAGGACAGAAGAGCATTTTGTTGAAAAGACTCTCTAAAGTTATGACTATGAAGGGGACAGAGTGTGCTAGAGGGAGAGAACAATTAAGGACCTAGATTCAACAGGGCACTTTGAGAGTGAAAAGGTGATTAAAGAGAGGTGAAATACCTGATTCTTTGATTGTATAAAGTAGGGGGAGATACAGAAGAACAGAAAATTGTGAATCACACTGAAGTGTACTGGAATGTACATTTAGTTTGGCATTGAGAATTGGACTTAACCCTAGCCCCAGCAATTATTAGCTTGTGACCCTGAGCAAATAACTTCCTTTCTCTTGGCCTTAGTTTCCTAATCTATAAAATAAGGATAATGATGTTGTATCTTCAAGTAGAGCTATTGGGAAGAAAGCACCACATAAATATGAAATACTTTTGTTATTGTTCTAAATAGAAACATTTTGGAAATCATACTTTTTGAAGTAAGAGTAGTTTTGGGTGATATGGTAGGAGGCTGAGACAGAATGGAGAATGAGGTAACCAGAGAAGATATAGTTAATCAAATGGAGGAACCATTTAGAAAAAAGCATTCATGTAAATATGAAAGTAGCAGAAGTCAGCTTGTCGTAGAGATGAAGATTGTCAACTAAGTTAGGAAAAAATGGGTAAGGAAGATGGGAGATTGTCCTGGAGATGGGCAGATGGCATTAACAATTATCTGTTTGGGATGAGATAATTGCATGGTATTAACTTTGAAAGAGCAGATGCTGTTGAATATTGGTGGCAGAAGATGAAGTTGGAAGTAACAATGGACACCAAGGAGTATACTGTTTCCTCTATCTGTTCCTCCAAGTGGGTTAGATCTGTAAACCTTAGATTTCTCATATGAAGAATGGTTGGTTTAGATTAAACGAATCCTAAGGTAATTTTCATTGCTAAAATGATTCTATATAGAAAGTAAAAATGCAGACACTCTCATATCAATAAAGGAAACATTGATTAAGCATTTATTATGTGCTAGGGGCTATGAAGACAAAAAATTAGCATATTAGCAGAAAAAACCTTCTAATCAAAGACAACTCCCAGACAAATCTTGATCAAGGAAGAACTGAAGAAAAGCTCATGTGAGGGTGGGAGTAAAAACCAGCATGTTTGTGGAGGGTTGTGGTCATCATGAAGACCTCGGAGACATAGGAAGGAAGGAACCCAAAAGGAGGAAATAAAAATTGAATGGGCAGATTGAGAAGCTTTAAGACAGACTTTGTCCATATCACTATGATGATTATCTTTAAGCTTAAGAAGCCATTTTTCACCTTAAGGTGCCTCTTTATCTAAATGACTGACTTTCCTACAGCAAAGGAACTTTCTCTGAGGAATGGGGAATCCCTCACAGCTGGATTGCTAATCTTGCAAAATCTTTTTAATTTTATGAAATCAAAATCATCTATTTTATATTTTGTACTCACCTTTCTCTTGTTTGGTTAAGAATTCATTCCCTACTCATAGCTGTGAAAAGAGTTTGATTTGGTTCTCCAGTTTTTTGGTTTTTAATAGCAGGACAATATTCAGATTATATGTCTCTTTTTTGTTTATTGTGATATGTTATGTAAGGATATGTGGAGCCAGCTTGAATGGATTGTTACATTTTCAGTTTGAGCATTTATACTTCAGAAATCTGGCAAATGCTACAAATTAGAACTTGATTTATTGTTTTGTTGATTGTCTAGACTTAAAGAAAGAGATGGAAGAAATGTTAATTATGCAAATCAAACTTAAAAGTGTGTTGTGTATACATTTCCTCCCCTTAGAGAACTAGTTAAACATTGACCAGCTCACAACAGGGGATGTGGTATAAATGTTGGTCTAAACTTAATTTCTGCCAGACGGCTTTCTAGCTTTCCCAGCAATTCTTGTAAACATGAAGCTCTTTCCTAGACGACTTACTTATGTTTTCAGGTTTATTAAACATCAGATTATTGAATTCAATTATTTCGAATGCTTGATCATCTAGTCTGTTTCACTAAACAATTATTCTGTTTTGTAACAAGTATCAGCTGAGTTTTTGAAATTTTGACGTGACGAGATCCGATCAGATCTCCTTTCCTAGCTGAATGAGATCATTGCAACTTTGGAGGATGGCATTTTAGGTTTCCTGCTTAACTTTCTGACTTAGCAACCTAGCCATGCAGAGCTCCAGACTCTTATCAGATTAAGGTCTCTTACTGTTTATTTCTTGGCTACAGGGGACTTCAACCTTCCTCCCTCTGTCTTTCCCTTTCTAGCCATGGCCTTCCCTAACTTGCCATATCTTCAGCCTTCTATTCCTGCCCGGAGATGGTGCTGACCAAATGGTTATTAACTCACTTGTTTAGCATACTTTTTAAGTGCTTATAATGATAGGCCCGATAATTATAATGTCTGGTAATTACGCCCCTTCTCTCGGTGTTGTCCATCTTAACTGGAAGCTCTTTGTGGCTGACATGACAAGGATGTTTAGCCGGCACAGGTACACTAAGCAAATACTTGTTGGAAAAATATTCTTTTTGATGACAGTGGAAAGGATGGCAAAATCTCTTAAATCCTGAACAGATTCTTTGCTTTTTTCTGCTGCAAGATTCCCCCTCCCTCTCCTTGGAAACAGCAGGAGGGGGAAAAGGTGTTAGAGATAGCAATTTCAGTGTGATAGAGATGTCACCACATATGTAGCCTACTGTGAGTGGCATTTTCAGCAGCTCAATCAAGCCTACCAGGAGAGACGCCGGCTACCACGGAAATTAGTAATGAGGATATGAAAAGTTGACTTGTTATTTGCACTTGTATTTTCTCCCTCATATTTGTATTACACTGAGACAGTTAGGAAATTCAGCCTGCCTGCCATCTAGGAGTTATTTTTTTTTCCTATAGAATAGCCGTGTATGTATAATTGCCAGTGAATGTTATTGAAAATTTGCCAAGTGCTATTGGGTTTGCGTTACCTTTAGGTTATAATGGAAGGAAACTGTGTGTGGGGGGATTGGGAATTGGATCCCAACTAGGATCACTATCTTTCATTTCCTGCACAAAAATCCTGAAATCCCACGGAAAATTCAGCCACATGGTATAGCTGAGGTGCATCACGTCCTCACACTACGCTGGGCCAGATGCAGCAGCTGAGGACGTTTATCCCCCTCACCCAGGGCTATGAGGTTTCTTTATTTAAAGGCCCACAAAACAAAGTTTTTGTTTTTACTATAGTCCAGCCCTCAAACAGTCTGAGGGACAGTGAACTGGCCCCCTATTTAAAAAGTTTGAGGTACAACAACGATACTATTTGAGGATGTATTCTGATGGAAGTGGATCTCTTCAATAAAGAGAAGATCTAACTCAGTTTCAATTGATCAAGGATGGACAGAAGCAGCTACACCCAAAGAAAGAACACTGGGAAACGAATATAAACTGCTTGCATTTTTGTTTTTCTTCCCAGGTTATTTCTACCTTCTGAATCCAATTCTCCCTGTGCAACAAGAGAACTGTTCGGTTCTGCAAACATATATTGTATCTAGGATATACTGTAACCTATTCAACATGTAAAGGACTGCTTGCCATCGGGGGGGGGGGGGGGAGGGAGGGAGGGGAAAAATTGGAACAGAAGTGAGTGCAAGGGATAATGCTATAAAAAATTACCCTGGCATGGGTTCTGTCAATAAAAAGTTATTAAAAAAAAAAAAAAAAAGGTGACAACATAGATGAAAAAAATAAAAATAAAAAGTTTGAGGTAAACCCTTTAGGGTCTGGCACTATATATATATATATATATATATATAGAGAGAGAGAGAGAGAGAGAGAGATAAATAGATAGATAGATAGATAGATATAGATATATAACCTCCCTCTTACAGTTCTAAAAGGCACTTAATTGTGATTAAGTAATTTTCCCCACTAGGATGCCAGCTTGTCAGTCGTGGAAGTTGAGGTGGCCAGAACATGAAGGCATCTCAACTTTTAATTTTAGTAAATCATGTTGCATTGGTCTGATGACAAGGCCCACAGGGTGTCAATGAGATGATTGGATCCCATACAAAGGCTTCTTATGGCTTGGGCTTAATCCCACTTTGAGAAAAAAATGAACAGAAAATGTATTCCACAAGATATTCTCTTTTTCTTCTTTTATTTTCTTAACTGAAAGCCCAAGGAAATCAATGTCAAATAACTTCTGTTTCTAGAATGCTCGCCAACAGGCAACAGGCAGGTCTGACTTAGTTGTAACTCAACTGGTGCTGACATAGATGGGAGGAAGGCGTTTGATTTCAGAAATTCACATAATGTTGACATCCACACTTTTTAGTTTAAATAAAAAACATCTGTAATTCAGGAAGTTCTCCCTCCCGTATCATTCTTTGTGTCCCTCAAACTGGTTGCAAAAAAGTGCTAAGAGTTTTTTAAAGTACCTAGAAATGTATTTAAGTCAGAGACACATGCCAAATGGACATATATATATATCTCACTTGAGGTTTGTAGTCAGGGCTTTCCCGTAGGACAAATATGAAGAAAGAAGGAGGGAGAAATTACTTTTGGCACAGTATCAATTCCTTCTTGCTTCCCTTCATGCCCCTCCTCCCTTACTAATCTATAATTTTATTCTTCAACATAAGAAATTCCCAGTGAGACAACTGTTTCCACCACTGCAGATCTGTGTACCTGCTGTGTAACTTTAGGGTCTTAGTAAACTGTCTGGGGGGCTACTTGTCAGCTAGGTGATAGAGAATCCCCTGGGCCTAGTCCAAAAGACCTAAATTCAAATCCAGACTCTTACTGCTGCTGTGAGCCTGGATAAATCACTTAATTCCTTGCTTCAGTTTCCTTATCTGTAAAATGGGGATAATAATAGTAACTACCTCATAGGATTGGTGTGAGGATCAAAAGAGATAATAATTGCAAAGTGCTTAGCACAGCACTTGCCATATAGTCAGCTCTATATACATGCTAGCTATTATTAAAATGCTTAGCTCCTTGATAAATGTGGAAATATGTATAGAATTGCACAAGTTTAACATACATTTGATTACTTGCTATCTAAGCAGGGAGTTGGGGGTGAGAGGGAGTGAGGGGGAGTGGGGGGGAAGGGAGGGAGAAAAATTTAGAACACGAGGTTTTGCAGGGATAAATGTTGAAAAATACCTTTGCATGTATTTTGAAAATAAAAGGCCATTATTTTAAAAAAAACATTTAAAAAATAAATAAAAAAACAAAAATAAAGTACTTGGATCAGTGCCTGGCACTTAATAGAAGCCTAATCTCTCTCTCTCTCTCTCTCTCTCTCTCTCTCTCTCTCTCCTGAGGCAATTGGGATTATGTGACTTGCCCAGGGTCACACAACTGGGAAGTATTAAGTGTCTGAGACCAAATTTGAACTCAGGTCCTCCTAACTTCAGGGCTGGTGCTCTATCTACTGTACTACCTAGCTGGCCCTTAGAAGCCTAATTTCTAAGCCCAGAGGTGTACACTCTGGATTTGAATTCAATTCTTCTGAACTCACAAACTAATTCTCAAGTCAGCACCTTTGCTTTTAAGAAATGCCCGCTATAGTTTATAATCAATATGGTCATTCTACTGAAACTTCGCCTACTTCTGTACATTACTGCGGCTCAACCTGGACTGTTGTCTCCCTGCTTCCTGTCTTTCCCCAAAGTGATTCATCTTCTACTCAGCTGCCAAAGGGATTTTCCTGTAGCATGAGTCTGTAAGTACCATTCCCTTAGTAAACTCCAGTGATTCTGTGTTATCCCGAAGATCCAATTTTAAGTCCTTTGTTTGCTACTTAAGCTCTCTGCACTGGCCCTTTTCTACCTTTCCAATCCTAGGACCTTCTATGTGAACTCTTCAAGACGGCAATTTTGGCTCCCCATGCAGAATACCATCCTTCCTCACCTTGTCCTTTTAGAGCCTCAAGTTCTCTCTAAGACTCAGCTCAAATGCTTCGTCCTTTGAGGTTCCCAGCTTCTATTATTGGATGACACTTAGAGTGGTTGTTCTAAGGTTACTTCCTTTTAATATTGTATTGATTTCATCTGTTTTGTTTTATATATGCTCTCCCTTTTAAAATATAAGCTTTGGAGGTAGAGTCAAGATGACGGAGTAAAGGCAGGGACTCCCCAAGCTCTCCCCCAAACTTCTCCAAATTCCTTTAAATATGATTCTAAATATTTTTATTGATATAGTGATTTAAATAATGATTTTAAATAATGATTCTAAACAAATTTTAGAGTATCAGGACACACAAAAAAACAAAGAAGAATAATTTTCCAGCTGAAGACAACTTAGAAGATCAGCAGGAAAGGTACCAGGGCAGGCCCTGCCAGTGCAGCCCCGGCCTAGTCCCAGCCTGGGTGCCAGCAAAGCAGGAATGGGCATAAGGACCTTTGAACAGTGGGACAGCATTGGTGGTTGGTTTCTAGACCTCTCAGCCCAGAGATATTAAAGATGACTTGGAAAGTCGGCAAAAAAGAGGGCTTGTGATCAGATTCCTTGAAGGACCTCTGAAAACAGCTGCACAAAACTCCTGAAGCTTGGGACAGCACCGCCCTCCACTTTGGAAACAGAATCTTACTTTAATAAGGAGTTAAAAGGCTAGGAAAATGAACAGACAACAAAAATAGATTCTGACTAAATTATGGTTATTATGGTGACAGGGAAGATCAAAGTGCACACTCAGAACACAACAAAGTCAAGGTGCTTGCGTCTAAAGCCTCCAAGAAAAATAAGAATTGGTCTGAGGCCATGGAAGAATTCAAAAGGGATTTTGAAAATCAAAGAAGAGAGATAGAGTAAAGTTGGAAAGAGAATTGAGAGTTGTGCAAAAGAAAATATAAAAAGTGGATGAGGTTGGGAAAGGAGGTACAAAAGCTCACTGAGGAAAATCATTCCTTAAAAATTAGAATTGAGCAAATGGAAGTTAATGAATTTATGAGACATCAAGATACAATAAACCAGAACCAAAAGAATGAAAAAATAGGGGGGAAAGTGAAATATCTCATTGAAAAAACAATTGACCAGGAAAACAGAACCAGGAGAGATAATTTAAAAATTATTGGTCTACCTAAGAGTCATGATCAAAAAGAGAAACTGGATGTCATCTTTCCAGAAATTATCATGGAAAACTGTCTTAATATTCTAGAACAGAGGATAAAATAGCAATGGAAAGAATATATCAATTGCCTTCTGGAAGAGATCCCAAGATGAAAACTCGCAAGAACATTATAGTCAAATAGGAACTCCCAGGTCAAGGAGAATAAATTGCAAGCAACCAGAAAAAAACAATTCAAGTATATTGGAGCCACAGTGAGGATAACACAAGATTTAGCAGCTTCAGGACCAGAAGTTTGCAATATAATATTGTCAAGAGCAATGGAACTAGGATTACAACCAAGAATCACCTATCTGGCAAAAATGAGTATAATCCTTCAGGGGAAAAAGTGAATATTCAATGAAATAGAGGACTTTTAAGCAGACCAGAGCTGAATTGAATATTTGATTTTCAAATACAGGATTCAGGATAAGAAGGTAATCAGGAAAGGAATATCATAAAGGATTTAATCAGATTTATCTGTTTATATTCCTACAAAGGAGGATGATACTTGTAATTCATAACCTCATTATTATAGCAATTAGAAGAGTATATATAGATGAAGGGGACAGATGTGAGCTGAATATGAAGGGATAGTATCTAAAAAATAAAGTTATGGGGTAAGAGAGGAATGTCCTGGGAGAAAGTGAAAGTGATTAGTAGAATGACATCAATTATCTGCCATAAAAGAGGTAAGAAAAAGCTTTTACAATGGAGGGGAAGAGGAGGAGAAGAAGGGTGAGTAAACCTTACTCTTTTTAGAATTGGCTCAAAGAGAAAATAGCTACACACTCAATAGTATAGAAATCTATTTTACCCTGCAAAAAGTAGGAGGAAAAGGGGATATGGAAAGCATATGGCAGAAGAGAGGACATATTGGGAGAGGGGATAATCAGAAGCAAAACACTTTTGCAGAGAGACAGATAAAAGGAGAAAGAGAATAGAATATATGGGGGAAATACAGTTAGCAGTAGTAATTGGAAAAGAATTTTAAAGCAAGTTAAATATGATATTCTCTTGAATATCATTCTGGATATTCAAGGCCTCATTTGTCAAATATATAGGGAATTGATTCAGATTGATTTTAAAAAGTTAAGACCATTTCCCAAATTGATAAATGATCAAAAGATGAACTATGCTCAAAGAGGTATAAAATCATGCATATCCTTTAACCTAATAATACTGCTACTAGACAGGAATCTCAAAAGAGATTTAAAAAAAAAAAAAAGGAAAAGGACCTATATGTACAAAACTCTTTAGAGCAGCTTTCTTTTTAGGTCAAAAAATAGAAGTTGAGGGGATTTTCATCAATTGGAGAATGATTGAATAAATTGTGATGTGTGATTATGATGGAATATTAATTGATTAATTATGATTAATGATGAGCAAGATGCTCTCAGTAAAATTTGGAAAGTTCTCCATGAACTCAAGCAAAGTGAAATATACTGAGTAAAAAGTAATAGCAATATTCTGAGATGATCAGCTGTGAATGCCTGCTATAATCATCAATACAATGATTCACAAATAGTCTGAAGAGCTGATGATGACAATGCTGTCCATACCTAGAGAAAGAATTGATTGTGTTTGAATACAGATTTTTTTTTTAAACTTTATTTTTCTTGAGGGTTTTTTTTTGGGGGGGAAGATGTAAGTTTTTTCCACAATATGACTTTGATGTATCTTCTTAATGGGGGTTGGGGTTGGAGAGGAAGGGAGAAAATCTAGAATTCAAAGTTTAAAAAATAAATATAAAAAAATTGTTTTACACGTAACTGAGAAAAATAAAAATATTAAAGAAAATGTAAGTTTCTTGAAGTCAGGGACTGTTTTTGCTTTTTGTTTTTGTTTTTGTTTTTTTCTCCCTCTTTATCTCTACCTTCTGACTTTTTTGGCTTCCTTCAAGTCTCAGATAAAATCCTATCTTCTGGAGAAGATCATTCCCTGGCCTCCTTAATCCCGATGCCATCCAAGGAATTGGACACTAAATAAATGTCCATCAATTGAAGAATGGCTGAATCCATTATGACATCTAAATGTAATAGAATATCACTATTCTATAAGAAATGATGAGCAGGCTAATTTTAGGAAAGTCTGGAAAGATTTACATGAACTAATCCTGAGTGAAGTGAACAGAACCAGGAAATCCTATACCTAGGCTGGTCATGAGATGTCAAATTTTCCATCTATAGCCACTCGTGAAGGGCACTTGATAAGGATTGGACTATATTGACTGTGGTCTGTGTTGATAGAAATTATGTACACACTGATAAAATCTTTCAAAACACTAAAGGATAAATAGAATTCTGCTTTCATGTTAAAGAAAATAATACATTTAAGTCTAAATATTAGACTGCCATTCAAACTTTTCCCTCAGTAAGCATCATCTATTAAACCCATAGTAAGGATATTTATTATGACAGGAAAAGTCAATACATTTTGGGGAGGATGAAAAGATCCCATGGAAGGAAGAGGAAGAACAAAGTGCTGACAGCATGTGAGGAGAGAGGTGGAAAGTAATATGATTTCTCTCTCAGTAGTTTGTAGGTATTTCTGGTAGGCCACAGGGTTGGCAACAGCCGCCAATGTCTCCCTCATCTTCCACACTTCATAAAACAATATGTATGTAACTGTGTGAAGCCTATATTTCTATCTTTATCCATCCATTTGTCTGACTATCAGTCTGCCTATCTATCCATCCATACCTGTGAGCTATGGTGAGGACCTGTGAACTGATGGCAACTGGACCATTGTGATCCACTTTGGAGAAGAAGAAACACAATTTATTGGTCAGGGACATTTATATTCTTGGCAGATTAGTAAGTAGACGGACAGCAAAATGTTCTTTGTCCTTCGTTTTCGAGGAGGGACAAAGAACATTTGCACATCATCACTCTCACTCTCTCCTTCAGAGTTATTGAAATCTAGTGGCAAGACAAAAGTCAAGATGATTGGTAATGGACTGAGAGGAAGTGGATGCTCTCAGCTCCTTGAATGTCTACCAAGTTTTCCACAGCACCTGCTTCAACTGCCTTCATGGCCATTGGAACAAATTATTCTCATCCACCCATTCTGCCAAGGGAAGTCTTCATATGCTTGGGGTAGACATCCCCCTAACTCACCAAAAGCTTTGATTATCCTCAATCTGTCCCTCTGCCTACAGTGTGGCCACTGGGTATGCTGAAGTTTTTTGGAGTCATGAGAGTTGAATTCCAGGTGTATGAACAGCCCCCAAAAGGACTAATCCTCCTTGACTACCCCATACACTCTAAGAGATCTATAAATATTAGGCCTGAAGTACTTGTGGAGGAATGCTTTACATTAGCTTTTCCCACATGTTTGCTACTATCAATAAAATAATCAAAAAGCATTTTAAAAGCACACATGTGCCAAAAATTATTCAAAGTACAGATACATAGACAAAAATAAAATCATTTCTGTCCTCAAGAAGCTTATTGAGGGAGATAATGTCAACCAATCCACATTTATTAAACATATGTATGAACCAGATACTTTGCTAAGTATTGAGAATAGAAGAAAGAGCCCTCAAGGAATTTACAATCCAATAGGGGAGGCAAGATGGAAATAAATTTATACAAAGCCCACTATATATAGGAAAAATAGGAAATCAAGGCCTGGAATTAAGAGTGGTTGGAAGGATTTTTTTTTTTAATGAAAGCTTTTTTATTTTTAAAATATATGCATCAATAATTTTCAACATTCATCCCTGCAAAACTTTGTGTTCCAAATTTTTTTCCTCCCTTCCTCCTAACCCCTTCCCCTAGGTGGTAAGTAATCCAATATATGTTAACCATGTGCAATTCTTCTATACATATTTCCACAATTATCATGCTGCACAAGAAAAATCAGATCAAAAAGGAAAAAAAAATGAGGAAGAAAACAAAATGCAAGCAAACAACAACAAAAAGAGTGAAAATACTATATTGTGAGCCACACAGTTCCATAGTACTCTCTCTGGGTGCAGATGACTCTTCATCACAAGATCATTGGAACAGGTAGGGAAGGATTCTTGAAGAAGGTAGGATATGATTTGGGATTTAAAAGAATTCAGTAAATAGAACAGAGAAGGAAGAGTATGTACACATATAATTGTATATATATGTGTGTGTGTATATTTATATCTATATGCATTGTGTATGTACATATGCAGTAGCTCAAAATTTATTTTAAAAAAATGTTTATTTTTGACATTCTAAATTGATTGCATTCAAGACCAATATAGAGAACTCTTGATCAAAGTATATTTTAAGGACTAAAACATATTTTTACAGCTTTTAAACACATCATCTTGATATCAAATATTGGGTGGCAAAATGAAAATTAAGTTCAACAGCAATAATCTATATCTAATATTGCCCAAGGCTAGTTTTATCTTAAGAGCTATATTTATTCTTCAAATCTTTTTTCTTTGTGCAATACTTTTTCCACAAATATGGAATAGCTCAAAATTTAGAGACATCTCCACTCTAAATGTTCCTATGGACTATTTGTGTCTAATCAGTGGCTGACCTTTCTGAGCTAGTATGATCTGATTAGTCATAGTCAGATACACTGTACCTTGACCCCAATGTAGTGGATTCACTTTGGTCTCTTCAAGAATGATGGGCATCAGTACACACATATGCACATTTTAATATAAATTCTGGTGGGAACATACTAGAAACAGGGGAATTAGAAAGATTGCATGTAGCTGTCATTTGAACTGAATTTTAAAGGAAGCTAGGAATTTTAAGAGATAGAGATAAGGGAGTACATAGACACTTACTAAATGTCAATTGATTGATTCCAGTCATGGGGAACAGTATTGCAAAGGCAGAGAAATAGCCGACAGAATATATGTGAGTATGACGTAGGGATTGTGTAACAGGACTGGAGGACCCAGCTTTAATAGGAATAAAGATAGATTTGGAATATCCCATTCCATATCTCCAGGTTCTGCCATTGTGGGGGATAAAAAGATGATCATAGCTAAGCAATTATTCCCTTGCTCTTCTAACTTCAAAAGGGATCTTGATCTTGGAATTATATCTATCACATATCAGGTACTTGCAACCTAAGTGTATAATTTTTTTTTTTTTTCGGGGAGGAGAGGTTTAGGATAAAAGGTGCTTTTCCTGGACTTGAGAGATGGGTGGAAGAGTAATTACACCCTAGACCTGGAAGGTAACCTCTCAATCAACTGCTTTGCTCCTTTTTCACTAAATGCTTATTACACAAAAGATAATCATGGACAGGGAACAACCCTATTTATCAAAGTAAGCAAGTAAACAGTAATCAAGGAAGTTATACAGATTAATTTAGGCAATTGAATATACAAGAGGAAAGGGGACTGTGACCCAGGAACAAAGTAGAATCTCAGCTCAATTGGGGGGAGAACAATTTCAGTGTAGGCTTGCATTCTTAGTTTCTGAAGTTATAGGTATTGTAAATCAAAGAATATGTTGATGTGTTGCCTCCTCTCCATGCTTCTAAAACTCTTAGCATATCCTCTGCTTCTCTCTTTCAGTAGGCTCTCTGTCAATTAGGAGTTACATTATCTTTTTTATACTTAGGTATAAATATAGTCTTCAGATTTCCAAAGAACCAAAAATCTGTTTGAAGAACAACAATAACAACAGGTCAATTTGACTGGATAGTAGAGTGTATAAAAGTAGGTTGAAGCAAGATTGTAAAGAACTTTAAATGCCAAAATGGAGATTTCTTATTTGATCTTAAATTCCAAATTGTTTCCCTGAATAGCCAGACCAATTCATAGCTCCAAAATCCAGTGAATTTCAAGAAATCTAAGGAAATTCTCCCAGAAAATGGGGTGAATCTTCTTTGGTGGATTTATATGAGGATACAGTCAAGGATCACACAGGATATGAAGGCATGATTGATTTGTCACATGCTGCTTTTGATGGACATTGGAGCAGAATACTTTTATTAATGAGATCATAGATTAACAGAAGACTCAAAGTATGTTTCTGGATGGAAAATTATCCTAATACTTTCTTTGTGCAATACTTATTTTTCCATTTGAAGAGGACCAATGATATCATAAGTAATGTCTTGACTTTCAAGTGAATTGGATATAAATGAGGCAGAGTTACATAAAATCATGCTATCTTTCAAATCAAGACCTCATAGTTCTTTTGGAGCATTGGTTTTTATAGTATCTTTGGGATTAACTTAAATGTGACAGATATTTTATAACTGGATCATTGTATTTATTTAGGAATTTTGAAAAGGATTTCATTCCTTACCAGCAAGGGGAAGGTTGTTCTCTTTTGTAAATGGATACATAGTTTGAGAACTAGAAGGATTTGTAGAATTCATCAGGTTTTTTTCTACTTTCTTCTTTTTACATATAAGGAAACTGAGGTCCAGAGAGTTTAAGTACTTTGCTCAAGATCATGCAGGTAGATTCAAACAAGTTTCTCAGACTCCCCAAAAAGGGTTCTTTACAATATATCAGAAACACTAATTTAGTGTTTCTTAGCAACTTCATGGCAGAAATGGAAATAGAAACTTTAAAGATTAATTCCCTTGGTTCTATCCCCTCATGCCAGGGGAGAGATATTGTCCTTTGAGAAGAATTGCAATTGATTTGTTGTAATTAGGTAATCAATTTGATGACAGATATGGCATGTGATGCCCTGCAGTGGTGCCTTGAGTTCCCAAGGGTTTTTAGCATCTTCAGGTAATATTCATTTACAAATACTTCTCTCTAAGGAGTTCTAAGAATATGACTTATGTCATTTCCCTAGTCTTTTCATTGTCTTTGTGGGGCAGTTAAAATTTCATTTATAGAATGTATTACACTTGTAGTTTTTCTGGCCACCCCTGTGATTTCTTCTACCACACAGCTTGGCAACTTTTTTCTTGGAATTTACAGTCAGTGAATTTACTAGGACACTGAAAAGGTAAATGACTGAGGGGCCTTTTAACTGAGGAATCACACAGCCAGTCTATATTGGGACTGATATTATCATTATCACATCTGTTATGCATACAAACATTCAAATAAATTTGTGAATTCATTATTTTGACTTTCAGTGACATAGATGATCATTCATTCATACATATCCATGTTCTGTAACCCTTGTTCATGTCATCCATTATACATATAGAAAGAACAATTGAGGCACTGAATAATGACTTGTCTGAGGTTGTACGTTCATCAAAGATAATTAAGCAGAAGGAATCAGTTTTACCAGGCTTATATTTGAGACAGATGTCCTTGATTTTCCTTTTTTTTTTTTTTTTTTACCAATCATAGATTAAGATTAGCAACTCATCTATTATTTATAGTCTCAAAGAATTATCATATATGTATACACACGTTATCTCAGAGATTATCATAATCTAGTTTATAATCTAGATGTTTCTCATAATCTAGTTGCTTATTTTTCCATTTGAAGAGGATCAATGATATCATAGGTGATGTCTTGACTTTCAAGTGAATTGGATATAAATAAGGCAGTTACATAAATTTATTAACCTCATTCTCTCTTCCAGAGTCATCAAAGTCCAGAGTGGCAGGACAAAAGTCTGGAAGTGATGGTTTAAGATGCAGTGGATGCTGGTGTCTTTGATGTCTGACCAAGTTCACTGATGGCTTGGAGGCCTGTTGGTTAACTTCAACCTGGTTTAGCCCTGAGATAATGTTACCTGAGTGTTTTGCATTCTGAAGCTTCTTGGAGCCACAGGTGAGAATTGGATCAGGTGGATACCTAAGATAGATGAACACCCCTGAAAAGGACTCAGCAAGCCCTCACATCAGAGGGACCAGTTGTCCCTGAACACCCATATATTCCGGACACCCCATATATTCCGGACTGACAGCATGTCTGTGACACAGCCAGTATGTGTCCAAGGCGGGACTTAGGATGATAGATTTAGAACTGGATAGGACCATAGAAACCATTTAGTCCAATGCCTATTTTACTAATGAGCAAACTGAATCCCAGAGAAGTTAAATAACTAATGAGTAAACTGAGTCTTCAAGAGGTTAACTGATTTGCTCACAGTCTCTTAATAACAGAAATGGGATTTTATTTTTTGCATTTTTACTCCAAATCTAGTGTTTTTTCACTTTGCTAGACTGTGTCTCTTAACCAGGTCTTCCTGAACTGGCCCTCAAACCTCCATCTTCTAAAGCTGGTCCTCAGTTCACTCATTCACTCATCACTACTTGTTAATGGAGTAAGTATTCTTCTTAGTAATGCTCAAGTTTAGAGAGATTCTTAAGAAACAGAGCACTTTTGGCCAATGAATCTATTGATATGGCTCCCTTAGCTGGGTAGTTAAGTGGGAGACTTTACAAAGTTGTAGGGTTGTACTAGGCAGGAATGTTAAGAAGAAACCAACTTTATTTTCCCTTCTGATAAATCTGCGGGGGTTGGGTTGTTTTCCATAATAGTATTTGTTGACATGAATGTAGGACAGCTTGCTTTAGTGTGTCACTTGTTTGAGGATACAGGAATAATAGGCAATCAGAGCTGTGAGCCTGAGGGTAAACTTGGCCCCAGTGGGGGCAGGGCTGGTGAAAAATTTTGTGGGCTGCTCAGTGTTTTGGAAGCTATCTCTAAGGCTAATCTGTATTGCATATAAAAATCATCATTTTCCAGGCAGGGCTTTTTGTTGTTATTGTTTTCTGTCAGGCTCAGTGGCGACTCTGCAGGAGTTCTTCAAGAGAAGAGTAGTTGACAGTTGAGAGGGAATTGGGATAGACTCACCTCTCTTATGCTTGTTCCCCAGGAGGCTCCAGCTGGTGAGAGAGGGTCCAGTAGGAGAAACCTGAGGGGGAATTTCTTTTCTGTACTGTGGAGGCTGTGCCCTGGTCTGGTTATCATACCCAATTAAAGGTTAAAATAAGCTGTCTCTTCATGGGATGGTTATTACCTGGGCCTGACCTGCTTACCTTTCCTGAGAATGAGAAAACAAGGTACCCCAAGTTCTGTGACCAAAGACAAATATGCCACCATGAGCATTCTTTCACACAGCTCCAGCTTCATCTTCATCTTCATCTTTTTTTTTTTTTACTCACTAAGAAATATAAAAAACAAGGGACTTTCTATTTTCTATGATTTGCATCATTCCTAGGCAATGCACAGAGAAAAGGAAAAACCTCGAAAATTTCCCAATATTGCCACATTATTATTCATTTATAGTTAGGATAGAGACCTAATGCAGCTCTCCAGTTCTGGTGGTAGCCCACTTATCCAAATCAAATGTGAATGTAGCCTTGATGGCTCTGGATTTACTCTTTTAACACTTGTACACAAAGAACATGTTCCCAAAGTATAGTTGGCTGGCTAGAATTTCAAGGTTCTGGGGTTCTATAGAGGCTGAGTGGGGCTTTGCTAAACCCTGCTGACTCAAGCCTAATTATGATGTGTTTACCCCACATCATCAATGCCATTGATGGTGATTAGCACCCCAACATCATTTTATTACTTGATATCTCCTTAATATTGTTGTTAATTAGTTAATATGATATAGCTTCTACAAAGGGATATTTATCAAGAAGTTATAACAAGAAGTATTTCCTCCCCAAACTGGCATACATTCTACCCACTATAAATAGGTCCTGGGAGAGAGTGAGTGCAAACTTAAAGATTTTGCTACTAAATCAGTTCCCTGAAAGTTCACTCCCAGGGGTTGCTTAACTGCCAGAAGAGTTGCTTTCTTGCCTGCAGAACCCACCATCCAGGGTACGGGGGAGAGTCACCATTAGTCTGGTTTACACAGTAAACTTCTCAGGGATCCATTTGTTTTTTACCTTTTTTGGCTGTGAGATCCTACAAATTTTTGTCATTTATTCTTACACTAGATCTCTTGGATTCTCTTCAAAATTTCAAATCTCATAAAGTTGGGTCCATTCTGTCTTGATACTCATTTGACTAAGGGGAAGAGACAATAAACATAAAAAGGTAAACAAACAGAGCCTCTATGTGTTCACAGGTTATGTTGGTGATTATGGGGGAAATAGATCAATGGCCATCTCTCTCCCCACCCAGAGACTTAGAGCAGTTCTTTTATTTATTTATTTATTATAGCTTTTTATTTACAAATTATATGCATGGGTAATTTTACAGCATTGACAATAGCAAAACCTTTTGTTCCAATTTTCCCCCTCCTTCCCCCCACCCCTTCCCCCAGACAGCAGGTTGACCAATACATGTTAAACATGTTAAAGTATAAGTTAAATACAATATATGTATACATGTCCAAACAGTTGAGCAGTTCTTAACTTACTGGAAATCAGAAAAAGAGACATGCTCTACTGATTTTTTTTTTTAATTTTAAAAGCTTTTTATTTACAAGTTATATGCATGGGTAATTTTCAGCATTGACAATTGCCAAACCTTTTGTTCCAATTTTTCCCCTCCTTCCCCCCCACCCCTCCTCTAGATGGCAGGATGACCAGTAGATGTTAAATATATTAGAGGATAAATTAAATACAAAATAAGTATACATGTCCAAACCATTATTTTGCTGTACAAAAAGAGTCAGACTCTTACTGATATTTTTTGTATGCACTCTCAGTAGTCAATTAAAAGGCATCCTTTTCACTCCCCACCATCCTCCCATTCTTTCCCAGGAAGCAGACAGAAACAATGACAGAATACCTATACATTTTCTGAATTGGGCATCAAGATCTCTCCATTATGTGTTGTCGTACACTTGCAGAAGCAGACTCACCAAATCCTCCCTGTAGGTTGGCAATGGGCATTTATCCCTTTGACTATTTTGAAAGCTGGACTCTGATCAGCCAGTCCTTCCCCCCTTGCAGAGAGAGTACAAGTCCTAATATTCCTTTCTTCCCAATTCTGTCAGTCCCATTAAAGTAATATTACTTTCCACTCTAGTTTTTGGTTTCTCAAAATACTTTATTAGCCCACTTGATCATGGTTAATATGATTGGGAACATTATGAGGAAGCCCAAGATCATTCCTAATTACAGGTAGATGAGCCCTAAAATGGTGATTTGGGTTTTGAGGTTTGGTTTAGTAAAGCTACCTTTTATTCCAAATAAACAGTCTCTAATAAACTTTCTCATATATAGTTAACAATTACATATCCCTGCCCATAAAATATTCTAATCTGGGAAACAGGTCCACAGTCTTGTCCCAATATAGCTATCTTCAAAAAGGTACTTTATAAGCATTAAAAAAAAAAAAATCTGTTTCTCATCACAACTCAATAAGAGAGAACTTCATGGGGGAATTAAAATGCCAAAGGTTTAAATAATCTGTCCCCAGCATATGTATGAATGAATGAATAAAAAAAAAATTTTAAAGCATCTCCATGTACCAGACACTGTGCTTTATTGTTAAGTTGTGTCTGACTCTTCATGACCTCTCATTTGAGATTTTCTTGGTAAAGAGACTGGACTGTTTTGCCATGTCCTTCTCCAGGTCATTTTACAGATGAGGAAACTGAAGCAAGCAGGGTTGAACGGCTTACCCAGAGTCACACATCTAGTTAAGTGTTTGAGGCTGGATTTGAACTCAGGTCTCTTGACTCCAAGCCCAGCAATCTATCCACTTCACCACCTAGTTGTGCTGATATTGTGCTAGATAATGGAGAGAAATACAGAAGTCAACTATTTCCTGCCTTTGAGGAGCTTATTTTCTCATGGGCAAGAAATCACAAATATTTTTTGTAATAATAATAATTGGAATTGGAAAATAGAAACCCGGGAAATTTTGCTCAGGGAGTCAGAGGGATGGTGAGTAGAGCTTTAAGGCAGTTGTTTGTCATGCCCCATACAGTAGCAATGGGGTATTTATTTGCTTACTGTTCCCAGAGCATGAGGTAGAAAAAAGGCAATTGGAGAGACACTGGATTTCAGAGAAGATGACAAAAGAGCTTTGGGTTTTCTGGAGAATATTTGGACAACACATGTAACAAAGTTAGGGTTGGTTAGATATAGTGGTTAAATAAAGGTGCACTTTCTCACCAATTTAGGGCAGCTCAGGTTTTGAATAGATACCCAAAGCTGAGTGGCTCAACGTTTTGGGGAGCTGTGAAAGAGAAGGGGATATAATTTGTGCTTTCTAAAGATCTAGTCTAGAAGGTGGGTCTGGGCTCTGGAAGTCCAGTCTGGAGGATGCTGTGGGGAGCAGCAGGGTAGATGGCAAGATGCTAGAGTTGAAAAAAGGAGCTCTGATGATTTGTCTATTGTTATATAACTTCCAATGAACATACTAATAATTGGAAATGCTTCATATGAGTATCTTAAATTGAAGCTTCTTTGTTGAGTCCTACATGGGGAAAATAATGAGAGATTGCTTTACTATGGTTTTATTGTCTTTCTTAATTTTATATATCCATATATTGTTTTCATTGATTGTGTGCCCACTTCCATAAGCAGATATTTGTATAATGGAAAGGGTTCTGAGTCAGGAGTCACATAGATTCAGGGTCTGACATATATACCAGATTTGGTCACAGACAAATCATACCTCTTCTCTGGACCTCAGTTTCTTGATTTGTAAAATGAATGGAATAATAATAATATTAATAATAAAAATAATAATTCTTTCCTTGTTCCCTTCACAGTTTGGTTTGAAGAAACTACTTTACAGACCTCAAGGCCTACAAATCATTATTTTTACAACCAGTGACATACAGAAGACTTTTTCTTTTCCCTATCTGGGAACATGACAGTAGAAGATCCACCACAATTTCTATTCAACTTGAAGTAAGGGGAGAAAAATCAATCAAATATTCAGATAGCTAACTGGTGTGGTAACAGATATTTGGAAACATATGCTTGCTTGCTTGGGTAAAACTTGACAAAATTAGTTGTTCAGACTTATAAAAGTTCATAGATGGAAAATTAGAAGGGAACTCAAAAAGCCTCATAAAAGGCTGGGAGAGAAAAAGTGACTTCTCCAATGTCACAGAGGTGGTAAGAGGGCTAAGATTTGAACTCGGATCTCTGGTTTAAGAATTATCCTTCTTTTCACTGTAACATTCAGCCATCTCCTGAGGTGGAAAACTGTGCTTTCAGGTCTGACCAGGGTAGGATCTGCTTATGTTGCAAGTTATACAACTGAGAATGCCCTTTCTCCTGAGTCCCGTTGTGTGGATTATTGAAATTAGAGCCAATGCTTGTACAGCACTTCGATGTTCTCAGTTGAAAAGTGCTAGATGAGCTTAAAATTTTATAACTGTAATGGAATCTGAGTAAATAGCATTGTAATAAATGGGGCCTGTTGCTGATCCTGCATTTAAGACATTCCTCTTTATTATCTCATGTTTGCTGTATGTGATGAGCTGAGGTGATTAATAATAATCATAATAATTACCCCTACCACATTTTGTATCTACAGAGGGCTTTACAGCTGTTGCTTATGTAATCTTTAATGTTTGCAGGACTGACTGTTGGGTAAGTTAGGATGATTTCCTATAATGATGGCATTGGATAAGGTGGTCTCTGAGGTGTCTTTCAATCCTAAAACAGGCCATTTTTGAAGAAAAGGGCACATAGCAAGACAATATTAGTCTGCAAGAT
Source organism: Antechinus flavipes (assembly GCF_016432865.1). NCBI lineage: Eukaryota > Metazoa > Chordata > Mammalia > Dasyuromorphia > Dasyuridae > Antechinus > Antechinus flavipes. The sequence continues at coordinate 548,843,091 of NC_067398.1, forward strand.
TTTAGAAAACCCGGGACTTATTATGAAGGTGAGGCGACTTTGGGAGGAGAAGAAAATAACATTCATGGCAGTGTCTGACTAGCTCAACTGTGTGTGGTTATTAGGGAACTGAACTAGCTGCTATAGCTTAGAATGGAATGTCTGGCAGCTAGAAGTCAAGGGCAGGGTGCATTTCACAACTCAGAGGCTTAGAGTCTCACCTGGGGGTCCCCCTCCATTAAAAAGCACAGCTTCTCCAATTAAACTCTGGGCACAGGCTAAACCCCTAAGCTGGATGTTCCTATGGCCTCTTCTCCAGTGGTCTTTGTTCATTCCGAAGGTGTTTAACACTGGTCAAGGTTGATCAAGGGGAGCCGAGTTTTATATGCCAGCTAATTGGGTGCTATAAGTAACGGACCCCAAAACTGTACCACTCAGCAACTGTTCATGGCATAATCAGCTGCCTCACATGCCCACTTGGGGATTAGATGGAGATAAGAGAGTGCCTTAGGTATCTGTGAGACAAGCCGTGTGTCAATTACATTGTGGATGTCCAGATTTATGGGCTTTTTGGCAGTGTCTCTGAGCTATTAATCATGTCTTATGAATAGGGCCTCATGTAAACCAACAATAAATGGCATATCTCATGACTGGTCACAGCAAAAAAAAAGGCACATTTTCTATCCTGTCATGTGTAGCTGTCTGAAGGTGTAGAACACAGGGTTATGCAGACTCTCAAATCAAGCAACAATTGATTATCTGCCCATTAGTGGAGCAGATTCTTAACTATAAAATGTCTACAAAGACCTTGCCATATTCCCTGAGCTCTATAGCCCAGGTTCCCCCTCAGCATCTGGAAATGGCATATTTCTCATAAAAATGCATCCGTTAAAACATTTTGTTTTAATGGCAAAGTGAGGACTTCATGGCTTCCCTTTACTTTTATTACATTGTCATTTAGATGGGTCTTACGTGCAAATATCTTATTACTCGCTAAGCTACATATCTCATGAAGTGCAATATATCTAATGTCATAATTAAATGTCGTCAGGCTAATGTGTATGAGTGTTTTGAGCTTTATCACTAATTGCTGTGTTAGCATGAATTAGACAGTGAAGCAATTAGAAAGCCAAATGCAGCTGTGTCTTATATTATGCGTTTGTAGGGGGTGGGCTGTGTGATTGTGTGTGTGTGTGTGTGTGTGTATTTATACGAGTTCTTCCTTGTCCTGGAATTGCACCAAGGTATTAGCTACTCTCTGTGTCTCTGTGGTAAAACCTCAAAAATGATGCATGGAACGAAAGCCGGTATGTGTAAAGGGAAAACTATATTTCTTAAAGTAAGCAAGTTTCTGTAATCAGTCAGCAGGGATAGCTTCATTCTCAGACCCCAAATTAATGGAAGTCAGGTTTCAGTGTAAAGAAAACAGGTTTGCTTCAGAAAACGTGTGTGTGGGGGGGTATGTGTGTGCATTTAAACCATAAGACATCTGGTTTTAGCTTTTCTCATCTTTCCACTTTGGTGTTCAAATCTTATAGGCTTCAGTCAGCATTCCTACTGCCAACATAACCTTCTCCCACATCCTACTTTGGGTTAAACAGGAGTCGGATAAAAAGGCTACTTTTTATCCTGGAACTTTGCCTTAGCTTTCCTGGGAAAGGTAGGTTACTTAAGGTCATGAGAGTCCCCAACAACATGTACCTTCCATGATATGTCAGATGCTGGAGAGGGAATCCAAAGGTAATTCCTTATTTGAAGGATATAGCGTCTTTTCTTTTTGGAGGAAAACAGTACCATTTAGTACTGTTGATTTTCATCCGTACAGAGTTGTGAAACAGAGGACGACATGTAACAGGCAGAGGGATGAATCCTCAGATAACTTTTATCTATCAAGAAGGTGATTACCTCATGCTTGATTTCTCAAGCAGTTTTAATTTACTGCTACCCAGTGATAGGAAATCTCCAAGAGTCTTCCTCTCTCCTTTGAGTGAAGGCACATTCTGTGCCTACTTTGCTGGGGTAACGCCATGTGCTTGAGCTGTACCTGTTTAATTCAGCCCAGGTTTTTTCATAAACTTGATTTATGTCTAAGCCGGCTCAGGCTACAGCAACTTTTCTCTCTGGTTTTAGTTCTTGTCCTCGAAGGACTAACATAGCCCACAGAATTGTTCCCTTCTTGTACTAGCAATGGGAGAATAAAAGGCACTCTCTAAGGCACTGCTTGACAATTTTGACAAGCCCTGTCAAATTCAGATTCCCAGAGGTATTTCTGCCCATTAGGAATCGGAGTGCTTATTGGGAGTGCTCCTGAATTCCCACTCAGACAAGATCAAGGCTCCAGCTGACTATGTGAGTGCGAGGGTCTCTCTTTCCCTGACCAACAAAGTTTGACAGAACAGCTTGTCAACAAATGGGACCAGTGGGTGAAGATGAAGAGGTGTCATTTGGAAGTAAATGCCTCCATTTTTTCCCTTCACAATATGTAATGGCCTTTCCCTTCTTTAGCACCCTCTCTTCCACTTTTCTGGTTTCCCCAAACAAGCTTGTTGGGAGATATATTCACATAGTCAGCCACAAAAGACCATCACACAGACTGGCTGTCTCAGCTTTGCTACCATGGTTCTATTCGTTTGGGATGGGGCAGCCTCCTGCTTCCTGACTGCCTGTGATTTTGTAAGGATTATGTATGTAATTATGGTGTAATTCTACTGGGGGAGGGGAGTAGAGGCACCCAGTGCACCATCAACCCACACAACACTAGAAGTGCACAGAGATGTTTGGAGTCACCGATCAGGGACCACAGTGGTCATATTTCCTTGCTTGCTGAATCCTTTCTTATTGTAGTAGAGTGCAAAACTTCTTAAACTGTGGGTTTTGACCCCATATGGAATGGAGTAACTGAATGTGAGGGTCATGAAAAATTTGGCAATAGTAAAAAATATAAAATATTCTGCCAAGATAAACAAGCACATCCATCTCAATGGTATGCAGATTTGCTTTAATCTTTAAATAAATGGTAAAATTATATGTGCTACAGAATTGTTTTAAAATAAATTTGTGATTTATTATCATTAAATGTTTGATTTGCATAGCTATCTTATATACCTATATAAAAATTTTTCACGTTTTGAAAGGGGGTCATAAATGAAAAACAAGTTTTAAAGTTCTGGTATAGTAGAAGAGTGTTAGATTTAGAGGCAGGAAATTTTAATTGCAGTCCTTGCTCTAGCAATTGCTCTCAATGACTTTGAGTTTTAGTTTTCTTATCTCTAAAATGGGTAATGTTTGTACCATAAACTTCACAGGATTGTTATGAGAAAAGAGGTGGAGTTTGGAACTGTGATTTCAATTGTAATGCCAGAGAAACTGAGCAAGATAGAGATTAGAGAACAATTTAATAATTTATTAAATGGAGAGATTTACTGGGACCAAATAGATCCTTGATTGGTCCCAGGACTGAAGGAGACTCTCAAAGAATCCAGCCCTGAATATGGAGACAGAAAGATTTTTATAGGGTAACAAGAACAATGACAAAATGGGGGTGGTACCTGGATGAGGATAACCTAATGGGGGGAGGCACCTAGGATGACATAATGGAGGGAGATATACCTTCTGAATCCAGTTCCCCCTGTGCAACAAGAGAACTGTTCGGTTCTGCAAACATATATTGTATCTAGGATATACTACAACATATTTAACATATATAGAACTGCTTGCCATCTAGGGGAGGGGTGGAGGGAGGGAGGGGAAAAATCGGAACAGAAGCGAATGCAAGGGATAATGTAAAAAAATTACCCTGTTATGGATTCTGTCAATATAAAGTTATTATAAAATAAAATTAAATTTAAAAAAAAATGGAGGGAGGTACTGGAGAGGTTACTGATATTCTAATGATGTCTAAAATGGATGGACCTTTATCCTGTCAAACATTAAGAGGGAATGATTATAACCTAAAGATATAAAACCTTTATCTCATCAACATTAAGAGGGAAAGGTCATAACCTGAGGCAGAGTAACTAAATAGGACAATTAGGGAAACTGGGTCAGGACATTAAAAGGGAACTGTGGCATAATGCAATAGCAGGATAAACTCCCAGATTAGGAAATTTTTTCTACCTATGCTGGGCAGTGCCTTCTCTGTAATTTATAATCTTAAGAACTTCACTAGAGGCTTTAGCAGTTATGTTACTTGCTTAGGGTCACTAAGCCATCCTGTGTCCGATGTAGGACTAGAATCTTTCTGTCTGTAAAGCCTCAGCTCTCTATCCACTATGTCAAAATAGTTCCATATGGGAAAAATCCCATTGTAAATCTTAAAGTGCAATGGAAACATAGTTTGTAGTTATATTTATTTATATTTAAAACATAAGCTCCTTCTGATCAGTTTTGCTGATGTTTTTTGTATTTCTGATGCCTCAGATTGCACTGTGCCTGGTACATAGTAGGCATATAATGAATTCTTATTGACTGACTGACTTAAGGAGGTATGCTTTTGTTATTTAAAAAAATACATATATATTAGAAATAGCTAGTTTTGAAAACTCTTGTTTTTATTGACGCTTCTTGTTTTTAATATCACATTTCCAAATATTTTTCTCTCTTTACAAAACTTCCCTTGTAAAAAAAGATTAACAAAGAAAAAGGAAAAACAAAACAATTCTGCAAAACCGGGGGGCTTGAGCATATCTGACAAAAGCAATGTTGGAATTCATGATTTCCCTCACTCCTGCAATGAGGGGATGGAGGTCCTGTTTTTTTGGGGGAGGGCATCTTGCCAATCAAACTACATATATTTATGAAATGCTTACTATGTGCCAAAAAATGAGATAGTCATTGTCCTCAAAGAGCTTGCTTTCTAACTATTGTTTTTGGAATTTCAAATAAGAAACTTTAATTTCAATGAATTAAGGACAGATTTTGGCTGGGGGTGAAGTGATGAAGGGGCACATTATAGCTCCACAAACTATATGACCCAGAAACTTCAATTACTTCAAAATGGACCATATACTATCCAATTTAATTACTTATTATTTAATTATTAATTAACTAATTATATTCATTAATTTCTGGGCATTCAAGTCACTTATTTATGTTCTATGAGATCATATCCAGAACAACAAAATGAATTATTCATTTACTTTGTGAGAAAAGTCCAAGACTACCAAAGGATACAATGCTCTGAATTGTTACTCAGATTGTTTCCAAAGGGTTCTTATCAGTGCCTGGCTGTTATCTCCCCAGTTTATTGCACTCCCACAAAAGAGGAGTTACTGTAGCTTCAGTAGCCTGAGGATACCTTCTACCATGAAAATTCATCTAAATGCTTTCCTCACTAAAAGTTCTTATGCACAATAGCTTCCACTCTTCTCAATTAGCCCTATAGACTGGTATTTTTGGTGATAATCTTCTTAGCACATGGCTTTATAGTTCCCCAAACAATTAATTCCATTCGTCTTCTTCCACCTCTGTGAGGACCCAAGCAGGCCCTGAAAGGTTGGTGCAGAAGAGGGAGATGAAGGATGAGATTTTAAGGAGCAGAACTGACCAGAGGTGGCTGCTAGAGAATGGAATAATAGTGGGCGAGTTTGTCATCATGCTTTGTCTACTCACTAATACACATTGCTTTGCTTCCTTTTACAAGGAGTTCAGTCACAAAAATGACCCAGTGGGACCAATCAGGGCAGATAGAGGATACAGTGAATAAAGTGCTAGCAATACCGGGATTCAATTCCAGCCTCAGATACTTTCTACCTGCATGACTCTGGGCAAATCACTCAATCCTGTTTGCCTCAGTTCTCTCGTCTGTAAAATGAATTGGAGAAATAAGAAATGGCAAACCACTTCAATGATTTTATCCAGAAAACCTCAAATAGAATCATAGAGAATTGGACATGACCTAAACAGCAGCAAAAACAAAAAGCCACCAAATGCTACTTTTTTTTTTTTTCCTTTTTTGGTGACCTCCCTTTTTAATGAGAGTGTCTGAGAAGGACAGACTGATTACATTTTGGTTTTGACAGGAGAAACCGTGAGAATGATTTTTCAGAATCATTTTCTTCGCATTTGGATTCAGATTACATAACATCAGTATAATATTAATAGCTAATATTGTAAAGTACTTAAAGTTTGCAAATAGGGTTACATATGTTGTGCCATTTGATCTTCACAATAACCCTGTGGAGTTGATGTGATTATTATCCCAGTTTTACAGATGAGGGACTTACCAAGAGTCACACAGCTGGTCATTGTGGGAGGCTAGACATTTACAAATATGATAGGCACTGGATTAACTTTAGTCTGTAAGGTTTTGTAACTTAATCCTAGGACAACTAGAGGCATCTTTGGAATCTAGAGAAATGAAGAAAAGAAATATTTTCTAAAGTTTTTTGAACCATTTGGATTAGAAAGTTTTGTCTTTACCTTGTTCAGCAATGAGTTACTTTAGGGTGATGGGATATAGTAGATAGAGTATTGGACTTGGAATTAAGGAAGATGAGGGACCAAAATTTTTACTTTGACCTTTATTATTTTATGACCCTTTCTGAAACTTCATTCTTTTATTTGTAAAATGAGTAGAACAATATTTGTAGTGCCTACTTTGGGAGGGTTGTCAGGAGCCTTTCATGAGAAATATAGTACTTAAAACACTTTGTATATTCTAAAGCACTACAAAAATGTTTGTTACTCAAGTGGCACAGGGGATAGAAGGCTAGACTTTGGAATCAGGAAATCCTGAATTAAAATACAGCTTCAGACAGTTAATAAGGACTTATGAGTGTAATCCTTGGCAATTCATTTAACCTCTTTGCCTCAGTTTCCTCACCTATAAAATGGGTTTATAAATATATAAATAGCACTTACCTCCCAGGGGTGTTATAAGGTCCAAAGTGCTTAGCACAGTGCCTGGTACTATATAAATAATAACTATTGCTACTATTATTTTTTAAAAAGTGGAGGTAAAAATAACATCTACCTCTTAGGATTGTTGTGAGGATCAAATGATATCAGGGGTCCTCAAACTTTTTAAATAGGGGGCCAGTTCACTATCCCTCAGACTGTTGGAGGGCCAGACTATAGTAAAAACAAAAACTTTGTTTTGTGGGCCTTTAAATAAAGAAACTTCATAGCCCTGGGTGAGGGGGATAAACATCCTCAGGTGCTGTATCTGGCCCACGGGCCGTAGTTTGAGGACCCCTGAATTATATGATATTTGTAAAGTGCTCTGCAAACCTTAAATTATATGTAAAATCTAGCTATCATTATTATCATCATTACTATCTTTATTTATGTCAGACATCCTGGGTCAGACAGTATAAAGAGGTAAATATTGTCATAAGCCATAATGAAAAGGAAATCATCTATGGGATTGTCTAGTCTTATTTATTTGTATTGACTATATATACAGTTTTAGTGTTTAAAATAGGTTATGAAAAATAGATGTAGTGGAGTTTTATTATAATACTATTCCTTAGAGTCTATCCTATGGGACTAGCCACTTTTATAACATAGTTCTCAAGTAATTAACTAAAGCCCCCCATACAGTCCAAAATAGGCCTATCTGACATTAAATTCCATTCTCAATTTATAAAATTACAAGATTTAGGGAGATAAAAGAGAGCAGGTATTACTCTCTCTCTCTCTCTCTCTCTCTCTCTCTCTCTTTCTCTTTCTTTCTCTCTCTCTCTCTATATATACTCTCAGTTGTCTGATGGCACAGCAAATTTCCTATCTAATTTTTACAAGTAAAATATCATAGCAAGTATGTTACAATGAAGGTCTTTGTTTCATGCAACATTTTCCAACCTTCCTTCCACCCTTACCCCGACCTCCCATGGCCCACTTATTTCAAGACAAATTTTACACCTTAAAATACTGGCACAACAGGAAAATGAGGACAGTCCTTCAGAGCTCCCTATAATGGAATCTGACCTGTACTAGTGTTCAGGTGTCAAATGAATTCCTCCAGTGTTTTTGTATGTGCATTTGGAGCATTCAAGGCTGAGATTTGCTGTTTCAAAGCCTGACCTGAAGGCAAAGCAGAAATGTTAGTATCTAGTAAAATGGTTTGGTTTTAATTAAAAGGGCTTTACCAGTGCAAAGGAGAAATATTGGCTGTTATGAGTTGAGATGAAAGGGAAACATAAACAGTATAGGATTCTCTGTACTTACCATCTACTCCTTCAAACAATAGCATGATGATGAATGATCAATAATACTTTACATTTATATCACACTTCATCATTTATCAAAGTTTGTCCATTCTAATTTTATTTTGATTACCAAGTTTCAGCATTTTTGCATTTCAAGCAATGTCTGTCTTGATAATTTCTCTTCTTTTCCAAGATTTTCTTAAATTTTCTCATTTAGATAAAGGGAATTTGAGCTGCTATTTGTATTTCTTTCTATTCCATGTGTTGAGATAACTGACCCTGTATGTTAGACAGCAGGATACTGAAAGAACATGTGTGAACACATGTTGAACAGTATTACTTCTATCAAAAATGTACAAATAAAGTTTTGATTTGGTTTCAGCTAACTTCAGGTATCTGGAAAGTCTACTTATTCATTCAGTCATTCATATAAACATTCCTCTCTGGGCTCCATTCTTGACTCCATTGAAATTTTCCATCATGCTCCTAACGGCCTTCTTAGCCAGGAATTTCATTCTACCTGTGGTTCTTTCACCTTCTGCCCCTCTGATCTGTTCCTCTGACTGGTTAGTTCCTCCTGGTGATGATATCCCGGGTAGCTAGGTGGGCCTTAGCAGAGAAAGCCAGAAGCACTGATAGGATTATAATATTCCTGAAGCAAGCAAGAAAGGACATTGATGGGCTCATTTCAGCCTTAAGTGGATCTTTTGTTCTCAAATAGAGCTTTTTATTCAAGTGGGTTTTTTTTTTATTATAGTCCCACCCCAGATGGAGGTATCTTGAAATTCCATCTTATTGTATCCAATCAGAAAGCCAAATTATGATATAAAACCTCTAGGATTTATTTCCCCTATAAAAGATATGTTCATACTGTAGATCTTTGCTAACTTTTTTGGAGTGCTAAATCCCTTTAAGGTTTAGCCTGTCATCAGCCTCCTTAATAGCATCTTTCTTCTGGCTACTGCTAGGGAACTTGTTTTCCCCTTTGTTGATTGCTAAAATCCCTTTTCCTTGGTAAAGGTTATTATGTATTTAACTTGCTCTTAGCAGTGTAATAAAATCTTTGCCCCTTGATTTGGAGGTCTATGCCTACAAATTCTTTTAGGATGATTTGTGACACCAGCCCATAACCCCAACATACTTTTAGGATTTTATTATATAACCCATCATTTTGGTGACCAAAGGCATCATTCTGGTGACCTGGTACAAGAAGAGTCTGACTGTACCCTGTAACCTCAATATTAGGACCTCCATTGGGAAATACCCAAATCAGCCATACCTTCATTCCTTTTTGGGTTTTATTTCTGAATATAATTTCTCCACTATGCCCCTACTTTTCTCCAAAACCCTCCTTTCCCATTTTTAAGCTTCCTTCTGTGGGTTTCCCCTCTTCCCTCCCTTAGAATAGCTCCTTGAGTGCAGGGACTGATTTTTTTTTTTTTTTTTTTTTTGCTGTTTATGATTGCATTCTCAAATGTTAGCACAATGCCTAGCATATATAAGTGCTTAGCAAATTGTCTTGACCTCTTGTGATGTGATACAGCCCTTGGGAATGATGTTAATTCTAAACAAGCCCAACCTGTTCCCATTGTCAAGAATGAAGTAAACTCCAAACCAAGCCCACCCTGTTCCCATTGTCAACCTTATCCCACACAAAGGGAGAATACATTCCTTGGACTATCAGCATAACCAGGGCTTACCCAACTCATCCAGTTAGTAAGGATCTTGGAGATAAGGGACCCTTCATTTTCCTGAGCAGAAACCCTAGAGATAACTCTTGCCCTAAAAGTAACCTTTGTGACCAAACCACCCTCACTATTCTGTATTAGCATATCTTTTTTCCTGTGTTCCCATCATGCAATTGTTGATATACACATAATATACATGTGAGTTTGTTCTGGATCGGGACCCTCCCTATCTCTTGAAACCCTGTCCTTATTTCCCTTCTCCCTCTTTGTCACTGACTTTTAAATAACCCCTTTTCACTCACAGCTGGTAAATAGCTCATCTTGATCTGCCCATTTCCTCCTTTGATGAGATAAAAGGACTTCTTGTGACTACTAGAATGCCTTTATGAGTTTTTCACATTCCAAACTGTTCTCCCAGAACCTGGTGTTTCATCATATGGATGTGTAATGGGAACTGACCCACACAAAAGGATCCCAATCATTGGAGTATGTGAAGTAACCCAGTGGAGACTTAGTGATTTTACTTCCGAAAATAAGTGATAATGGGCTGCAAGACCACATAATGAATAAAGCACTGAACTTGGAATCAGAAAGACTTTTCTCCATGACTTTAAATCCGACCTCAGACACTTACTTGCTGTGAGAGCCTGGGCAAATCATTCAGTGCTGTTTGTCTCAATATCTACATCTGTAAAATGAGGTAGAGAAGGAGATGCAAACCACTCTAATATTATTGCCAAGAAAACTCCAAATGGAGTTATGAAGAGTTGGATGTAACTGAAATGAATAAATAGCATTAGACAATGTATAGACCCTGTTCCCCTTCAGACCATTTATAAGTATCATTTGCTTCCTGCCAAACTACTTTGTGGAGATTTTCTTTCTTTCTTTCTTTTTTTTTTCCTAAGGCAATTGGGGTTAAGTGACTTGCTCAGGGTCACACAGCCAGGAAGTGTTAAGTGTCTGAGACCAGATTTTAACTCAGGTCCTTCTGACTTCAAGGCTGATGCTCTATCCACTGCACCACCTAGCTGCCTCTGTGGAGATTTTTCAACCAGAACTAAATATGAATTCAAAAAGCATAAAAGAAAATTTGCGCTTTTCCTGTCAGCTTTCAAGGAAGAAGGAAGAAATTGTGAAAGTAACAAGTTGGAGAGAAAGGTAGCTGCTACTGCCACAGGTCTTATCTCTCAACCTCAGGCTGCCATATGCCTATCAGGGCATGATATCTCTTGTATCTTCTATCTTTATTGTTTTTCATTCTCCTCACTGGAGAGATACTAGAGAGCAAACTGTGCCTTTTGTGCACATATTCTGTTCTAACTTAGCAGGCATTTTAAAGGGTTTTTGTCACTAGGAAGCAATCAGATAATAGTCAAAGAATATCTTTCTGTTTATTTATTTAAATTGCATTTATTTTTAATAGTATTTTATTTTTCCAAATACAGGCAAAGATAGCAACATTTACCTTTGTAAAACCTTGTGTTCCAAATTTTTCTCCCCCTTTATCCACTCCCCACCCAAGATTGCAAGCAATTCTATATAGGTTAAATATGCAATTCTTCTAAACATTTTCATATTTATCATACTGCATAAGAAAATGCATATCAAAAGGGAAAAATGCAAGAAAAAAAATCAAGCAAATAGACAACAACAATAACAATAACAAAAGTAAAAATACTATACTTGACTCACATTCAGTCTCCACAATTCTCTTTCTGGATACACTTTCCATCATAAGTCTATTGGAATTGCTTTGTATCATCTCATTGCTGAAAAGAGCCAAGTCCATAAGAGTTGATCATCATGTAATCTTGTTGTTGCTGTGTTCATTATTCTCTTGGTTCACTTCACTCGGCATCAGTTCATGTAAGTCTCTCCAGACCCTTCTGAAATCATCCTGCTGATTGTTTCTTATAGAACAATAATATTCACATATCATAGCTTAGTCATTCCCAAAGATATCTTTCAATTTTTTGAATAGGGACAGGGTTCCTCTATTTTTGACTGTTACAATTTTGTGAGAGTAGATTCATCAAGCCTCTACTGGGACTGCCAACAGGCAGAGAATACATATTCAAAGAACTGTGACCTCATTTTCCAATCCCTTGTTACACCTTCCGCAACCATTTATTAAGCATGCACAATGTACAAAGCAGTGTACTAGGTAACTAGGGGAGATAGATAATTGAAATATTTTTTCTAGCCTCATACAATATGTATGTATTCTGTGGGGGAGGGAAAGGCACGAAATACCATCATTAGGTCAAATAAATAATATTTCTTAAGAGATCAAAAATCTTCAGTGCAATCTATTTACTCTAGAAAAAACAAACTCTTCCATTTTATGTCGTTAAAAACCCTTTTTGATCTGACTCCAGCCTAACTTTTCTAGAATCTCTTCACATTAACTACCATGATGTACTTGACATTCCAGCCAAACTGGTTTATTTTACTCAGTGTGCATGACAATCCATCTCTCACCTACAAACTTTTGCACATGATTATCCCCATGCTTAGAATGTACTCTATCTTCATCTCTATCTCTTAGAATATCTGACACATAGTGATCAATATTTGTTGATGGAATAATTCCTTTGAGGCTCAACTCAAATGCATCTCCTAAGACCTTTCCTGATCCTTCCAGTTAGTGCTCCCAGCTCTGAAACCATTTTTTTTTTTTTAACTTTCTATATATTTTTCATTACTCATCTATGCAGGAAGGCAGTGGGAATCAGATTTCTGGCTTCAAAAACTGACTCTAATGTTTGGGGTCTAAATGACCTATGCAATTTCTCTGGGCCTCAGTTTCCTATTTATAAAATTAAGTGGTTAGATTAGATGATTTTTGAGAACCCTTCCAGCTGTAGATGTATGATCCTTATGTTCTACCTTCTCAATAGGACATCAGCTCCTGGAGGACATGGGAATATTTCATTTTTGCCGTTGTGGTCCTAGTACAATGTTTGGCAAAAAGGAGAAAATAAATCCTTATTGATTTATATGCAATTGAATAATTGCAATGCCAGAAGATTATATGAGGCAAAGGAGGTATATAAAGTCTCATACAAGGACTAAGAAAGGAAAGATGAATTTCAAATACAGGTCTCAGGGAGGGCTTCTTTGAGAATAAGACATTTGACCTGGATTTGGGAGGATGAATAAGTTTTCAAAAAGGCAGAAATCTGGGTGTAGAGGATGCATTCAATTTATAGAGGACAGAATTGGAATTACTATGTAAAGCAAAGACCTGTAGCCAGAGAAGCATTGGATGTATATATTCTGGGCCATAAATGTTACAATTTGGACAGAGAGCTGTCCTTATGTTAGAAAGTAGTATGCTTTAAGACTGGAAAGGAGGGGGAAAAATATGCATTTATTAAGGACCTACAATGTGTCAGACACTGTGCTAAGTATTTTCCAAGTAATAGCTTAGACAGATAGAGAAAAAACAGTTTACGAAAGGTCTTGAAAGTCAAGAAGACTAAAGAATTTGGGCTTTATTTGCCAAGGAATTAGGAAAACATCTAGGAGGCACAGTGAGAATGGCATCAGGATAGATCCGAATTCAAATCCACCCTCACATGCTTAATAGCTGTGTGACTTTTGGCCAGTCATGTAATATCTTCTTTATTTAATGTGTCCTCAATTACAAAATAAAGGTAATAATAGTACCTACCTCATTGGGTTTTGTGAGGATCAAATATGATTATATTTGTAAAGAGCTTAGAATATGAATACAAGCTATTATTATTACTGAAAAGTTTCCCTTTCCCTAGATTTATTTGTAACATATTTTTACAAGTCTCCACTTGAGGCTACACTCCCTTCCCCATTTCATTCCTAAAAGGCTGGCCACATTTATTCTCTTTGGAACCCTTTCTAACTGAGCGGAATGAGGCCTTTTCTGAACCAGGCAAAGCAGGCATTAAAGACTAATATCATTTGGTTGGAACATTCTTTTGCTTCACATCAAAGTGATTTCCCTCAAATCTTGCCAGTTTGTACATATTGTTATACTCATAGACTGAAAGGTCTGAAGCCATTGCCTGTTTAGTATCCTATTCCTTTTCAGGTCAGGATTAAGAGAACAAGTAGATTTTATCCCTTTATGCCTTTAATGATAAGAAAAAATGAAGCTTCCTCCCCATTGGAATGAGAGTTTGTAGAAGCCCAATAGTAAATCATTTGTTCCCTTCCCATGCACTTTAGCCTTCTCCCAGGCATATACTCAGATGGTTCCCACTTGGAATTTCTCATCAAGTGTAAATAGCTCCCAGCCTTGACTGCTGAACTGTGAGTGCACACTGCTCCCCCTTCCCCTTTTGTGGAGCTAGGAGAATGCAGCAGGCTGCCTGTTGGCAGCACACTTGGTGGGTCAGCAAGCCTTGCCTACCAGACTCATCAGGAAACAGTCCTGGTGCATGCCCAAATTAAGCTTCCCTATTCCATGCCCTTCATGATCTCAATTCTTTTTCCACTATGAATTTGGTGGAGGAAGAAAGAAAAAAAAGAAAAAGAAAAAGAAAAAAGCAGCAGCTTTGTATAATGGAAATAGCATTGGATGAGAAGCCAGAGACCCTGGTTTGGCTTCTGGGGATACTTCTTCGTGAGATGATGTGGTGGAGTGCTGGATCTGTTGTCAAAGAGACATATTGGGGAATCCCAATCCAAACATTTGCAAGCTGTGTAACCATACACAAGTCATTTAGCTACTCTGAACTTCAAGTTCCTAATCTGTAAAGATAGGATACTATAGTGTGAGGCTTTGGTGAAATCTTGTAGATAAGATGCCATCTGAACGTCTATTTTTGTTCTCAGTCCTTCTGGCCCTCAGTTTCCTCCTTTATAAGAAGAGATCCTTGTACTAGAGGCACATGGTGTCTGTTGTAGGAAGAATGCTGAATTTCAGAATCTTTGAAGTCTGATCTGGAGTTCTGGTTCTGGTCTTTATTAGCTGTATAACTTTTGGTAAATCACATTTCCTTTCTGAACCTCAGCCACCTCATCTGTAAAATATTTTCATTGCCTACCTCAGTGGGTCTTTGTGAAAAAAGTGCTTATGTACTCTTACATAAAGTGATGGTAGAGGGGTGAGCCATCATTATTACTGCACAATCCCTAAGAACTTTTTAGACTCTAGACCTGAGAACTTGATTCTTTTGTCAGCTACTCTTGGTTAATCTATGCACATCAAAGGCAAAGTTTCTTTTCTTTTTTTTTTTTTTTTTAATAACTTTTTATTGATAGAACGCATGCCAGGATAATTTTTTTACAGCATTATCCCTTGCACTCGCTTCTGTTCCGATTTTTCCCCTCCCTCCCTCCACCCCTTCCCCCAGATGGCAAGAGTCCTTTACATGTTGAATGGGTTGCAGTATATCCTAGATACAATATATGTGTGCAGAACTGAACAGTTTTCTTGTTGCACAGGGAGAATTGAATTCAGAAGGTATAAATAACCCGGGAGGAAAAACATAAATGCAAGCAGTTTATATACATTTCCAGTGTTCTTTCTCTGGGTGTAGCTGCTTCTGCCCATCTTTGATCAATTAAGGCTCTTTTTATCAAAGAGGTCCACTTCCATCAGAATACATCCTCAAACAGTATCATTGTTGAGGTATATAATGATCTCCTGGTTCTGCTCATTTCACTCAGCATCAGTTCATGTAAGTCTCGCCAGTCCTCTCTGTATTCATCCTGCTGGTCGTTCCTTACAGAACAATAATATTCCATAACGTTCATATACCACAATTTACTCAACCATTCTCCAATTGATGGACATCCTTTCATTTTCCAGCTTCTAGCCACTACAAACAGGGCAAAGGCAAAGTTTCTTAACAATTCTAGTCAAGCGGATCTCCCTAGTTCTGAGGGGAATGTCAATTTTTAAACTAGCCCACTCCCTGCTAAAAAAAAGTAACTCATTGCAAACCTGGGGATTTTCACTTGCCGATCAGAATCAAGTAATTCTCTATCCTCCACTTCTCCTGAGGGAGATTGGATAAGATATTTAGCATCCCAAATCTACTTGCTGCCCATCATTTTAGCAGGAGACTTAGCTTTCCTGTGATTTTCTGGGTTTGCAATCCAGCTTGTTGGAAGCTGCTTTCACAGGCCGTCAGCAGTAGTCATCTTGAGAACTCCAGGTTCTCCTTTCTTTACAGGTGTGCAGCTGGGATAACCGATGATTAATGTATGTGTCTGGTGGGGGCTTCAGGGTAATTTGATTTGCTTGATATCCAGAGTGATCACTACTCTTTCCATTTTTCTTTCTTCCTCCCCCCCCCCCTTTTTTTGAGTTTGTTTCAATGTTTACCTTTGTCAGAGTTTTAATATGATTAATGGCCCTTGTTTTTGTTTTCTTTCAAGTTTTAATTAAATTTTGCAAAAGCCTTGTATAATTATGGATCTGGGCCTCTTCCACTGATCTTCCCCCTCAAAAATCATTCACTCTCTCTACCTTTATCAACTTTTTCTAGTCCTTCCTTTCTCCACCTCTCTCAGACAAACTCTAGGGTGCACATACATATATCAATATTTCTGGTTGTTGCTATTAATATGTTTGTATCTTATGATTTGTAATGGTAGAAGTCAGGTCCTGCCCCCTTACATTTGGGATAGAGGTGGAACTGGGAGCGGGCATAGATTGGAGAGAAGTTTCCAAGAAAGCATAAGTTTTTAGGTAGCCTTTGCCCTGTCCAAAGTAATCAGCCAGCATCTTGCAAAATCATCTCTGTCAACAGAGGAAGGAAATTATGATTTCTTGAGAGGGTGGTTCTTTTTTTCTATAAGGAGCCATGAGTGTGTGTATGGAGAAGGAGAAAGAAAGTATAAGAAGCAGGTTTATTTATTTCTTTTTTTATTTTTGAGTTGTGTGGAGGCAGCAGCAGCATAAAGGTGTTCCAACTGAAAGAACATCCATCCCACTGAGACGGCAAGAGCAATGGGTTAGGAAATAAGTGAATGAAACCAACTTCAGCCTCTGGTGGCAGTCTGCCTGGAGAGCACAGATAAAGCCCTGAGAAGGGCAGAGATGGAATGACAATAAAGTCAGAATTTCTCTCTACATGCAAAATGAACCTGCTAGATTCTTCCCAGGTTCCAAAAGTTGCCCAGTTTTCTGGAGCCCAATTTCAACTTTTTGTACATTTTAGCATTGCCTTGCCTAGTTTTCTCCTAGAAGGGTCATTTTTGCCTTAATTTAAACAAGAAAAATAAATAAGGTAGATAAAAAATAACTTTTTTGGGTGATAGACCCTTTTGGTAGTCTGGTGATATCTCTAGACCCCTTCTCAGAATCATGTTGTTAAATTTATAAAATAAAATTGTTGTACCAAAGTTCCCTTTTGATATCCTGACCTAGTTTCCCCATTGTCCTATTTAATTATTCTGTCTCAGGCTATAATCATTCCCTCTTAAATGGTTGATGAGTTAAAGGTT
The DNA here is from genome assembly GCF_016432865.1 of Antechinus flavipes. Lineage (NCBI taxonomy): Eukaryota > Metazoa > Chordata > Mammalia > Dasyuromorphia > Dasyuridae > Antechinus > Antechinus flavipes. Next base: position 548,860,351 of record NC_067398.1, read on the forward strand.
TTATATCTTTAGGTTATAGACATTCCTTCTTAATGTTTGATAGGATAAAGGTTTATCCATTTTAGATGTCATTAGAATATCAGTAACCTCCCTCCATTGTGTCATCCTAGGGGCCTCTCTCTCTCATTAGGTTATCCTTACCCAGGTACCTCCCCCATTATGTCATTGTTCTTGTTATCCTATAAAAAGCTTGCCCTCTAATACTTGAGTGCTGGACTCTTTGAGATGATAGTCTCTTCCAGCCCTAGGACCAAACATGGATCCATTGGTCTCAGTAAATCTCTCTATTTAATAAGCTATTGAATTGCTCTCTAATCCTCTGTCTTGCTCAGTTTCTCCAGCATTACAAAATACATATGATTAGAAAGGAAACCAATTCTACAAATATGTTCTCACATCACATCCCGGGTTAAGAACAAGAGTTAAAAAGGACTTTAAAAAATTACTCATGTTTTTATTATACATCAGAGGGGAAGGGAGTAAGCATTTATATGCCAAATGCTTTATAAATATTCATTTCATCCTCACAATGAGCTAGGTTCTGTTATTACTGCTAATTTACAATGGAGGAAACTGAAGCACAAGTGACTTACCTGAGCTTATACAAGTAGTACACAGGGATGGATTTGAACACACATCCACTACATAGCTGCTTCCACATTATAAAGTTGACTTTGGACAGCAACCCTGAAAAAATCAATAGAGCAAATACTCTCATTTATAGATGAGGGAATTATGACTTGTAGAGCTGACATTGTGTCAGAGTTGGAATTCAACATCAAGTCTTTAGATTCTAAGTATTCCATTATTTTCTTCACTGTTCTTTGGTATCTCTAGAAGTTTTCCTTACTATATACAAAATAGTTGGGAAGAGGAAGAACTTTGAGATTTAAAATATATTTCCTTCCCTCTCCTCTCCCCACTCCCTTCTCCATCCTTAATCACTAAATAGGTGTTGCCTCAGCCAAATTGAGACCTGTTAAGGACCTTAACTTAAAAAGACCAAGGTCTCCCACCCCATCCAGGACATTTCCAGTCATCTTGATCTCTATTTTCCCATTGGATCCAGGTGGCTCAGGAGGAGAAAGTGAGGCTGGTGACTTTGTACAACCCAGCCTCACCTAAATTCAATTCACTTACAAATCATGACATCATCTTTCTGATGTCATGTATTGTATAATTGCTTGGGGACTTGAATTCCCTCCCTTAGGAGGAGTAAGGTAGAAAAACGGCCAGAATTCTTTTGATGAATGGAATTCTTATCTCACTGTCCTAAACCCCGTTTTATGGATTATACTCAATACACAAAGTTTGGTATCAATGACTTCAATTTAGCTGTTTGTGTAGGTGCTAAGATATGAACTCTCCGTCCAAAACTAATACATAAACAGATAAATAGGAAGAAATATATTTATATATAATAATCTTTGTACTGGGAAGAAGTCAGGAGATGGGTTTTAGTCTAGGTTCTGCTACCTTAGACAAGTCACTTGTTTGGACTTTTCTTTCCTTCTCTGTAAAATGAATTTGTTGGAATAGATGATCTTTAGGAGAATCCTAGATCTAAGGGATTTCAGGGCAGCTACTTAGTGCAGTAGATAAGAGTACCAGTCCTGAAGTCAGGAGGACCTAAATTCAAATCTGTCTTGGGACACTTAACCCTTTCAAGCTGTGTGACCCTAAGCAAGTCACTTAATCCCAATTGCCTCAGAAAAAAAAAAAGAAAAGAAAAAAAAAAGATTGCAGGATTTCTGAATTGGAAAAGACTTCAAAAATCATCTACTTTAATTCAGTTTTATGATTCTGGGAAGTGAACCACTGGAGACATCCTAAAGAACAATTCCTTAGGTACTAAGCCCAGGTTTGTTTTGCATAATTTGTCTAAACACGCTTTCAAAGATTCTTGCAAAAGTGAGCAGCTAAGCTCGTAGGTTTGCTTAAAGTCAACAACACATGTTGTTTTATACCTTGTTCCCAAAACACAAGCCCCTCCCCTGATTCCCCATTGACTGGGTACTATAGAGGTTACAGTCTATCAAGAGCACCTAATTCCCCCATGTGAGTGAATTCCCACCTATGATTATATATTTAATTTATGGCTTTCCTCTATACATATTGTCACCTTTAAGTTTCAGCTTCATTTCTCATTTAAATTTCATTTTTCTGGATTTTGCTAATTTAAGTTTCATAACTTGTGGAAACTAAACCCTCATCCAATTTTCACACGAACCTTTTTTTTTTTTTTTTTTTTTGTCATGGACCTCTTTGGCAGTTTGGTGAATGCTATGGAATCATTCTGGCAATTACATTTTTAGATGCATAAATAAAATGCCTGAGTTACAAAGAAAATAAATTATATTGAAAAACAATCTTACATAAAAATATACATACATAGATATGTGTGTGGGTGTATAGATAAATATTTTTATGTAGACTCAAGTTCATGGATCCCTTCTACTACCCACTCCCTCCTGTTAAGAACCTCTGAGTAAGTGGAATTAAAGACATTCTAGGTACTGTATGATTTCAAAGGTTTGGGGTAAATTGGTCTTATTTAGAAGAAAGGCAAAAGCTTCACTAATCTTCTCAGTCAAATTTGAAATTCCTAGAACTGCAGAATACTTTCATTCCACTAGAAAGATAAGGCTTTTGATGCCAATAGAGGCAATATAGCATTTAAATTCATATTCTGATACATATGACTAAGATGATAACCCTTTCCTGTTCTTGGAGAATAAGAACCAAAATATTGGCGTCAAGATAGAACCTGTCTGAATGAAATATGAGTCCCCAAATGTTACCACGGATCAGGCACAAATAGTCCTTTTGAACATTTGGAATAGAGATGTTTCTAAATTTGTGCATTCCATGTTTCTTTTGATCTATTGCAATTCTATTTTGCTTTTAGAGCATAGAACACTCTTTTATGTAGTTACTCCATGCTGGGCAATCCTTTACGAGGGTCTTCCCTATCACACAATTGGTTGCAAATAGGCAAAAATAATGAAATGATATGAGTAATGTCTTTTGCTTCAAGCATAAATTGGATTTAAGTAAGGCAGAATTGCATAAAGTTGTTGATCTCACTCTTTCTTCTAGAATGCTCTAAGTTCAGAAGAAAGATAGTCAAGATGACTGGTAACAGCTTAGTATACAGCAGATGACCTTGGTGTTTTTCCATATCAATTTATCTATTTTTTAAATTAAAAAAAATAAGGACAAGCAGTCAGTAACTATAGTGACTGAAACTGAGTTCTTAAGGCTCTCTACAAATTTCTCTCATAAGTATCTCTGGTGAGTTGGAATGAAAATGCAAGAGTCAGTATTCATTTTATCAAATCCATTTTCAAATCTGATCCATGCACTATTCAAAGCTAAGTTTCCTGAGACATAAATTGTTCTAATCCATTCATTTGGCAGAGGGTGGGAGGGACTTTATGTGCTAGGGAGAGATGTTCCACTTCCAACTCAGTTTTGAGTTGGAGTTTGAGATCCCTTGGTTACTCTCAACCTGGTTAAAGTCATCTGCTGAAGATGTTTACTATTAAGTGGCCACTATGCCTGGTAGAGCTTCTTAGAGCCACAGATGAGAGCTGAGTGGAGGGGGTGGACACTAAAGGTGGATAAGAAGCCCCAAGAAGTACACATCATCCACCCCCTGAACAAGAGCAGTTGACACTTGAATAACTGGAAGAGAGTTCAGTACTCATTTGGGAAGTTGGTGGCTGGGAAATTGGACTTGCTATAAATTTGTATAAACATACAAATATATATATTTGGAAGAAAGTTGAATCTGTAAGACATTCCTTAATTCAAATCCTGACTTTTCCATTTACTAACTGTGTGACCTTATAAGGAAAAAAATCATTGAGTTTCAATTTCCTTCCTTGTAAAAGAGACAGATGATTTTGATGATCCATAAGGTCGTTTTTGTTCTATTCAGAGCCAGTCTTGTCTAATGATTATCTACCTTGAACTATAATTCCATGGTCTTTTCAGTCACGAGTTGACTTGGCCTGGCTGGCCCAGAAATGGTTTGTGTCTTCTCATTACTGCTGAACATCCTTTCTTTGCCCCATTTGGCTCTAGTAACAATTGAAAGACTATTCCTTTTTTTGTTTTTGAGTTATATGAGATGAGATTGGGAGCCCTTTCCCTTTCTAGTTGGTTTAATTTTCTTCCAGTATCCCAGGCAAGAGAATTCAGGTAAGATAACGAATTCATTTTATAGCTGCTCCAACTGCTATTGAATATAGATTGGAAAAATGATTTATTAGTCTTAAGTGATTATATGCCAATTCCATATCAATTTATCTATTTTTTTTAATTAAAAAAATAAGGACAAGCAGTCAGTAACTATAGTGACTGAAACTGAGTTCTTAAGGCTCTCTACAAATTTCTCTCATAAGTATCTCTGGTGAGTTGGAATGAAAATGCAAGAGTCAGTATTCATTTTATGAAATCCATTTTCAAATCTGATCCATACACTATTCAAAGCTAAGTCTCCTGAGACATAACACAAAAGCATTAACCAAAGCTGTTCTGGAGCAAAATTGTCAAGTAAAGTTTGCCTTTTGTGTCCCTAGCTTCTCCTCTAAATCTTTTCCTTTTCAATGGTCTTCTGGGAGCCTCAGATACTCAGTGTTCTCATATTCTTATTCTCCATATTAATTTTGTTCTTGAAAAAAGATCAGACTATTCACATGCAAGTTTAACTTAATGGTAAAGCTCAAAGTGTTCCCCTTTTTCTGAACATTTGCATTTTAACAAGGGTCTGGGCTTTAAGCCAGAGGGTAGAGATGGATGCTAGACCAGTTATTTTACTGGGTACTTCCTGGTGAGGGAACTTCCTCTACTGATGATATAGGTCAGCACCTTCTCTAGAGAGCTACCAAGAGCACTGAGTAATTAAATGACTTGTTTCACAGCTTTTATGTCAGAAGCAGACAAAGGAATAAATATCCAATCTTAAAATTTCAGTAATGAGGTCAGCCATCCTGATATATGGGTTTGAAGGTATTATGACCTGATTTCAAATCCCAACTCTACCACTGATACATGTATGACCTTGGATAAATCACAACTTCATCTCTAAAATGAGAGGATTGGACTCCCTGACCACTCAGATCTCTTCCTCCTCTAAGATTTATGATCCCAGGAAATGATGAGAAGGGATGCTGGCTTCCCAGATTGTTAGATACACTAAAACCCCAAGAGTGGGATCATGGGATCAAAGGTAACATGCCACTTGGTACCATACCAAGTCAGTTACCATATTGTTTTATGAAAAGATGGCATTAGTTCACATTTCTACCAGCAGTCCAATAGTGCACCTGGCTCTCTACAATTCTACCAATATTAAGTTTCATTGGTTTACTGGCCATCTTCAGCAATGAGATGAACCAAATCAGTTCCAATGGAGCAGTAATGAATTGAACCAGCTACACCCAGTGAAAGAACTCTGGGAGATGACCAAGAACCATTACATTGAATTCCCAATCCCTATATTTTTGCCCGCCTGCACTTTTGATTTCCTTCACAGGCTAATTGTACAATATTTCAGAGTCCGATTCTTTTTCTACAGCAAAATAATGGTTTGGACATGTATACTAATATTGTATTTAATTTATACTCTAATATATTTAACATGTATTGGTCATCCTGCCATCTAGGGGAGGGGTGGGGGGAAGGAAGGGAAAAATTGGAACAAAAGATTTGGCAATTGTCAATGCTATAAAATTACCCATGCATATAACTTGTAAATAAAAAGCTATAATAAATTTAAAAAAAAGTTTTATTGGTTTAAAGAATCTTTTTTGATTTAACAGAGATATGGTGACATCTCAAATAATTTTATTTTATATTTCTTTGATTATTGGAAAGCTTAAACAATTTTCAGGTAGCAAATTGACATAACTCAGTAATTTACATTTCTTTAATATATGTATTTATTAAGAATTCAATTCATTCCATAATTCTTTTTAATGGATCTCTTTTTTGACATAAGATTGACCCTTTCACTGCTATGATCCAATTATGAGTCATATACCAAGACTCAATAATATCTCTGAATTCAAATTTACTTCTTTATAATGAAATTGAAGTAAGATCTCTAGACCACTCTAAAGAAGTCATCTGAATGCTCTCATTGTCAATATTTGAAGCTGTATTATTACCCTCAAGTGTTGTCTTCTATATTACCAAGTCCACTCTTTTTCTTCTGTCATGCATGTATAATGGGTATATATGGGAAATTTTCTTCTTTCTGATGAAGTTGAGATACAGCAACAAATGATGAGGTCTGGCACCAAATTATGGGGTTCAGTAACAATTCACACTGGCTTTCTCATTGCCAAAAGTTATCTTTATTTATGAGAAGAGGTTATGGACAAAATGAAGAGGTAAAATAGACAACAGGAGTGCTAAGTATGAAATAGCATCAGGAGAGCATATAGTTATCAAGGAGAGGAGTTTTAACAATTAATAATGGAAAAGATAAGTTCCTTAGTAGAACTCACAATTAACCAGGAGAAAGAGAATACACCATGAGGTGATAATATGCCATTACTGGAAGACTAAATCCATAGAATGGTTTAACTGAAAGAGTGAGCTATAACAAGGAAAAAGACACCATTAGGTCAAGTGCTGTGGTGGACTAATATAAAAAAGGTTCAGCAAAAATGGCGTAGACTATGGGCAGATTTATAGGGGAAATTTAACCTCAAAGATTTGACATCATAACTTGGATTTCTGATTGATGCAATAAGATAGGGTTTCCCAAGACCTCCACAGAGTTGGAACTGTAAGACTGAGCTGATCCTCATCGGAGAATTTCTCTCCTTGCCTCAGGAAGTATTATAATCTTGTTTCATTAATTTCCTTGAAATTCTTGACCTTTTGTTCTTCCAGAAGAACTTTGTTATTATTTTTTCTAGATCTGTAAAATAATTTCTTGGGAGTTTAATTGGTATGGCCCTAAATAAGTAGATTAATTTAGATAGTATTGTCATTTTTATTATAATCAATCGGCCTACCCATGAGCTTTTGATATTTTTCCAACTGATTAGATCTGACTTTGTGTGGAAAGTGTTTGTAGTTGTGTTCATATAGTTCCTGACTTAGTATTATTATCTTATCAGCACTTCAGGCTTTCTTTGCCAACTCCACCTAGTTACCCAAGACTTCATCCTTTCACTTATATTTTCAGTTTAAAGCCTTTTTTAATCAGGTCCTCATGTCACCTTCTCTGTCTCTTATTAGATGTACTCCATCTCAGTCAAAGGATATGTTATTTCTTTATCTTAACATCTGGTTCAGAAATTAAAATCTTATTCCCACACTCCTTCTTCTCAACCAGCTATTCAATTTCAATAGTTTCTTTAATCCTAATTAGCAACACTAATGAAAATACCACTTAGGCCCCCATGATCTTTAGTTTCTTCCTTAGGACTTCATAATCTCAAGAGATATATTCTAAATTCTTTGTGATCATCTTATTTGTCCCTATATCAATCGCTGGAAATCAATCTCATAAAGTTTGACATTTCTTGGGACACTCCCAATCTTATCTTTCTTATGTGTCCCAAGAAGAGAGAATGCTTCTTAATTATTCATAGTAAGTTGAAATAAGGCCTTCTGGACATTCCTCAGCAGAGAATTATCATCTAGTGTACCCTACCTTTTCTTCTCTGTTACTAAATGTCTTCTCTATTAGCAACATCAAGAGAGGCACTTTTAGCAGGTATAGGTTTTCACTATTCCAAAGTATGCTGAGATTGTTGGAAAAATAAGGAGAAACCCAGTAGGAAACCCAGACTTGGGAAGTGCTGTAGTTTCCAGAGTGGTGGGAAAGTTTGCTAGCTACATCTTAGAAATAATCCCAAGGACCACAATGGTGATATGGAATGTGAATTGTGAAGACTGTCATATAACAGAATGGCATCTTTTAGCATGGAAACAATACTTATTGATTGGAAGATGATACAGAAAAGAAGCAAGAGAAAAAGAAAAGGAAAAAAATACTCACAAGGGGAAGAGGAAAAGAAGGTTTTGGGATTATTTTAGTGAGGAATTTGGGAAACCAAGATTCTGTTTCTTTTGGAAGAATATCAGCAGATTCTTCCTTCTCATTTGCTGCTCAGAACTGGGAGCTGATATTTTTCTTTGCCCTCACTAAGAGCTCTGAGGATGCCTCTGTCCCTGAACAGGTCTAGTTCAGTGCTATTTTCCCTGATGATCACTCTCAAGCAGGGTTTTTCTGTTCCTCCCAGGGATGTGGTGAAGACTAATTAGATAATGTCTGTAAAGTACTTTGAGTCCCTTAGAGATGGGCGCTATAGATATATTATTAATAATAGTTGTTATGAGTAGCGGTGGAGCACAGTGTTTCCAAACAAATGACTAGTTCATACTTAAATACCACAGGGAGAAAAGGGAAGAAAGAGGGAGGGATCGATCAAAAATGAACCCATCCTGTGAGGAGTCAGGTATCTTATTGTGGGAGATAGGAGAAGAAGATGTGGTATATGGCAACGGTGTGCAATTTCTTCCCGACTTTGAAACACATAATCCACGTTCATGATAGTATAGAATGGGACCAGATGAAGATTTCTCAGTCTGTAAGACCTTAGGCCTAAATTTAAGAAGTCACATGATTCTTATTCTCAGAGAGGTATAGAGCAGAAAAGGTCAAACCCTAGGTCTAAACTTCAGGAAGATACGTGAACCGCAGGAAGTAGACAGCATTGCTGACCATTGGTCAATGATACTTCCTTTTCAGGACATCCAGTGAATTTAAAAATCAATAGGAAGGGAAGTTGAACCCAAGATTTTTTGCTAGTTAATCCATTCCCTGTTTCCAGCCTGGGGCCACACACATGCTAGACTGCTTAGCTGGAGTGCTTGGACCTTTCCTTACAAGGATCCAAATAAATGCTTTCTGTTTGTATCTGAAGATGCCTCTGAATAGTCAATTTGGATAAGGGGGGGGGGGGTCCTGGCATCTTGTCCTACACAGTATAGTAGAGGGATTCAATCAGTTAGTATGTGTCTAAATATCCCAGCTTCTTCTGCCTTCAAGGTTTATTATAGTGGAAGAAACTGTTGGTAACCATTTCTTGAGATATTGGATAAATCATGGAGCATTTTCTGAGAGAAATCCTCCAACAAACTTAAACCACTATATTTTAGGGATGAGAAAGAAGTGATCTTGCTAGAATAATTTATATTTGGTATTTTTGATTTATTTAGGAGTACAATCTCTCTGTATCAGTATTAGTTGAGATTTATTTAATGCTTTAAGGTCTACAAAGTACTTTGCATATATAATCGTATTTGATTAGTCTTGCATCAGAACTTCCACATTACCAGAAATCCCATTCACAACAAGTGTCATTGCCTCCCAGCCTAAACTCTGGTCTGCATCACCTATCTGTCATCTGCCTTGCTCTAGGGTGGTGACTCTTCTCTCTTTTCATGTACTTTTTTTTTTTTTTTAAATGTGTTCTACCATTAATATGTAAGCTCCTGAAGGGCAAGGATTATTTTTGCCTTTCTTTGTATCTCTAGTCTTAGCCCATAATGCTGGAAAAACTGAGCAAGATAGCAATTAGAGAATAATTTAATAATTTATTTAAAAGAGAGAGATTTACTGGGACCAAATGGATCCATATTTGGTCCCAGGGCTGAATGAGACTATCCTCTCAAAGAATCCAGCCCTGAATGTCGGATACAAGATTCTTTTATAGAGTAACAAGAACAATGGCATAACGGGGGTGGTACCTAGATGGGGATGACCTAATGGGAGGAGG